>NW_028292583.1:4469536-4799536 GCF_029948245.1 Actinia tenebrosa
AAAAACAGCAGATGGTAGAATGACCACAGGACTCATCAAAGTTGAGAGTTCCGATCTACACGCATGGCTTTGTACAAAACATTACATTCAGATCCTCTCTTACCGGGTTAAGGTTGGGGGAGAGGGGGGGGGGGGGGTTAGATAGGAGGGAGGGAGGGGTGCCATTTTCTTCGCACTACTAGCTTTAGCAAATTATACATCCTCTCTGCTAAATCAAGATCTTTTTAATGAAAAGAGCAGGGTGGCCAAGAGTCGTCCAGGATAATGGGGAGTCCAGGGGCAAATAAAGCTTTGTTACAGTAAATAATAACAGCTCACCACAAGAGAATACAACACAAGATGAATTTAGACGGCACATCGATCACCTTTACCCATAAAAGAAAGACAAACAAACGAAACTCTATATATTTTCTGTCATCTTTGTTTTGTTTTGCCCCCTGGCAAGATGGCCGACGTATCGTCGAAGTAGTCCATTCACATGGAATCTACAAAAAAAAAAAAAAAAACCCTGTCAATAGGGAGGGGATCGAAATCGCAGTCCTCCTTGAAACCCTTGGGGGAGGGGAAGGCCAAAAAATTCGATAGTAATACCATTTGGAAGCTGCTTTTTGATGGCCCCTTAGTAAAGCACCTCTTTTGTTAGGTTAGGTCTTTTAATTGTTTAGAAGACCAACCTTTTTCCATTTTAATCTTATTTGAACGGTTTTTAAACCAAACATGAAACTTGTTGCAAACAGTGAATATGGAAGAACGCCTCACATTCGATAAGATAATGTTTGTGTTCTGTTTTTTTTTTGCTAGGCCCTGACGTGAAAGGACACACCTTTGAGAGTATTAAGTATCTCTACCCATCAGCCTATCCTCTCCTCATCACAGACCTGTGCGTGGATGTGATCTTCATGATCGATATTGTGCTCAACTTTCGCTCAACGTACGTGGAAGAAGGAGAGGCGCTCGTAACGAATCCATTCAAGATCGCTATCCATTACTTGAAGTCTTACTTTTTGATGGACCTCGTCGCTGCTGTTCCTTGGGAGCTTCTAATTAATGCTAATGATGAAGGGGTAAATATAACGTTAGCAAATGAACGGTCGACACTTTTGAGGGGACAAGAGGGGGTGGGGACTACATTGTTCTTAGTGTGTCTTGGCAAAGTTGTATGCGAGCGTCAGTATTGGTAGTGCAGTGCCAATGGATGCACCACATTAACAACTAAATATGTGCATTAATGTAAGAGTACCATAATATGTGAAGAAGGCAGTCGAATAGAGTGAATACCATATATATGTGAAAAACGTTTGTAAGAAATTGCACAAATTTGCACAAATTAGTAAGTTCATTAGACCGCACACTACTTTGCGTTTATTTGTACAATTTTGTTAGATAAAATGTTCACGGATGTATGGAATGCACTCTAGCAATCTAAGTTAGGTTACCTATAGAATAAGTACATCTGTAAGTGAAAGTGAAATGGTAACTTGCAACCCAAGGCATCACTGATTGCATTCAAATAAATTCACATTACATTCAATCGTGTAGTAAGACTAACTTCAATCTTGTACTTCTTATTCTTTATTTACAGAATACCACCCTTTTCAGTCTCCTAAAAACAGCGCGACTACTTCGGTTATTCCGAGCCGCGAGGAAACTGGATCGGAACTACGAGTACATGACGTCACTACTGTTTCTAATGCTTATGTTTTTCATGCTCGTCGCTCATTGGATGGCCTGTGCCTGGTATGCCATTGGCTTTTCTGAAGTCGAACATCTATCCACCTCTTGGCTCTATAAGCTAGCGGACGAAAGTGGCAAGCCTTTCAACTTCTCAGGTGACCCTATGCTTGGCCCTTCATTGAGCGCACGTTATCTGACGTCATTGTATTACGTCATGACCTTGTGTACGACGGTTGGATTTGGGAATGTTTCAGCCAACACGAATGCCGAAAGGATATTCACTATTTGTGGGATGTTACTCGGAGGTAAGGATTTTGTTTGTATTCGGGGAAAAGCGCACGGGTTGATACAGTACATTAAAGTTAAGTGATGACCTGGTCCTTGTTTGATATCTATCTTTTCCTATCGCTATTACCTTATGATTCTCTCACTGAACTTCCCAGTGAGGATGTACACTCTTATGCTTATGTAAGTGGCCTTATTCCTGTTTTCTTATATACTAGTCTTGCACCCATTGTTTCTGAATTCATCAATCATCACCTTTTTCTTCATCAGTTCTTGCAGTGTCAAAAGTTGCTGATTACTACGATACCTTACTATTTCCCCGCTTTATCATCTTTTATTTTTATTTTTAATTTAATTTAATTTAATTTAATTTAATTTAATTTAATTTAATTTAATTTAATTTAATTTAATTTAATTTAATTTAATTTAATTTAATTTAATTTAATTTAATTTAATTTAATTTAATTTAATTTAATTTAATTTAATTTAATTTAATTTAATTTAATTTAATTTAATTTCATGAATTTATTTTTTAGCTGTTATGTATGCTGGGATCTTTGGAAATGTGACCGCGATAATTCATGGTCAATATTCAAGCAATTTTCGCTACAGAAAAGAATCAATGGCCATCAACGAATTTATTCATTTTTTCAAGGTCAAAAACCCTCTTGCCCGACGACTAAGAGAGTACTCAAGACACACGTGGTCACAGACTAAAGGCACTGATATGAACAAGGTAGCCAGCCATAAAATATCCATCTATCCATACAGCTATATGCCTTCTACTATCGGCTCAGCTCATTCTCACACCGAACCACCCACCCATCACAACATTCTATCCATCAATCTCATCCACTCACCCATCCATTTATTGATCAATCTGTCTATCCATTTATTTATACCGTTATGTGCCTTCTATCGGCTCAGCTCTCCTTCCCACCATGTTACCGATCCAACCATCTTAACCTCCTGTTGAAGTTTAACTTCCTGATAATTCTTTAAAGGTTCTCAAAAAGTTTCCTGAAGGCCTTCAATACGAGATCCATCTACACATGCACCTGACAGTTCTATCGGATTCTTTCCTGTTCATTAACGCTGAAAGTAGTTGTCTAAGAAGTATATCAATGCGCATGCGTCGTAACCACCACTTACCCGGTCATTATATACTATACGAGGGAGACGAGGTGGATACCCTACACCTTATCAAGAAAGGCAAGATTGAGATTCTTGCAAGTGGAGTCCCCAAAGGAAAATTGGGTAAGAATAACATAAATAAATTCGCGTTGTAAACATTCACGTTTTAAAGTCAACCATTTTATCAGTAGGTTTTGTGACTTGACTTTTTTGAATTGTCCAATGGGGGTTGTAGTATAGAATAGACGACATATGTGCAAGCGAGAGTACCGCTCAATTAAGTGGTACTTTCGCGGTCACGTCACGGCAAAGTACGGACCGTGCGTTTTACAAATGCATACAAAAACTGCTCTATTAACGGGAGAATTAACGATGAAAAACCCTGAGATTTGCAACGACTTTTTTCGAATATGTAAAATACCGCTATGTTCCTTGACTAGAGACTCATTTGCACAGGGTTAGCCTCGTATCAGTGTCTAAATATTCACAAATACCAACGGCAAAGTAAAGAATAAACAACTTCAACAATACAAACACTTTGAAACTCCACAGACCTTCACTGGATAACATAAATATTTTGCATAAATTCGCGGGTAACCCTGCGTAAATAAATATGTGATCATGGAACACAGTGGTATTTCACGAACTAAAAAAAGATCTTTCGTTTGACTGAATGTATCATTTGTTGTAGTCGAAGGGGATGCTTTTGGAATCAGTCTTAGACAGTCAGATGTTCGTTCCAAAGCTGTTATCAGTCTACGAGCTTCTGCTTGCGTGGACTGTCACGTGATTAAGATCAAAGAATTGAATGACGTATTGGAATCGTATCCTCATATACGTCAGCACCTGCTTGGTTTGATGGATACCGCTGTCCAGTGGCCTAGAGACGAGGTACGTCATGAGGTTTACTTAAGACGAGAGTATACAGTGTGTACGCAATCGTGTGACTCAAAATCCCTTGAGATATCAATAACAATGAAACAGCCGCCATGTTGATTGATCTAACCAGAGAAGCTAATGAGGAATGCTTTGTTATCGTAAATCAACATGGCTATGACGTAATGTGTATGATTAAATTTGGGTTGATGAGCATGCGCGTTCTGCACGAAAGTTCCCGCCAAAACCACAGGCACTCCATTATTACAATATATTAAAGAAATCAAAAATGGAGCAGTAGCGCTTCTTAAATGCTAGTATGCTGGTCTAATAATGTTTTAATTTTCACGTATTCATATCTTCATTATCAGCAGAAAGCTCCCAATAATGGAGACATATCTCACATCCTACAAGAAGAGATCAAGCCAAACAGAAGACGCGTTGAATCAGATGCAAGACACTTTGTGAGCCAAACTTTCAAGCTTCGTCCAATTTTTGGATGCAAAAAGGGGTCCGATGAGGAATACAATGAAGGTGACCCGCTGTCTCCATACATGCAAAGGGAGGCCAGCAGAAAGGATCAATTCGACAAGACGTCGCACATCCCTGGCTTTGTGAATATTACAGACATGAGCGTTTTACAACCTTCGGTGATAACGGGTGATGAAAATGATGAACAACGCGAGCAACACAATGGACAAGAAGAAAACGATGAGCCAGTTCTTTCAGATCTCCCTTGTACAGATTGTGAGGGAGACGCTCATATTCTTAGCCATGACATGACAGACAAGTTTCGACAGATGTCTAAGGACATCAAAAGACTAGAAAGTAAAGTTGATACCTTATTAAATATTCTTGCAAAGAAAGGTGGTATCGAGAGTATACAAGACAATGACTCCCTAAGCAATGCCATGAGCTCAAGTACAACTACCACAGTTTAGGATAAAGAATTTTGCACGCCTTGAATTCACCACAGAGCCTGTAACTGTTGAATCCTGCAATGGCGCCAGGGATGTAGATGGCACTAACGAATAGAGAAATGAATACGTAAGGACAGGGATTAAGTTTATCATTTTCAAAGAAGAAGAAAGCAGGAAAAGAAGAATTTCTTTGGAAAACTCCTCCAAGCAATTAAAAGGGACTTCCCGTGTTACTCGTTTCTCGTTCCAAGTTTCAATGCTAACTTAAAGTTTCGTGTTGCACAGGTTTGTGGAACTCGATCGTGACGTCACTTTCAACTCCACAACGTCTTTATCATTCTTCCTTTCAAAATTGGAATAGCTAACTTCATCCCTTACAATGCTGCACGACCTGTTATGCCCGCTATAAATTGTTGAAGCTGCTCTCCACGATCTTATGCATCACAAGATCTTTATTATTCTTTCTTTCAAACTTGGAAAAGCTAGCTTCACCGTTACGATATTGCATGACCTGTTATTGTCCACTATAAATTGAAACTGCTCTTCTCGTATCCGCGCCGCAAGATTCGGCTCTGCCAGGATCTTTGCCTACAAATACCTCAACCTGTTCTCTGGAAGAATGTAAGGCAAATTGAGTCGGCATTACCGAGTATCCCTGATGCGCACATCCGGGGACTATAAGATTACTTGTTGCCATAACAACAATGACCGACCTTAATATCAAGGAGATCGTCATGTGGCATTTTGTCACATGATCAAGTCATGGGATTTCTACAAGAGCAAGCTATTCTACGTGGAACAGGGCTTCATTTAAGCTTTATTTAAACGCATATTCTAATCCAGTTTTATCTAGTTAACATATCCAATCCGGCTTTTTTGCGGAAACCAATTTAACGCTGACCAAATGAACCGAAGACTCAAGGCACGATGTAGAAAGAGATGCTTGTTCTATTACTCCAATGACAATTATGCATGCGTTACATCAAATCCACTCACTTATATATTTATGGCTTTCTAATTATAACTTGATAAAAACTAAAATATTTTTAATCTCGTAGTTCAAAAGTTAGATATCTTTTTTGGTATTCGACTTATATTTAAAATGTCCTCTCTCTTGCTGCTTGTACTAATGAGTCGCGTGATAATTGTCCGCCATCTTGGATCGAGCATGCCAATTTTAACTCCCATGTGAAATTTGACTCACGATTTCGCGTGAATCATTTTTTTTTATACCAGCATACTACAACAAATCGCCGGAGCTAGAGTGGTTATCGTACGAGTGGATAACATACGATACTAACGTAGAGCTACCCTGCGAGCAGAGTCTCCTCAACTCCTCTACGGGCGTATAGGAGTTAAAAGGAGACTCTGCTCGCAGGGTAACGTAGAGCACGTACATGGTACGACATGTCGTAACATTGAGATTGTTTCCAATTGTCCTCCAGTAAATCACTCAATCACAATGCGTAGTTACGGCAACGGTGAGATTTAACAAAACTATATTTAAGACCGGCCATAGTAATCAACCAATCAGAGAGCTAAATACTAAGAACTTAAGGAATATAGTTGTAGTCATAATTCCATATTTTCACACGATTTTGAAAATTTCCAACATTACGGACGAATGTCACGTGAAGTAAGACTTGTCATGTCAACTTGTCATGTTCAAATGACACATCAATGGAAAATTATTTATTATTATTTATCTATATCAATCTATTCGAGGGTTTTTTAAAAAACCCAAGCACTTGAAAAATTTAATATTTAGTCAAAATTTTTATCCATTATCAAATGAGTATAACCTGAATCTAAAAAAGATTTTTATCTTTACTTATTTTCCCTTGCATATAATATATATAGAGGATATTACATGGGCGCGCGGAGATACGAATTTTATCTTCGAGTGTTCAATTGATATCTCACGAGTGAGCGCAGCGATAGAGTGAGATATCTAAATTGAACACGAGAAGATAAAATTCGTATCTCCAAGCGGCCATGAAATGCTCTGTTTATTATATGGATATCGATGAAAAAATAAAACAAAAGCTCACAAATTCTTTATTAAAATAGCAAGCCGATTCAACAGCGATATCTTTACGTGAGAAAGATATGGTATCTTCCACTGGTGAAAGATATCAAGTTTTCGACACTAGAGAAAACCTGGTATTTCATCGATATCTATATAATAAATGTATATATGCACACATTTTGGCGTCACGTGATACATATGATCACGTGGATTTGATATTTAAATATTTGCTTACTCTTCCCGTATTGATATTTAGTATTTATTCATCATTATTCATTGATTTTATAACGAAGTCAATTATCACTTGTTTGTATAATTATATCAAACTCATCTAAAACTTTTGATAACGTTTGATACCATGCTCTAGAAACATCAATTATAGAATAACTGTCATAAATCTCGCGTTCTGATTGGTTGGTAACGCGTGCTTTATGAGAACACGCAGCACGCACGCGCACTTTCAGTTGCGTCATTCCTATCTAAAATAACGGTTATTGTACTTTGTATTTTATAAAAGAAATAAAAAACTTGCTTGCTGTGCTGTGTGGAGTTCTAAAGCACTGGGGGATTGGCAGAACACCCGCTACGAGTCGTGCTTCTCCTAACACTTCTCTCGTGTTCTGGCAATCCCCGCGTGCTTTATAACTGCACACAGCACGCGCGCGCGTTTTCTATTTCTTCAATAAAACAGATTCAACAGATATCAAAAACGTAAAATATCGACGCGTGTATTCTTTATTTTCTGTACTGCGTGTATACTTTATATAAACTAGACTAACTATGTGAGACAACGAGTATATTGTGATTTTATCTCTTCCTTATATCTAATCCATTTCAGGTATACATTCGTATTCCTACGCGTCCATCCAATCCATTTTAGGTTTATTCTCATTCCTATGCGTTCAACCAATTTGTTTCAGGTACATTCTTATGTCCTACACATTCATCCAGTCCATTTCAGGCGGGTACATTCTTATTCCTACACGTTCATCCAATTCATTTCAGGTACATTTTTATTCCTACACGTTTATCCAATCCATTTCAGGTACACTCTTATTCCTATACGTTAATCCAATCCATTTCACGTACAATAATATTCCTATATACGATCCAATTCATTTCCATCCATTTTTACTGCATACTGACCAAGGTATTGTTTTTTTCGCGTGGAATTTCGCTATCTGACCACTTGAGCACATTACAAAGTAACATGTATAACCTTTCTTATCTCTGCATTCACAGACCGACGATCAACTGCAATTAGATAATAATGTGTAAATAATCGGTAACGTTAGTCTGGTACGTTCTCTGCTGCACAAGACTCAACAATGGATCGCTATTAAAACATAACTGGCTGTTAGCAAAGCCATACGCGCAGCCTAGTTATGGTTCTGTGATAAGAAATAGACCTCGGATCGGGCGTAATGTTTTCCCATTTCATACCACGTGTTATTCCAAGATAATTTGTTTGAGTTGTATATGTGTCTTCTCATGTGCGACCGCAACCGTTAAACAAAGAAATGATACTCTAGGGAATGACACGCGGTTGCACAAGTACGTGTGTGAAGGTGAGGTTAACGTCAAGTAGCTGCATTTCTCTAACCACTCAGTACTCTAGCTCCCACACCTTGGATTCTTTCCATACTCAGACGAGGCTGCAGCTGACTAAGATTAAACGAGGTTAGACGATTGATACGGAAGGGGTGCTAAAACAAGATGAGGTCTACGGATTTTCCATGACTATGAAACGACAAGGGGGTGAGAGTAACCAATGAAATCATAGTCTCGAGGTCGCGACACGGTCACGGCATAGCGACGTAGAGGTAGATAGTCGACATTGCAGTATTGTCGAGCTTAAAAAAACCGGTTGATATCACGTGGTGCCTGGGTTGATATCACTCCCTTTTTTGTTTGAGAAGGTCTTCCTAATTCCTTACCTCCTGAGACGTTCAAAATCTACAAAGATTCCTCGAAAACTCGTGATAAACGCATTTGATTTGATCGAATGTTCCACCCATCCGCCCAACTTCCGAACTTTATCAAAAGAATCCGGATTTTTTAAATTGATCGTGCGCCAGGCCAGATCGATATTCTGGCTTACCAAAAATGACAATGTGAGAGAAAAACATGAAGCACATACCAGAAAGAGAGAGAGAGGTCACTGAGATATAGGGTTACGTTCAGAACACGCAACAAAAGACGAGGTCGGGTTTCCAGATCTGTTCGCTTGTCGTCGTTAAGCGTCAGAAACTCTCGCGCTGTGGATTCCATCGTAAAAATATTCTTTGGAGCAGCCTAGTTATCGATTCGCAGCGACATGACTGGCTTTATTTGGACTAGGAGATGCCTTTCTCTAATTCTTGTGTTTGTAGTCTTTATTGCCTACGTAGGACTGACTCAAGGTGAGCAATCATGCAATACAACTATAACGCCGAATTAGCAATCATCCTGCGAATTCAAATCATATTGAAGTTATCTTACACATGATGGGAAATCCTCATCCTTCGTATTCCAACAAACCTTTTATCGGGTATTTTATACTTCGTGTGAATTAAGAATGTTTTGATGCACTAGATAAGTGAATACAAACAGTACACTTTTATCTTAAGTAGCCAGACTTCAACCACTTCAAATCATTCGAGTTTGTCTTCTCGGAATGCTTTGCTTTGTCTTCAATGAAGCATTTATGAAGACCCACACCAGAGCTAAACTGACGTGGCTTTTATCTTCACAAAAAACGCGAGAAATATTTTGAAAATATTTTTACTTTGAAATTATGGACGTGTCATTTGTGTATCAAAATACCTTGCATACTCTGTGTCCTAGTGGATCAAAAACAGATTTTTCACTTTAAACATACCAAATTTCCGCAACCAACAGATCTGGAATATTTTTCTCGAGCTGAAAGTTCCCATAGTTCATACGACATACGTTTCTTAATTCTGATTTGAATTCCCTTAAAACTGAAACGGAAGCCTCGAGAGGCAGAATACAATGAAACACAAGACCACTTTTACCATTGGGACGAAGCCGCGTAACCTCAGACATCACAGAATTTTTGTTCTTTAAGTAGGTATAGATTGAATACGCGTATTACTCAAGAGTTTCTAGAAATAAGGGGTGCTGAATAGGTTTGAATTAGTCTCAGATTCTGGTAAACCATAGAGCAACGCAATTCCCTTGGACTATCTACCAGAGAAATCGCGGTATGCGAACTGGAGTTATCTGATTACCAAGTTGTCATTGGTTTTTAAAGTTTTTATTTTTTATTGTACATTAGATCATAGACGCATGTTAAAGTTGCGCTTTATAAGTTTCAAACATTTAAAAAAGTTCTTATTGTTTTTCAATTCTTAAATGCTAATTTTAAGAGCCCAAAATGTGAAAAGCATTTAAATTATTATTTCGTGGTTGCCTTGCTTTGAAATTCAATATTATAATAAGTAACAGGATAAGAAAGATATTATAATTTCCTGTAAAATGTCAAATAATTGTTGATCATCTTTTTCTGTTGTTTGTAATACAAGCAAAGACTTTGTCTGTCATAACAAGTGATATAATCCTTTCATGTCAACTGCTATTATGTGGATATTTTCTTGACAATATCTTTCTTCTCTTCTCTTGTCTTGTCTTGTCTTCTCTTCTCTTTTGCCCAATTCCTCGAACTATTGTCAAGCAAAACACATGACATGCGATCATCGGGTTAATGAGTACTCACGCCTTACATGACGTCAAATTTGTGCTAATAGACGTAGTTGATCCTATCGACAGGAAACTATCCTTCAAGAGGTATAGACACGTGTGCCTTATAAAGTAGTTGGCGCGCGGGAAGAGAAGTTTCGCCAGGTTTGTGGTGTGGCGCGCATCCAGAAAGCGAGACCGCTGAAAAATGACATACTTAATTGGGCCGTGATGCGCGCATAACCAAAATGTGACACTCAGGTTTATAAAACCAATAGAGAATCCCATTCCATCGTTTTACAGAATTAGAATGAAGTAAGGAAGGAAGCAAAGGGCAAAAAGAATCAATATTAAGGATAGCACTTTTAATAACGCTTTATTTTTCTATGGACGCTTGGGATATTTCTTGCTTGCTTGCTTGCTTGCTTGCTTGCTTGCTTGCTTGCTTGCTTGCTTGCTTGCTTGCTTGCTTGCTTGCTTGCTTGCTTGCTTGCTTGCTTGCTTCCTTCCTTCCTTCCTTTCTTCCTACCTTCCTTCCTTCCTTCCTTCCTACCTTCCTTCCTTCCTTCCTTCCTTCCTTCTTTCTTACCATGCTTCCTTCCTACCTTCCTTCCTACCTTCCCTCTACCTTCCTACCTTCCTTCCTACCTTCCCTCTACCTTCCTTCCTACCTTCCTTCCTTCCTACCTTCCCTCTACCTTCCTACCTTCCTTCCTACCTTCCCTCTACCTTCCTTCCTACCTTCCTTCCTTCCTTCCTTCCTTGCCTCCTTCCTTCCTTCCTACCTTGTTTCCTTTCTACCTCCTTTCCTTTCTTCCTTCCTTCCTTTCTTCCTTCGTTCGTCCGTTCCTTCCTTCCTTCCTTCCTCCTTTACTAACCTATTTAACTTATTAATCTTCATCAGCTGCCATGATAGACTGGGTAAACAGATGCTGCATCAAAGGAAGACAAAAAGCAGAGAACTTCAAAGGTCATTTTGAGGTTTGCAACAAAGATGACTTAGACAGGCGCACCTTCACAAGTGTCATGGATAGGATGGTGTGTCGAATGTCTGAGAGAGTCTGTTGCGTCAAAGAACTACAAAAAGTAGCATGTGAACGCGGCAAATACCAGGCGTTGTAAGTCGACACTCGTTATACACAATCATTGCAATATAGACCTCTTGCGCACACTACATCCCAACAAAGGGGGCCAAAGCAATAAAAAAGTTTGAACAAGAAGCCGAAAAACAAGACAGCTATTCTTGGATCTAGGTGAAATAGGTGTATACACAATGATATATTTAGTATTCGCAAGATTTAAATACCACTATTTGTTATTCTAGCCAAGCAAAGTCCTGTGCTCGACCTCACGGGAATGCTGGTGCTGATCGTTACATTGAGTGCTGTGATTGTTGTGCTCTGGGTATCAAGGCTCGTTCAGTTGGAGTGGGCTGTGATACGGTCAAGTGGAATGATCCATGTAAAACAGTTTACCAGGAATGCTGTTCTGGTAAGTCTTATTCTAGCATATATATGAAGAAATAGAAAACGCGCGCGCGTGCTGTGTGTAGTTATAAAGCACGCGGGGATTGCCAGAACACGAGAGAAGTGTTAGGAGAAGCACGACGCGTAGCGGAAAGCTTCTCGATACTTCTCGAGTGTTCTGCCAATCCCGAAGTGCTTTATAACTCCACACAGTACAGCAAGTAAGTTTTTTATTTATTTTATAAAATGCAAAGGGCGCGTGCGTGCGTACGATGAAGAATATTTACGTTTGGTTGATATTTTTTGTTTAAATTGCAAACTAGAAATCCATTGGACAATCCATGCCAATAAAGCAAAGTGACAGAAACCTATTTTCAACATGGTTGCACATTAATACCACAATGGCAATGTTTATAAAGATTACGACCACGTTTATAACACGGGTTGTATTTGCCACTGTAAGATAAGCAAGCTTTTCAATCTTCCTAATATCTCATTTCCCTCATAGGCCAGAAAGTTACCGCATCGCCCTACTTGACATTATCACCTCCGATTTTGACTCCTGCACCGTCTACAAAACAACCAATAGCACAAAGGTGTGCTGCGGGTGTTTGTCAGCACATCTGTCGGGAAGACAGCTCAAGAAACCCTATTTGTTACTGTCGTAATGGTTACTTTATTGCCAGTGACAGCAAAAACTGCCTTGGTAAGACAGTCAGTCAGTCAGTCAGTCAGTTAGTCAGTCACTCACTCACTCAGTCAGTCTTTATATTCCATATATATTCCATATATATTCATTCTTTATTCATTCTTTATTCATTATAAACTTTTTTTTACTACAGACGTCAACGAGTGTACGATGAGTACTCCGGTGTGTTCAGATGACCAAAAATGCATCAACACAGAAGGCTCTTACAGATGCATCCCAAAATCAAAGCCAACACCTACCTTGCTGGCTGCCTGTTCTAATGATGGATATGAACTGGTACGAGGATCCTGCCAAGGTAATTTTATTTTATTTGACTTTCCTGATCTAAAACAGCTTCAAAGATCAACACGATCGTGATGTATCCTTCATCACTTTTATCTAGTGTGCACTCCCTTTAGTTTGACCCGTTTTAATTTGGCGGGAAATTAGTCACGTGATCTGCCCTCATTCATTGCTAAGTACCATCAGATCTTTCTCGCCTGAGCACTTAATACTATTGTCGTTGTGTAGATATCAACGAATGTGAACGAGGTACCTCTACCTGCAGTAGCGAACAGACGTGTGTCAACACCATTGGTTCATATCGATGTACTTGTGCGCGAGGTTATGAAGTATCTGGCCAAAGATGTGTCGGTAAGTCGAGTGGCAATCTTTCCTCTCTTATATATTCATTTCCTAATAGCCAGTGGCTAACAAGCATGTGAACGACTTGGTTTGGAATTGGAAGCTGATCGAAGCATCGCGAAAATCATTTATACTACAATGGAAGTTCTCCTTACAGAAACCAGTATATTACGGACGGACACCTCTATATTACGGACACCTCTATATTACGGACACCTCTATATTACGGACACCTCTATATTACGGAAACCTCTATATTACGGAAACCTCTATATTACGGAAACCTCTATATTACGGACACCTCTATATTACGGACACCTCTATATTATGGACACCTCCATATTACGAACACTTCTATATTACGGAAACCTCTATAGTACAGACACCTCTATATTACGGACACCTCTATATTACGGACACCTCTATATTACGGACACCTCTATATTACGGACACCTCTATATTACGAACACTTCTATATTACGGACACCTCTATATTACGGACACCTCCATATTACGGACACTTCTATATTACGGACACTTCTATATTACGGACACTTCTATATTACGGAAACCTCTATATTACGGACACCTCCATATTACGAACACTTCTATATTACGGAAACCTCTATAGTACAGACACCTCTATATTACGGACACCTCTATATTACGAACACTTCTATATTACGGACACTTCTATATTACGGAAACCTGTATATTACGGACGGACACCTCCATATTACGGACAGATATTTAGGTCCCTCTAAATCATCATGATTTTTTGTTTCATAGACGTGAACTCTATATTAAGGACACCTCTAAATTACGGACACTTTCTTTTACTTGTCCTTCCATGTCCGTATTATAGAGATTCCACTGTATGTATATATATAAAAGGCCTGTTTTGATCTTTCTTGCTTTTATCTCCAAGATCTTCTCAGTCCTTGGTGTTTTTATATCATTTTAATCAGACAAAGATGAGTGCAGAACAAGTGAGGCACGATGTCCTCCTGGTAGTGTGTGCAGAAATCTACCTGGCACCTACATCTGTTCAAGACCTAACCAATGTCCGGCTGGTAAACGAAAAACGGCAAGTGGTTGTGTTGGTAAGGACTATAGAGCTCTTTGCCTTCGTTGTTTGTTGTCCCATTTCAGACCATGTGATGCCACTCTTTGGAGTTGATTCTTTGATATGTAAATATTTTAACAAGTTCATCATAAAAGATTAACAATTCGTGCCGTCTTAATTCATCATTTGTTGTATTCTCTTTTGGTGAGCTATTGATATCAATCGACGTCATTACTGCAATAAAACTTTTTTGCCCCATAATTCCTTGCCATCCAAGATGGCAGCCGTATCGTCGAAGTAGTCCATTAGTCCATAGGACTGACAGCGCCGTGCGCCGTTTTTTTTCACAACCCTACGAAATCAGACTCGCCTAAGAATTGACGCGATGTTTTCCTATTTAGGCCTCTAGTTTGAGCGCATTTATTAAATAAATAAATAAATTTTTTTTTCAAGATATCGATGAATGTGCCGGTGGTAATTCCCCGTGCGGTAGCGATACACGATGTATCAATACTGATGGCTCCTATCGCTGCGTTCCATGCGGGAAAGGATTCCGAGCAGATAACAACAGATGTGTAGGTCAGTTGCTCAAACCAAAACCCCACTTAATTAAAGTGCTGTTACCCTTCTTTCAATGGCATACACCTATTTCGAAAAATCGTTGTCATCGCCAAAGACGATATGCAATAGGTCATTCCGAGACAGAAATGGTTTCGACGACTATAAACAACATTGAATCAGCTCAACACTAAGGTCCATGTTCTTGACGAGAATAAGAAGCAGAAACACAAGTCATTCCAGCTATTCTTAGATCTTGGAATGACCTCAGTATCTCCTATTGCTCTTTGCCTTTATCGCCTATTGCCTATCAAATACAGCGTTTAAGGGCTGGTTCCCAATTGCCCCACATCTATAAAATATACAATAATAGTGATCGATAAATAAACATAGCTTAAGAATGTGATTTTTTTTCAATAATAAATACACATATATATTAAGAGCTGAGGAGCTGCAAATGCATGTTTCTTCCGAAAGCAAAACCCAACATAAATTCTACTTTTATCTGAGAGACAACCGTGCCCAGGTTAACCAAGAGGTTGTTTCAGGGTGTCAATAAAATATTAAGGTGTCACTGAATACATGGCATTAGAATAAGTGCTCATGCATTTGTTTTATTTTATTTTTCATTCAGACAAAAACGAGTGCACAAACGGAGAAGCGCGCTGCCCCCAGAGAACAGTCTGTAGAAACACACCGGGATCGTATACTTGTACTCGTATTACATGTCCAGCAGGAAAACGATCAACCGCGAGTGGTTGTGTTGGTAAGCAAAACGATGTCTTAAATTTCAGGCGAAATAGTCCCCTTCACGGTTCCCTGCGCCATCTTGAAAGGTAGCCGTGCCTTTGTATTGGAGCGAGACGAACGGTGAGCTTGCAATGATAGAGACATGCGAATAATTGTCTAAGGTATTAAAAAAAAGGTCCCTAACTTTGCATGCTCACCGTTCGTCTCGCTTCGATGCAAAGGCACGGCTACCTTTCAAGATGGCGCAGGGAACCGTGAAGGGGACTACTGAATGTAAACTACAGAACTACCAGATGCGCTTAAGTAATAACAGTATTGCTAGAAGACAATAAGGTAGCTAGGGTGGATAGCGCTATCCGACGGACAAATCTTATCCAATGGATAACTTCATTGGATCCACCCTTCGTACAACCAGGCCAAGTTCTCAAATGGTTGTTTCTAAATTTTGCTATTTGGCTGCTTTGCTGAATGTCATGTCATTGTTACTTTGCTTTCTTTGTTTAAGATATCGATGAATGTGCAACAAATCTCGCTAAATGCACTGGCAACAGAAGATGCATCAACACAGACGGATCCTATCGATGTGCCCCATGCCCCACGGGTACTCGGGCAGAGAATAACGCGTGCGTTGGTAAGTTGTGATCTAGCTTGAGTTACATTAGCATGTTAGACACAAAACTTGGTTGAATACAGCTATCTCATTGCATGTTGTTGCATGTTGCATGTTGCATGTTGCATGTTGCATGTTGCATGTTGCATGTTGCATGCTGTTGCATGTTGCATGTTGCATGTTGCATGTTGCATGTTGCATGTTGCATGTTGCATGTTGCATGTTGCATGTTGCATGTTGCATGTTGCATGTTGCATGTTGCATGTTGCATGTTGCATGTTGCATGTTGCATGTTGCATGTTGCATGTTGCATGTTGCATGTTGCATGTTGCATGTTGCATGTTGCATGTTGCATGTTGCATGTTGCATGTTGCATGTTGCATGTTGCATGTTGCATGTTGCATGTTGCATGTTGCATGTTGCATGTTGCATGTTGCAGGTTGCACGTCCAGAACAAAACGAATTTTTCCTAAACTTTGTCTACACGTTTTACCAACATATTTTCTTCTGTGTTGACATTATTTACACATGAATATAATACATTTCAAGCAGTAAGCAACATGCAATATACAGCATGAAACATTTAACAAAACCAATACCCACTTTTTTTAAAAAGCTGTTTAAAGAGTGTGTTTGTTGCAGACATTGACGAATGTGCTGAAAATCGATATCGATGCCAGTCAAACCAGAAGTGCGTCAACACGCCCGGTTCATATCGCTGCGTTGATGTCCCAGTAATAGCTTGTCTTTCGGGTTATGAGAATGTTAATGGAAAGTGTGTAGGTAAGTTAAATGAATCGACGCCAAGATGCATGTTCTCAACATCTGGAAACTCATATCAAGGAGTATGGCGCACATCATGAAAAAAAGCGAACAAACGATAGAAAGATTGACGAGATAAATGGATGGGTGGATGGGTGGATGGGTGGATGGGTGGATGGGTGGATGGGTGGATGGGTGGATGGGTGGATGGGTGGATGGGTGGATGGGTGGATGGGTGGATGGGTGGATGGGTGGATGGGTGGATGGGTGGATGGGTGGATGGGTGGATGGACGGACGGACGGACGGACTGACCGACCGATTGAGGGAGGGAGGGAGGTGCTAGATAAGAGATAGATTAATGGATAAATAGGTGGGCAGAAGATTGATTGGTTTGTTTGATAATTGAGTTAGAAATAGTTAAAGACTACGATATTTTATTTACCTTTTAGACATTGATGAGTGTGTAAAATACAAAAGTATATGCCCGAGCGGAAAACAATGTAAGAATGAAAAAGGTTCCTACTCTTGTCTTTCTCAATCGCAATGTCAAAATGGGTATAAACTGGTGAATGGCCGTTGTGAAGGTTAGTATGTAAAGCGCACTATGAGTGGTCTAAAACTGCGTTTCCTTGAGAATAAAGCACTGCGCTTTGCAAATGCCATTTGCGCGCCCATGTGAGTGTAAGAGAAAGGGTACTGAAAACTGCAAAGTAGTTTTTCTTTCTGCTAAATATAACAAAATAAACAACGCGTTCTTCGTCCTTCATTCAAGAATAGACCTCTTGAAGCACGTTGGGGAATACAGCTCACTATGTAGGGCAAAACAAAGGTTTCCAATTCTCAGGAGAACGAAATTCTTTTGTTTTGTGCTTCAAATTGAGCTCCATTGAATTCACTTGCCAGGAGGGTTATACGACACGTAGGGAGCGCCAATTACAAGTAAAGCCCGCCCATGGCTCGTGCTTTTCTTCACACACAATGCTTTCGTCACTTAGTGCGCCGATTTTTCCTAGCGGTTAATGACGTCATTTTGTCACGTGTTCAATTTTCTCTCCAGACATTGATGAATGCGTTGAATATAGAGTCAGGTGCCCAACAGGCCAAGTTTGTTCCAATATTCGTGGTTCGTACCGATGTGAAAGACGTCAGCAATGCACCTCGGGATATGAGTTTAAGAATGGTCGTTGTCTTGGTACGTATCTTTGGTGAAATAATATTTGTTGAAGTTCTTATAGCAGCACAATGGATTGATCGTTCTCAAAATTATCTTGGATGTTGGCATGAAAACACAAAAGAAATCAGACTTTTTCTAGCCACTACTTAATTCCCTGAGGTCATTAAATCTTGTTCTTGTTTTGATGGTTTAATAGATATAGACGAGTGTACTATTTCTAATGCTTGCCGCTCTGCTGGCCAACGATGTGAAAACTACGCGGGCTCATATCGCTGTGTCGACGTCGTTTCCCGCTCGTGTTCACGTGGTTACAAACTTGTCGATGGAAAGTGTGTGGTCTGTAAGTACTCAAACGATATTGATATTTTATTTTGATTTTATTATTTTATTTTATTATAAGTTTTTTCTCTATTTCTCTTTCACATGCATTATTTGACATTTATTGCCTAGAATTATTTTCATATAATCTATTACATATACACTCCTTTTAGCCTGTAAGTAGCTTAAAGCTTTTCGTGGCAGATTATTGGCAGAAAGAAAGATAGACATCTATAATTACTGACAATACAAAATATGATTATTAAAAAATGTATACCAATTTATAGACATCTTATCTTTTAATACTCGTATGTATTTATTCCTGTGAAATTTACACCAGGCTAATACACACGCTCGTATTCGTATTCCTAAGGGAGATCTGGTACGAAAATCTTAGCACGAAAACGAGGCTGGTGGGTCAATGTGTTTAGAAAACCAAGACAATAACGACCTCTTTTCTTTGTGCGAGGGCGTGAGTGTTTGCTTTCCTTTTTGGGGGAGGGGTGGGGCAGGACTAGTCTCGTTTTCACGCTGACCAGTTCCAGTCTATTCTGATTAGGAGTACTATACCCTAACACAATTCGTCGATAAGGCTAAGGCTAGTAATTCACCTATTACGCATCTTCTGATTCGTCAATACTTCGTCTTCTGCGTTCAAGTCTGAACGGTTGGATCTTACAGACGTTTGCACACAGGTATACAGCACAGATTGACATGATAGGCTCTCGTGATTGATTGCAAACTACAAAGATTGGCTATGAGTCTATTCACAATTATTATCTCGTTGGTGTCTTTGATATTTTTATCTCGATGTTCAATTAGTCTTTAAAGCTTTAGCGCTAGATTTTATGGTTTTAAGTGTCAGCTTATCGTTCACCTTCACTATAGCGTCCTGTGCTTTCTTGGCGCATCGATCGAGGCATAGTACTTTGTTGTCATGGAAACAGAAAGCTTCGCCGACGACTAGTCGCTTTCGGCACATTTGGCATCCAAAGCATTCGATGTGGTAGGCATTTTCCCGCGCTCGCATGACCAGCTCGAAGGCTGCGATTGGTTTACTGCATTGTGAGCATTTCCCAGGAATACCAAACAGCCTGGGAAACGAAAGAAATGAGGGAATAAGTATCAGTTAAGAACAGGTTGAGGGTACCCTTATCCACACCCCCGGCTATCGAACCAAGTGTGTGAAATCTTGTTGCATCATCCAACTCAGTCACACTTATATATAATCTTATAATTCATATATAACCAACATAGAGGTCAAGATTGAATTCATCTTACCTTAGATAATCTCGCTTGCAAAGAATTAAGTTAGATTTACAATAAAGGCTGGACCCGATATCACCAAGTCTGCACTCACAGCACGCACACTTCAAGCACCCTTCATGCCAGAACGAGTCTAATGCCTTCAGTACGTATCGATCAGTGATTGGCTGATTGCAGGCTCGACACATCCGTTGATTAGTTTGGATGTCTTGGATTGCTACGTCAACAGAATCTAAATGAAATAATTACTATATAAGCGACAATTGGCATTATATTATTGAATGAAAAAAGCGCAGGAATTTCGCAGTGACCGTAGAAAACGTAACTCATCAAGAACTAAGCGCGCAAAGGATCTTGGGTCAAAAAGTATCAGTATCTCTGTTCATGTCTTTTTCTCGTTTGAAAAAAATTGGAAACTATTTCCAAAACCAGTCTTTAGCAAATCCTCAAAGAAATCTTCAATAACTGGACTGAAAATAATATAAACACAACAATGGATGCATGCTGGATTGAAGAAAGGTTTGAATAACACAACACTTCGGCTATAGTCCTCAATTACTAGTTTTACTAAGAAAGTGAAAGTAACAGCTTACAAATCGTAATATACATATACGAAACTGTGAAAATTGTCGTATTTTCATTTTTCATTTTTTAGCACACGTTTAGAATAAGTAACGCGTAAGATAACACAGAAAAAAATACGCTATTACCTGGATACTTTGCTATTTAATTAAACTGTCGATAACAATCAACTATCCATTTCTGTTTTTTCTTATGAATTTTTAAAATTTCTTAATTAATTTCTTTGCCATTTCACTTGCACCAAATTAAAAAAATGTGCTATCTTTATTCCTGTTGGATTGTACATAGTTGATGCTTTCAATCTTTCTTCTTCCTGCATAAGAGTTATTTATTAAGTCCACTAGAAGGAGGTTTCTAATTATGGCAGGAGAGATAATTTTTGTGTCGATATTGTATTTTGACTTTAATAGTTCCGAATGTGACAATTACGAAATTTAGTCTTAGTAGAAAGCCCAGGAATAGACTCTTATTTACTTACATAAAGACAGAAAAAAATAGGATTTATAAAATTTTTGAAGACATATATTGGTCTGTTTGTAATAGCAAACTCAGTCCAGTTTCTCAAGCAAACGGTCGATGAATATGTATTTATATTTATAGGATATAAATGACTCATTCTTTACCGTACCGTTAAAGCGATGATTTCAGCGAATATTTAATAGTGTAGTTGTAAACTGGCCAACTTCTTATTTAAATTGGTTATCAGCTGTCTACAACGTTTTATAAAGTTGTTTCGCTTTTTTAACCTAGCCTAGTTTAGTAGCAGTCGAAAATACTCGGTGGGATTCTTTGGTCAACGTTATTATCAATAATTATAACATCTCGCTCTCGTAGACCTTAAAAAACTGCTAACCATAGTTTACTTGACATGTACTTACTCATTTTTAGTACTGCTAGTGCGACGTGCTGAGGAATTAGGTGGACCTCGGAGTGTTTTCTCTCTCGATCTCGTAGCCGTAAACTACTTCGGTGTACTTTCAGACAAAGCTAGAGATCTACAGCATTACCGCCGCGAGGCAAAAACACAAGTTTCTTATACAATTGACAGCGCTTTCTAAATTATTTATCTTACTAATTGCCTCCCATTTTTATATTCCAGCTAATTGAAAAATGCTTTTTGTCACGTCAGCCTCAAACTAATATCCGTCTAACCAGCTCTATGACAATTCTTTTTATTTCGAAGAGAATTAAACCGTCAACAGCAAAACTACTGGCTTTTCTAAGGCTTCTTATGGCAGACAGACGAGTTTAGAAGTGTTTTGTACCTCGCTTTAAATTTTGTTTGGCCATTTGGCCATTGTCCGAATGATAATTAAAATGAAAACAAAACAACAACCACAAATAATTAGCGTTGATTGAATTGCCTTGACAATATTGATCTGACGTTTTGGTTCAATTCATATCTCTAATTAAGCCGACTTTCATAAGCCGAACTCTGATACTTAGTAAACAACACATGTGGATAGAGAAGGAGAAGTTTTTTTTTGTTGCCATTAAGTTGAGTGTTCAAAGGCGAGAGAAGAAGTAAAAACTCATTTTTGATCATTCTTAATCTGTATAAACTAGTTCATCGCTGTATCCGAAAAACTCTTTTCTTTTAAACACAATGCATTTCTATCCATTTGTTATTCTCTACGCATCAGGCATTTATTCAGGAACCAATTCGATACTACATACATAGTTTTTCCTTTAAGAAAATACAATTTTGCTTCGCCATTTATGACACACTCTCTTAATCAAGCCATAAAAAAGTTCATGCCTGTTTTCACCAACTATTAGAATAGCACTATTTGAACAGAACAGTTATTGACGTTTTCAATGGAAAATTAACGATTTTGTAAGCAATTCATTAGTCAAAATAAGGCTAAAGCTTTTAGACGAATTCACCCAATTTAAATTTCTTTTCCATTTTCGAATTCGTACTCGTAGACTATTAGACTGACCGCGTACTCAACCAATATATAATATATTAATTTTGGTGTAAACAAATAGATTCAGAATTCAAACTTCATCTCGGCTACAGCTGCCAGTGTACTAGTTCGATTAATCATAATTATCAACACAAAAACCAGAGATGTGTGTGGGCATAATTTATAATTATCGCATTGACTTGTGACATTTCTTTTTTGTATTCAATAATGCTTAGCTTTGAACAAATTTGTTCACAAAATCAACCAAAATTACTCTTAAACATCGATCAATCCATTTTCATTCACTTATTATAGGTAAAATTCAGCTGGATTTTGCTGTGTGTGTGAGAATACTATTAAAAATGTGAGTGGTGTGTGAGTTAATGTTGATGAGAGACGACTGAAGACAGTGTACGTCTGGGCTGCGGTAATTGCTATGTATATGGATCTTGAGTTAACAAAGAAAAACCTTTTACTGTCTTCAAACTCATTAGTCTATCTGGCAGACTACAAATATAACAACACATGCTGCATTTTACCGGCTTGCTTTCAAGGTTTTATTTTCGGGCTTGTCTCACTTATCTCGTTTTTTCTTTACTTTTCCAGTGCCATAGAACGCATAATTCGTGTTTGGAAAAAATAATATTTAATTTATTTAGCATGCATATTTTAAAAATTATTTTCTAAAATAATCTAGAATAAACAAATGTTAAATTTCGTTTATTATTTGTAATTTGTTACTAGGATTTTAAAATATCTATCTATCCCTCCCTCCCTCCCTCCCTCCCTCCCTCCCTCCCTCCCTCCCTCCCTCCCTCCCTCCCTCCCTCCCTCCCTCCCTCCATCCATCCATCCTGATATTGCCAATCGTCTATCCCATCCATCCATTCCACTCCATGCCATTCATCCCATCCCTATTCTCAATCATGTGCACCTGTCGCCAGTCGTTTATTCTTAATATCCCCAAAACACCTTGGATTACGTTACATCATATTTATTCAACTTAAAATGACGGGTTGTTATTCGATGCAGCTGACGACCCCTGCGCCGATATCCTATGTCCAAGTGGATATGAATGTAAACTCAAATCCAACAGACCGGTTTGTAAAGGTATGATTGCATGATAAACTTGTCCCACCCCTCAACGCATCGACACCCTAAAGGCACTGACACACGGTGCAACATTGCGCGCGACATTGCAGGCAATGCTGCTGAAGTAGGATAGTTTTCTACTTCAGCAACGTTGCGTGCAACAAATTGCGTCGTGTGTCATGGCTCGCAACATCAATTGACCTAATTCACTATGACGTCACTGCTTGTTTATGTCGGGGATAGAATCGCCAAATCCAATAGAAAGTTCAACTAAATTTGCTCCTAGCGGAACAGTTTAATCTAAAATGGCCTGGTTTTCAGATATAATATGTGTTAATATGTACTAAAAAAATATTCTGAGCGTTTGCTGGCTATTCTACTTCTCTTCGTGGAATGATACGGGATTTAAAACAATTTTCGGTTAGTTTGCGTTGATTTGACCCCGTCCGACGACCATGATCCTTTGCGTTTAAACAATAGATTGTTGAAGATTGTTTTGATGTGACGTCATAGTGAAGTAGGGCAATTACATGCAACATTGCGCGCAATGTTGCACCGCGTGTGTACGTAGCTTAAGACGTTATACAAATTCATAGATTTGATCTCTGGCAACAATCAAGTGTAGAAAGTCCATACATGTAATTTTTCTCTCTCTTAGATATCGACTAATACCTCTTTGGTCCCACCCCTCCCCCCAGCAACACCCTGAGACGTTATACATATTTATAGACAGGAAGCCCACACAAGTATCTGTTTTCGTTTTAGATATCGACGAATGTCTTAGAAACCCGTGTAAACGCGACGAAACGTGCGTCAACAAACCTGGTACTCACCTGTGCGTATGCAAATCTGGTTACGAAAAAAACCAGTTTGACCGCCAATGTAGGGGTACGTATATCCAGTCTTTGCGCAACACAAAAAAGTTTTTCAGTGCTTATGGGAGACTGGGTGCTAATCGGCTGCGCGGCGACTGAGTAAAGCATTTCGGTATAGACCCCTTGCATATGACATCAAAGCAGCGTGTGGGGGACAAAAAAAAAAACAACAACAAACAAACAAACAAACAAACAAACAAAAAACAAAAACAAAGAAAAGAAAAGAATTTTAATCTCCTTAGAATTGCAATTTATTGTTTTGTCCTGCATTCCAAAGTTCTGCATCTAACTGCCATCTAACTGCTAGCCCTTCTCAGCTGGGCTTGAGACAGTTTCTTGAATGCCTCAATTTCCCCACTAGCTCGGCATCGGCCCTGATGCTCTGAGCTAGAACAATTTCATACACCCAAGGGCAGAAGGCCTTAATTCCCATCAGGGTCCGAAGTCCATACGCCGCCTCAGCTCTGCGGCCGATGTCTCGGGGGTATGGCACAATAAAATCGAATTTTTGAATTTCCTTTTTTGGAATTAGGTTGGAATCTCACCGTATCCACATGAGATATTTTTATTCATTTCATGATCTTTGATCTTCAAATTATTTGCTTGATCGTATTTTATTCGGAGAAAAACGTTTTTAATTATTAATTTTTTTCCTTCCATATTTAATGTCGACCCCCGCGCTAAACAAATATAAATTAGGAGTAAATTAAAAGAAGGACATGATAACAGCAATAATATTTTTCTATTTTGATTGCAGATATTAACGAGTGCTTTAGAGGATATTGTGAACACAATTGCGTTAATTCACCCCCTGGATCATTCACGTGTTCCTGTCATCCAGGCTTCAGGCTGGATATTAACAAAAGATCATGCATTGGTATGTCAGTACATGATGATGTGATGATGTGATGATGATGATGATAATGATGATGATGATGGTGGTGATGGCGATGATGATGATGATGGTGGTGATGGCGATGATGATGGTGGTGATGATGGTGATGATGATTATGATGGTTGCTGATGATGATGGTGGTGATGGTGGTGATGGTGATGATGATGATGATGGTTGGTGATGATGATGGTGGTGATGGTGGTGATGGTGGTGATGGTGATGATGATGATGATGATGATGGTTGCTGATGATGATAGTGGTGATGGTGGTGATGGTGGTGATGGTGATGATGATGATGATGATGGTTGGTGATGATGATGGTGGTGATGATGATGATGATGATGATGGTTGGTGATGATGATGATGGGGATGGTGGTGATGATGATGATGGTGATGGTGGTGGTGATGATGATGATGATGGTTGCTGATGATGATGGTGGTGATGTCGGTGATGGTGATGATGATGATAATAATAATAATGATGGTGGCGCTAAAATTCATTATACATAATGGGGAGAGAGCTAGAAGGAGGATAACGTCTTGCCGTTCTACTTTAGATATAGGTGTATCTGAGGGGGTTGGAGTTATATAGGGCCCATGCATGCTTGGAATGGATTGGTTTGAAAGCTCAAAATGTGTTATATAAGACTTTGTAAAGGTTTAGAGTTATCATAATCCCCACCACCCAGATCCTTTCTTTCCATTTAACGTCCTCGGCACGCCTCACATGATTTATTTAATTAACGAGGGAGAGGAAAGAACGTCATTACATATATCGGTCATCGTTTTTGTGGTTTATATCTTGGGCGTATTGTTTTCTTGTTTCAGACCAAGTGTCATTCTCTTGAGAATAAATTCATGTGTCTTCTCATGCGCAACCATTAAAGCAAAGAAATGATACGCTATAAGGAATGGCACATGGTCTGAAATGGGGAAACATTGCGCTTAATTAATGTGATGGTGTCAATACACCTCCTCTGCTCCGGTGTAATGTTTTCCCATTGTATTTCTGACCACCTGACATTCACTTGAGAATAAGATTCTTTGTTTGAATGGTATTCCTATTTATGAGTCTCATCTCATGCGCAACCATTAAACAAATAAATGATACTCTAGGGAATGACATGTGGTCTTAAATGGTTAAACATTACGTTCAAAGTAATGACGGCTATTAGTTTTTTGGTAACGTTAATATTTCTAATCCAGGTCTTTTGTTAATTCCTTCATAGATATTAACGAGTGTGCGACTCAAAGGCCTTGCCAGAATGGCCGTTGTACTAATACGCGAGGCAGCTACTACTGTTCTTGTCATCAGGGATTTAGGCTAACTGCTAATGGCCGCTGCGAAGGTATGTTCTGATCCTGAACGCAACGACCTTTTTTGCATTATGTGAATGATGATACATGATGATGATACATGATGATGATACATGATGATTATACATGATGATGATACATGATGATTATACATGATGATGATACATGATGATGATACATGATGATACATGATGATTATACATGATGATTATACATGATGATTATACATGATGATGATACATGATGATGATACATGATGATGATACATGATGAAAATACATGATGGTGATACATGATAATGATACATGATTATGATACATGATAATGATACGTGATGATGATACATGATGATGATACATGAGAATAACACTTGATGATGGTGGTACATGATGATGATACATGATAATTCGTGGTAATGATCGATGATGTTGATTCTCATGGTTCTTCGTTACGATGCTCCTTCTGTGATCGATGATGATGATGATGATGATCATAATTAATGTAATTGATCACAACCCTATAATGTTTTTCAGACATCGATGAATGTAATGCAAACGTCTACGGAAGGCCTTGTGAATATAACTGCACCAATATTGTTGGAAGCTACAGATGTGAATGTCCATCAGGATATGAACAAACAGCCGATAGACATTCATGCCGTGGTATGTTGTTCACCAATAGTAAATATGGTTATGCTGATGCACCTCTCAGTTCAAAGGAGGGTGGGGTGGGAAGGGGTGGGGTGCGGCCGGTGGTAGGAAGGGGAGAGTGTGGAGTTGGATGAGTGTTCATGTTCCTTTTACTTTCGGTGATTGTTGGGAG
Organism: Actinia tenebrosa; assembly: GCF_029948245.1. Lineage (NCBI taxonomy): Eukaryota > Metazoa > Cnidaria > Anthozoa > Actiniaria > Actiniidae > Actinia > Actinia tenebrosa. The sequence continues at coordinate 4,496,934 of NW_028292583.1, forward strand.
ACCGATCTATTTTCATTTAATCCTTATTCCTAATGTATTTTAAACCAATCATAAAAATTCGTTACAAACAATGCGAAATGCCCCAGAGGTGTGGGGGAAAGTGGGGGGGGGGGGGGGGGGGGATGAAAAATGTGCAGATTTCGTACTTAGTTGAAGGTAACCAAGATTTATGCTCTTTTGAGCTAGAAAACGGAAGACTACCTTGAACTACAAAGTCCAAGGAAGTAATACACATTTTTGCATTCTTTGTAAATCATGATTAAGGCTGCCTGTTACTTTTGCAAGGCGACTTCTTGTTAAAAATACTATATTCCCCCCCAGATATTGACGAGTGCAAACAAGGTTCAGCAATCTGTGGTCGTGGGACGCTCTGCCGTAACACTAATGGCCACTACCGATGCATTCCATTCTCCTGTCCTCGGCCCTATTATTCATTGCAAGGTGATAGGTAGGCATGGCTTTGACTCGTTAAGTGCATATGTCACATCAATCAATATTTTCATCATTGATTCTCGTGACCTGAATAGTTAGATAGTAAAATATTCTTACATGATTTGAGTGATGGATCTTTGAATGCCGGTTTAGACGGTACGATTTTCGCCTACAACTATCGTATACAACACGCTCGCGTCTGTCGTAGGCGAGTTGTAGACTTGATTTACACGCTACGACTGGAGTTGTAGGATGGCGCGAGCGTGTTGTATACGATAGTTTATACTTCCAATATGTTAATGAGTGTGACGTCAAAAGAGGCATTATTATTATTAAATATACGAAACTTTTCTGGGGCAGTAAAATATTCTGTATAAAAAATCATTGTCTTATTCATACAAGGTTTATAGAAAGATCATTGCAAGTTTGTTTTCTCATAATAATCAGTGGTTCAATTAACAAATGATGACAAATAAACTCAAATGCCTCCTATGACATCACACTCATTAACATATTGGAAGTATAAACCATGATATATCCAAGACGCATCACTCAAATTCATGTAAAAATATTTTATCAACCATTAATCCATTCACTTATTGTAGAATGAATGCTGAAATTCTTGATTTGGATGCCACAGACACTTAAATAGGAGACCAAACCTAACTAACCAGATTCCAAAAATCCGCAATCCAGCCAATCCATATTCCTTTAGAGAGAAAACTGCAACTTTGGTTTTTGTTTCTTTACAGTAAATGTCTGCGCAATTGTCCTGAAGGCGACCGAGCTTGTTCGCAATTAAAGGACAAAGTGTATCAGTTCTGGACCTTCAATATCGTAGTTGGTTCACCACCAGGGAATATATTCGCCTACAAAATAATTGCTCAAGGTATGGTAACAAGGAAATGATGATTTACAGTTTTGCAGGGTTAATTATAATCTCTAACCACACTATAGAGAAAACCGTTTGCGCATGCGTGCCTTTCAGCACGTTTTCTAAAAATTTAGAGTTTGAGTGAGAAAATAAATGTTCGTTTTCTCCGAGTATACAAAAAAATTCGCGAGTGTAATGATAATATGAATTAGCCTCAATTACCCCAAGTTTTGGCATTTTCTGAAGTCCATTTATCAGGCATGTTTGAAAGTCAAATTTACATATTTTTAAAATAGTACGTACACGTTTCGACGAATTTGCATACGGACTTAGCGCATGCGTAGACGTTTTTCACTTGTGTCATCTCCACCTCCCGCATTGCACTTCCCGTGGTTGTATGAACTCTATGTAAATGACTTACAGCAAACCTTATTTGAAACTAATTAGCAATTAGTCCTCGAGCCCGAATGGGGTATTGACTAAGGCCATGAGGGCGAGAGGACTTATTGTTTTAAGGCGCGATTACACGGTGAATGCAATTTTCTCTGCAGACACAAGTTTTAGGAGTGATTACATAGTGATTGATTAGAACGCAGCACTGATGATAGGCTACTAGTTGGATTGGACTAATTATATTTATATACATTAGTATATTGCTGATAGACCCATTCGCCTTGGGGTTAACGGTTTTCCATTTAAAACCACGTGTTTGCCATTACTTCAGGACAAAATATTTATTTGTTTTCTGTGGCATTATCCATATTAACTTCATTTCAAGCATTACCTGTCAACAAAGAAATCATAACAAAGAGAATGACACGTGGTTAAAAAACGAACACTGTTCCCAAACTGAACAAGTCCATTAATCCCACATTTTATAATTTGATTCCTAGGCTACAGGAAGCCAGATATTCGGTATAGATTCCGGAGAGGGAACGAACTAGGTCATTTTGAGATCAAACGCGTTGGTGCCGACCAAGCCCAGATATGGAACCGCATTACCTTCAGACAAAGGCATGATTATGTCTTAGAATTTGTTGGAGAGTTGTTTGATGGGGGAGACTTGATCTCTAGATACGTACACACTCTTTATGTATTTGTCTCGGCGTATAGATAGGTTGGTATAAATAACTAGCTCTAGATCTAGCTAGGCTAACCAGCTTTACTTGTTAGTTAGGCGGCAGTATTAGTTAAAGGCAATCCTTGCTAAACCGATAAATGAATGACTGCATTTGCAGTTAACGTGTTCAGCAACACCTGACAATATTAGGGAACACATTAAAACAAAATAATGCAACGACTTTTTTCCCACTCATATAAAATCTGTAGTAAAGAAAGTAGCATCATTATGATACCATGTGTAAACCAAAAGATCGATGTCACGACGTGTAACGAATTTCTGTTGTAATGGGGAAACATTATATGATAATCTGTATAGGAAATCGCACGATATTCTCGTACAATTCGGAATTTATAGGTACGAGTTAGTGATGGTTTTCAAAATTGAAAGAGCCTTCAGGCCAGTCCAGTTTGAGAACTTTCATCACGAGTATCTATAAATTCCGAATTGTACGAGAATATCGTGCGATTGTTTATAATCACACTCAACAAAATTGAGAAACTTAATTGGGACTCTACAAAGTACGATTTTGGATTTAATTGTACTCCTATTGTCCAATCAGAGCCAAGTAAATTTGTTGAGTGTATTATATGATTTGAAATCCGAACAGCCCGATGAACACACCAAACTTATGTTACAAGATATTAAAAATAACGTAAAAAAAGCAATTATAGGTAAAAAATATACAATAGTGAGTTTTAATTAACTCCAACAGTTGTTGGCTGTTTGATGCCACTGAGACGTCAGCAGATAAGACCTAACACAAATAGGAGAAGCCTCGCGTCATCATGAGGTACAATGACTCAAAAGGGGACATGTTATAAGTTAGACGACTTGCTGCAAATAAGAAACTAGTTCCTGCATGGGTGCTAGACGAGCTGCTACAAATACAAAACGAGTTGCTGCAAGGTAGACGAGTGCTGCAAATAAGAAACGAGTTGCTGCAAAAAAGAAACAAGCTGTTTCTCAAGTCGCAACTCGTCTAACATGCAGCAACTCGTCTAACATGCAGCAACTCGTTTATCTTTTGCAGCAACTTGTTTATTATTTGCAGCAACTCGTCTATATAACATGCGACAACTCATTTCTTATTTGCAGCAACTCGTCTAACATGCAGCAACTCGTCTAACATGCAGCAACTCGTTTCTCATTTTCAGCAACTCTCAAACGTGCTGCATGTCCCTTATGGGCCAACGTGCGTAAGTGAGGGGCCCTCAGCTATAAAGTGATCGGTGTGATTCTAAAACATGGTGCCTAAAAATGGTTCAAAGATAACTATATAAAAAAAAAGATAACTATATGGATACTGGTTTTTGATTTAAACAGAAAGCATCATGTCGTGCCAAGTTTATCAACACCTTCTTAGCATCACTAACGCATGCAGACTTCATGAACTCGAGTCTCTTATCGTACGTAGTCTTGTCTGTAGGTGGAGCTGAAGGAATCCTTTGATAGCAGATCCAGAAGATCAGAAGTTTTCAATCCATTTTTTACTGGAGGTAAAATAGGAAAAGGCTTCCAAACTGTGACAATCTGCGGATTGAATCAAATAAATGAATGTCAAGAATAGGACAAATGGCCATCTTAAAATAGCTGATCCTTCAATGATAGGTAACAGTGTTTTTTTTTTAATTTGAAAGAAAAGGAAATAGCGCTTCTTTGAATGAGATGAAGGGTTCTGCATGAAGCAAGAATGGGAATTTACCACATTATACTATGACTCTAGGTATCTTACAGTGAAGTTAGTTTGGTATTGCCTTAAATATATCGTAAAGCCCCAACGGGGTTGATTCATTATTTTTATTGCTCAAGAAGTCCAAAGCTCTGGCATTTTCCAAGTTTTCTAGTTAAGCATATTACACTGAGTACTATGTCGGGTAATGGGTCAAGTCGTAAGTATGGCGTACCTGCTCTGGTCGTGTGTATGGTAGGAGCACGTTCCTTGGATAAGTGTCCAGTACGTTGCCTCTTCTCGTTGGTGGGGGAGACCTCTTTTTCAACGGTTTGACTGCAAAGTCTATTGAATATCCACTTGGTCCTGGTCTATGAGGAGGTTGGGCAGATCATTTAGGGCTGAAAGAGTTTATGAAGCAAAATAGGTATTAAAAATAAGCAACCAGTCTGATCAAATTTTAGCTATTTTAGATTACTTTGCACCTAGTGACAACAACGGTCTCACCAACCGACCTGCGTGATACGATCACCTCAGTATGGCTAAACCAGTTAAACCGAACTGTTGCGAATATGTGAATATGGTTTCTCTAGTCGGAACCCTTAAACATGATTTCAAAGAGTAGCGTGACTAACCCAGTAAAAGAATACGTACCGACAGCTAAGAGCAGGAGCACCGTGTTCACCTTTGTAACTAGAACGAAAGGTTGTTGTCAAGGGTGACGATGGTTGCAACTCTTGGTCCGACAAGCCTATGATCATTTCAAAAAAAAAACAAACTTGCTATTCTTAGTCACAGTGATATTCTTATTTAGACAACAAAACATCTTACAAAGCAACAACAAGAAATGTTCATAAACGTTGGCTTGAATCGCTGCGCAGAATGTCATTATTCCATTAGTCTTGAAGATTTGTACTAAATATAAACACACTGTTTAATCGAATACAGTACCTCTGTCTGCGTTGACATTTTGAACGTCAAACTGATGCCATCTGACAGCCTTCAGCTTCAAGTCTGAAAAATCCTTGAAATCTTCCCTATATGTACTTAGTCCTTTATCTTTTTCAAGCGTTTGAGTCTTGTCCGCATAAATACCTGTCAAAAGAATATATAAACGAAATTTTTGAATATCAGATGTTGATTATTTTTGTTACGAAAAGTACTGTTTATTAAGTATGACGAAGGTTGCCATGGTATGAAATCCTACCTTTGGTTTTGTTTGCTTGTGGTAAAACTATTCCAAGTTTTTTCAAACAGCTGGGTAGTTCATTTTTATGGTGTGGCTTTATCTGCTTCATGTTTGACGCTGTTTTCTCAAAACATCATATGATGCTATCATGGTTAGAAGTTTGTATACAAGGTAAGTACTTAACATTCGCTAAGTACTCAGATGTGTTGAAAGTCGCACTCAATTTGCACTTTGCGTATTATGCAGCAATGACCTATTCTTCTTTAATCTCTAGAGGATGATACGACACAAGACTAACGGAGGAGAGGTGGGGTCATTGAATGTACACGGTACAAGACTAACGGGGGAGGGGTGGGGTCATTGGGTGCACCTCGAAATAAAGCATTCTCGTACCAAGACCACACGTTCCTCTTGGTCATTCTGGGTACTGACCAAGAGGAAGCTCTGGGTAGGAGATTGAAAATAAAGTAAAGGCAATTTTTTCAATACTTGTCAATAAAGCTAGAGTTTACGAAGGGAAATTAGGACGTTAAAAACTAGGAAAATAAAGCTAAAATTTTGTTGGCAGAAATTACTAGTTTTTGTTTGCTCAGCTATGGTCCTGAATTCCAAAACACCTTCGTGACGATTTTGTGACAGTCACGCTTATATATAACTGAACTACCGTGACATGCCTAATGAATGCTTTTCAGTTCATTATGTTAACTTCAATCTTTTTATTTCTTTCTACTTAAAATGGAATTAAGTGCCTAGAAAAAAAATCCAAAGGAGTTTTACGCAACTAGCTGCGGCATGATTAATTATTAAGCTAATATTATCTACCCCTAATCGTATGAAATGGTAGCGTGGCCGAGCGGTCTAAGGCGCTGGTTTAAGGCACCAGTCTCGTCAGAGGCGTGGGTTCGAATCCCACCGCTGCCACTAATATTTTTCTTTTAACTTTCGCACCCTTTTATGTTCTTTAAATTCTATTGCTTCTCTTTTTTAATTAAATGTATCTATTTTTCAGTTAGTATCACCTTCAATACTTCAATTTTTCATATATTTATGGTCATACATATACAAATATCATATTTACATCATTAATACCATTCATTTTTATTTTTTTGTTTTTAATAAAATTACTAAAAAACCCAGTTACACAACAACAGACAGGTTAAAATTATAATGTAAATCACATTTTAAAACTTTTATATACAGAAAACAACCCTAAATAGACTTGGAACGGAACCCGACCTCGACCTATATGGAATAAGCGAAGTGGAATTCATAAACCAAGGGACTCTGGATTTTGGGATCTTTAGTTAATCGAGAACTGAGGACCCCTCTGCTTTAGTTTTCGTATTGTCCATTTTCCTTATGCCAAAAGTTATCTCTCCTTTCTCTAGCTTTCTCCAGCATTTTGGATGCCGTTGATGCACGGCTAGCCATAGACACCTCTGACATAACATCATCATCTCTGTGTTTTGCCACGTATGATCCATCTTGACTTCTCACACTCAAAGGAACTGTCTGTCTATGATGTCCATTTACAGGACCTTTTTTCTTTTCATCTGAAAATGTAAGAGATTTTCTTAGCTTTTCGTTCAGGATGTTGGTGGTCATATCATAATGGTGTCTCCTTGCTTGTCCAGTTTCTCGTAGTTCTGGGGTTGGTGAACGGCCTCGCTCAAGAAAGAATTGATCTGCTGTAGTTTCTGTTGTTCCTGAGTAAGAAGTTGAAAATGACCTATCTGACTCTACTGGTGAAGGTGGTCTTTTCCCCCAAGCTTCTCTTCTTGGTGGTGGTCTCTCATCTTTGATGACATGTTTCCTCATTTTCTCATTTTCTCTTTTTCCTTCCTTGTGTGCATTTCCATTTGTCCTTTTATTCTTTTTGGAAGAATGACTGACAGAGGTTTCAGAGACTGATGACACAGAATCTTCATGATCATCAAGATATTGGGCATTTAGTCGATTCTGATGATCAAGTTCCTCTCGAGAAAAGTGTGTTCCTCTTGCTTGCTTTGCATAACCATATGCCTCATTACGTCTTGTAATGGCCTGGATAAAACATACTTAATGTTAGAATAGTACAATTAAAAAGCATTTATAAACATTGTCTTTACCTCTTTGTACCAATCCAATTTGTTCTTAACCTATTGGATAAAAAAAGCCATAGATTAAATAACTTTCCACACATACTTTACCATCCTCTCAATCTTTTACTACTCATTTGCAGGCTATGTTTTTAAAAATTTTTACTGAAATAATTTTTTAAAATATGAAATTGGTGAAAAAATCTTGCACTTACAGGGCTTGGACGGCCTTGGAATTCTGGAGACTCAATCCACGCTCCATCAACATACTTAAATCGGCTGCTATATTCTGAGTCAAATACCCTAGATCATTAAAAAAGGTAAAGATATGGGTAAGTAATTAAGTAATCAAAACGGGAAAATCATTAATGTGTGTGACTAAGGCTGAGCAAAAAGAAATCGAAACTGGAGTATACCTGGCATCTTCTCTCTCAGGTGATTTCAAGTACTGTGAGTTATCAGAAGGTTGTATGAGTCTTTTGTCTCCAATACTTGTCATCGTTTGTATGCCAGCAGGAGCCATGCGATCTGGAGTAATACCTCATTGATAAAAATTCATTTTTAGATATCATAAAATTATAATGGATAAAGAACAAATTTACCTCCTATTTTTACCAAATAGAAAAAAATATCAAAATTTTTATCAAAAGAAATAACACTAAAAGGGTTATTTTACAAGTAATTACCAAATTTTTTCCCACCAATAGCAAGCTTAGTCTTTTTACCTCTTATTGGGGATTTTTCAATTTTACTTCTGTTGGTAGTCTTGCTTTTGCGTCCATTCGCCCCAAAGTCTTGATCATAGGTGCTTCTTCTTTTGACTCCATCAGGTACATATGGATATCCTCTTGGTCTTTCTGCTGTGTTTCTCAATATTTTCTTTTCAGCAGCAAGAATTGGAGACTCTGTTCTATGAAGGTCACTACTTTTGGCCTAAGTTTAACAATGAGAAAGAAAGATATTAGCTGACCAGTACTATTAGTGGTAACACACATGTCTCGGTTTGTTTAGCCATTTGTTGGTAAAGCACTGGCCATCAATCTGCAATATGTCAGATGTCAAAATAATAATTTTGATGTAAACAGCTGCAGTGGGAGGGGGTATATTCTGAGGGTACTGGGGTGCCTGTGAACTGGTTGGTGAAGGTCAATGTCAAGCGCTTAGTACCAACCTGGCACACATAGATAGACAAAGGTGGGGTATCTGTGATTCCTTTCTCTTGTGAACATTAGGGGAGTGGGGGTGGGGGGAAGTGGGGAAGGAATCGAGGGGTGTGCTATACATCATATTGAAATATGATTTGAATAATTATGTATTGCTCTGGGCTGACTAGCGACTGCATGACTAGCCTCTCACTCATGTGAAAACACTTCCACATGAACACAAGGCTAGTCGGTGGATAAGTCAGTGCAAAACTATAGATTTAAATTGGTCACCATATTTCTATTTGGTGTATAGAGTTTGCACATCAAGTTTAGACCTACTTTCATTGATGCATGAGTCTCCTTATGTCTTGATGGAGGTACTCGTTCAGTTCTTGAAGTATTGTCGACATCCAGCCATTCCCTGTCTTGCAGCTCTTTTATAGTGCCAGTTGGAAATATATTATGATTTTTCTCATAAGGAACTATTCGTTTTCTTTGTAATGGCGGTTCATGAATAACTCCAAGTTGTGTTGACTGGAGCCCTGCCCTTGGAGTTGATGAAATACTCTGTATGTCGTTAGGAATGATTGATCTTGTGAGCTCTCCCTTGACTGTGTTGGGACGCTTTGACTCAAACTTCTTGTAATGACTCTTGTATTCTGAGCTATACCTCTACGAAAAAGAAAATATAATATATTTTAATAAATAAACTTGAACATTGCTGTGTGCGTTTCCTTAACATTTGTTAATAACAGAGAACAATCTGAGCAAAATGAACTTAACTAATCTTATTATATGGATTATGAGTTCAATTAGTGGTTATATAATGCGAAAATTCCACAACACAAAACGTAAACAAACTTTTGGAGAGGAATGTGAACGACGACGACTTTTTGGAGTCAAGCAAAAACAAACTCCTTTTAAAATAGACCTTTTCTAGTTTTTCAAACATTGCATTATTCCTAACTGCCTTAGCTTGTTGATTTTAATTGCCATGAAGTCGTGATGAGATTATTGAAAGACGTAAAAATAACCTGCCAAAGTTGACAACCGAACATAAAACAGCTTGTTCATTTGATGGTGTTTTTACCTTCGATCTTGACCTCCCCGTTGGCATTTTTGGTCTTTTTAGACTTCTAAAAATCGTTATGAAGGTTACTCAGGGGTTAAAATAAGCTGAATGATTATCTATGTGGAGAAAAAAAGGTTTTAAAGTGGAGTAGAAGATGAGTTGTGTTGATCAAGATGACTTACTTGGTATCGAAGGACGCGTCTGGCTGGTCACGAGGGTCCTTAGTACGCAGGCGCACTAGGAGGAATGGAAAAAACATGGCGGACGCGGAAGGCGAAGATGAAAGGTCAGTAAAACCTCCCGAAGAACAAGAAAACCACGAGCCTAAAGACGACGAAAACCCACCAAGAGGCAAGCTAGATAGACTGAGGTCCTTCAGTACTGCAAGTCTTGTGGCTAGGAATAAGTTAGCTTCGTTAATCCAGATTGCAAGTGAAGCGGAGAGCGATGGTAAAACTGATCATAAGAAAGTTGCGGATAAAGTGTTTGACTCGGTAGGTGGAGTGCTTGTAAACAACCCTCTAATGAAGGGGAAACTCTCTTGTCTGTAGCTCAAAGAGCTGACACAACGCAAAACAAAGGCACGGCTCTTAGGAGGAAATCGTGAGCTCCACTTAGACCCCACAACCGCTCTGTTATTTTTGGTCTCATTCATACAATAACCATACCACAAAACTCCTCCCGATTACAATGAGCGCTCGTTCATTTGCGAAAAAAAATCCTTTACATTCTGTTTCCTAAAATACTTTTCTTGAATTTCCATAGCTCGTGGGAGGAACATTTGATCTTGAAGGTCGCTTTACCATCCAAGATTCAGCTGACTTACTGATTTTACTAGAGCTTCTTGAACACTGTAATGTCTCACTCAAGGTAACTTGCGTGTGATCTAATATAATGATTAAATCTAGTTCTTGAGGTCTAAAATCCAATATTACGAAATTATAGGCCCTTGGTATTAATTTCCTATCATATCTAGCGAAACCATAGAGTATATTAAGGGAAAACCAAAAATCTCATGATCAGCACAGCCACTATAAAAGTATTTTAAAATGTCAATTTTTGATCTTCCACTTTTTCCATTCTTTTTCTAAATATTTCATTTAAATTTCGGCGTTGTAAGTAATACTGATTTTTTATCTTTGACAAAAAGTCTTTATGTTTCATGGCAGCTGCATTCTATTTTGACATACATGTATTGTTCTTGACGTTTTCTAATTATTTGGCTATGATCTGTTTAGAGAAACCTACATATGTATCTAGAATATTTTGTAAGCTAGTGAATTCGATTTTCCCCATTCACTCTAAGGTTTAATTGTGTTTTTGTGTTTGAAATTTCCTGGAAACTTATTGTGCATTGCGAAAAGCTTATAAATTGATCATTCTTCACCAGAAAACCATTTGTAGAATTCGATTTTAATTTTTTTTAAAACATTGCATTTCATACAAATTTTAGATAAAAATTTAAAAAAAATGTTAATTATGCAGTTATGAGAATGACGACTAACAAAGTTGTTTAGAAATATAGTTTTAGATATCTACATGTACCTATTTAGTTTCTAGTAATGCATTTTTATTGACCTACTTTGAGAAAGTACAGTAAAAAGATTTTTGAATTAATGAACCAGTGAAGAAGGAAATAAATAAGCTAAAAAACAGCTACAATTTCAAAGCCAAAAAATAAAGTATTTTCTTTTATTTTCATTCTCGTAAAGAAAATGTTAAACATTTATATATTTTTTCATTAATTAACACGTAAATGCCTGAAACAACCTCTGAGCAAAGTCAGTGCAAGGCTGATTTGACATGAATAAATCACTTGTATCAGATTATAATATACACATTTGAAATCTTCTTATTTGTGGAAAATATTGATTCTTTTTAAATGGAAAAAAAATATTAAAATACTAATAATTATATTTAGATATCCAAATACTTGTGAAATTGTTCCAAATATTTATTAAGTTTTTATCTGTGAAATTTAAAATTTTTTTAAATGTTTATGAATTAACAAAACATGTTTTGTATTTTCTGTACATGTTTTGAATGATGTATTGTTCTAGATTTTCTTTTCTTTTTAATTCAACAACAAATTGAATTTTGTCATTGAGCTATGAATAATAACATAAAAGTGGACATCTTAGAATTTGAAGGTTAGTGTTCTAACTAAGGATGGAGTGTTAATTAACTTTCTTCTTATTCAGTCAACATGAAAAATTTTCAATTGTTTTTAATTGATAAAACTTGCATCCTTGTGACATATCTGATAGCATAATATAACATAACTGAAATATCTATTTTAAATTTGCTCAGTGATATTGTTTTTAATGGTTAATATTAACTTAATATTCATAATTATTTTGTAAGTTTTAGATCATCAATTCAAAGTCTAGACAGTCATTTCATATGGCTTTTATATTCTTATAATCATAAGTTATAAGGATGCATTCAGATATTTAATGAACTCAAAATGTATGAAATTTCATGTTATGACGTGTGCAAGTAAAAAAATTAATGAATGAACACGCAAATAGACTAAACAAAACAAAAAAAATCAAGGTATGATATTTTAAGTTTAGGCTCTGCTAACCATTATAATATTAATGAGATTCATCTAGTTGAAAAAATAAAAAATAAAAACAATATTTACTGAACTCAAAATGTATAAAATTTCATGTTATGACGTGTGCAAGTAAAAAAATAAATAAATGAACAAGCAAATAGACTAAACAAAACAAAAAAATCAAGGTATGAATTTTAAGTGTAGGCTCTGCTAATCAATATTAATGAGATTCATCTTGAAAAATAAAAAATTAAAAAATTAAAAAAAATGCTATGTTTATAAATTAATAAATGATTTTTTAATGTGCAAATGAATAAGGTATAATTATAGATCTGATTGTGATGAAAGGCAAATCATTCGTTAGCTTTTAAGCATGAAATAAGGAATTGTTCATACTAATAGTTGATTAGATAATGAACATTACATTTTGTGCAATGAAATATATTTCTTACTAAAACTTTTGAGTATCATGTAGTTATAAATAAAATTCTGATAATTATTATTATGATAACAATAAATTAAAATAGTTTTCATTCAATTTTGTTTGCAATTTTGTCTACATATTATAAATATCATATACATTCAATTGAAGAATCGTTGCTGGGTTCAGAAACATAGAACATAGACTGAAGTGGCATATGGGAAGTATGTTAATTAGATGCATGCTGTGACCGGCGACCCATGGCATCATCCATTGTTTTTAATACACATTTGCATTCTAAACCGACTGCATGGATGGCGTAAATGAATAAATTATAATATAATTATGTCATTTCCTATGTGCCATTTCGGTATCAGCTTCTATGTTCTATGTTTCTGAACCCGACAATGATTCTTCAATTGAGTGTATGCATGATAATGAAGGATTTTTAGCATGTTTACCAAACTCGTTGATTACCTACTGTAGGCATTTTTTGAAAATAACATGTCTTATAAAATAAACAAGACATTTATTAATGAAACTACAGTACCATTTCTTTGAGTTCAGTGGCACTCTATATTACTGCACGAGAAAAGAAATAATTATAATGATAAAATATTCATTTAACGTCACCAACCCCCTTTAACAAAATTGCTTTCATCCTAGATTTTTTTCAATACAATGTTATTGATGGTCCTTGATGTTCTGTTGTAGCTTGTGCCACAGTTGGGCAGCAGCTTTACTACACTGTAAATGCATGATGACCAGATATGATTTTTAAATGGAAAGCCGGTTTCCTCAAATTATAACTTCTTGTTTGATGGGTGGAGAGATGTGATGAAGTGTATGCCTTATATCAAGATATTTTAGCTTTTATGAAACTTTTTTTAAAACATATATTGTATTGTATATTTTCTTTTTATTAGGTTGAAATACTTGGTCTATTGATTGCTATTCTAAGGAAAAGTGTTCCTAACCTCCAGGCAGCTACTAAAATAGGATTAATTGAACGAATTCTTAGCCGTCTGCCCACTGAACCAGAAATAGTGGCTCGTAAGTTATTTAAAATGTCATAATTGTTGTTGATATTTAAGAAATGTCAGTCTTTTGCATCTAACATGAGACAGCAAAATGTTCATGTTAAAGTACCAATCTGGTTCCTGAAATTTGTATATTTGTCTTCTAAAAATGTTAGCATTTGTTGATTCCAGAGGTGGTCTCGTTTGAAATTCACACAAATGTTAAGCTTTTAGCTGTCAAACATTGTAGAAAGTTTTTAGGACCCAGTTGGAATATGTTTTGATGTCTGGTGTTTGCACCTAGATGCAAATAAACTGAGTATGCATATTGAGGGAATATCATATTTTTATACCTTGTTTTATGGCCTGATTTAAATACCACGCATGACACAAATACCACAATACAATAACATACATGTACATGTATATTCTATTATTAAATAACTGTTATGAATCTGGCATTCTGATTGGTTGGGAGCGCATGCTTTATGAGAGCACACAGCATGTGCTCTCACTTTTAGTACAGCATTCCTATCTAAAATAGCGGTTATTGTAATTTGTATTTTATAAAGAAAATAAAAAACATGCTTGCTGTGCTGTGTGGAGTTATAAAGCACTTGGGGATTGGCAGAATGCTCGAGGAGTGTCGAGAAGTACTCCGCTATGCGTCGTGCTTCTCCTAACACTTCTCTCGTGTTCTGCCAACCCCTGCATGCTTTATAACTGCACACAGCATGCGCGTGTGTTTTCTATTTCTTCATTTAATACAGTCATATGAAAATGGCTTAAAAATTTTATTGATTGTTCATTTATTTTATAGATAAGCTTGTGGAGTTACTAGGAATATTGTCCAGTTATAGTATTACAGTAAAAGAACTAAAGAACCTACTTGGTGCATTGAAGGGAGACCAAGAGTCATGGGTAATAAAAACTGGTACCTTATATACTATTATTACTGTATAATAATCAGAAGCAGAATTATGATCAGGGGAAGGGTGAGGAGGGATAGGACCCCCTGTCATAACTGAAGTTCAGTTGATTGTTTTAATTAATTAACTTTGTTTATATAGGATAACAGTAATTCAACTGATAAACTTGTGGCACCTGTAGTTAATTAGGGAAGGGACTGTCCATTAACATGATCATCCAAGCCACGTTAAGGTAGACCCTAACCATTTGCAGGCCTCAGTTATTTTAAGACCCTGATTGTTGGTCGGCCAAGGCTTGAACCACGACCTCCCGCACCAAAGCTCTTACCAACTGAGCTAACTGGGTGGTGGTAAATTATTCATAAATTCTCATAATTTTAGAATAATTTTAGAATTTAGATAGTTTTGCCAGGTTTAAAGTAAATCTTGTATCTTGTATCCCTTCTGGATCTGTCCTTGGTAATAATGTTTTGCAAATTAAAGGGTTTCACTCTTTTCTTAAAAAATGGTATTTAATAGTGGTTTATCAAGCATTTCCTGATATGTCTTTCTTCAGCCACTTCATGCTATAAAGCTACTGAAAGTATTGAAACTGATGTTAGAGAAGCATGGACCAGATGTGTACTTCAACTTTACTGGACAGGATGGAGCTGTAAGTACATATAGTCAGTAACTAGTATGGGTGTAACGATGCTTTGGAATATCGATTTATCGCAATATTAAAGCCACGATAGTGATGCATTGATGGAAACATTGTATTATCGATAACTATTGTGATAGTTGACTTTGACTATCGATTGTATCAATTGTCTCACTCTGAAATGATAAGAAACATAAAAAATTGTTAGTAGACAATGTGTGGTGCACAAATTACTCATTTTGCTGCTTCAGATTACGCCTGCTTGAATAAAATCTCACAAAACACTTCTGTCGAGTCACCATCTTTAAAAGTGTGAGAGCCTGGTAACAAGGATTTGGGGAAGCATAAAATTCAGTCCAAGCTCGTCCCCAGGGCCCTCTACAAGCTCTTGAAGAAAAACATGGCGACAAACAAAGGCATTTCTATTTTCTATAATACACATCAATTTAACTGCAAGTTTCCACTATCGCAATACTATCGCAATATCTAGTCTACTATCGCAATACTATCGCAATATTATTGTTGGAACAAATATTGCAATGCTATTGCATTAGGGAAAAAGTGCTCAATAGTCACCACTAGTAACTAGTGGGTTGATACATTGCATAGGGTAGAAAGCAAAATATTCCTGTTATACTGTAACTACTGTAATATAAACACTCCTTGTCTGTCACAGGCTATCACTCTTCCTCCCATCTCCAAATGGCCACTGCAGAGTGGCTTTACATTTTCTACCTGGGTTTGTCTTGACACTTCACACATGGCTGATGCTCCGAAATGTAAACCATTTCTTTATTGGTAAGTCTGTATCTGGATCCTTTTATTGGCCAGTTCTGGGTTAACTTGGTTGTGATATATGTGACTCTATGTGCTGGAGGTTGAATTTTTTTTCCTATGAGTTAAAACCATGGATATGTCAAAAAAAGTTTACAAAAAAAATCTATTTTACATTGAACATGATTGATCAGTCTCCTGAATAAGAGGCCCACATTTTATGATTTGGATGAAAGATAGAATTGGAATTTAGGAATTGATTTTTGCAAAGGGAGGACAACTGAAGAAAAACCCTTGAAACACGAGAGAACTGACAAGCAACTCCATACTCATACATATATGACAACAAGCCCATAGTGCATTTAGCACCACACACCTTGTTTCTCTTATTTATAAGACCTTCCAATAAAAAATGGTCTAATTTCCCGATCCCCTGAAAATTGACTAATTGTTTATTATTGTGAATTTTTTCATTAGTTTTCGCACAGGCAAAGGCCTTGGTTACTCTGCTCACTTCTCTGGTCCAATGCTTGTACTTGAAGCAGCTGTGAAGGCTGGCAAAAAGGAGAACAAAGTCCACACTCATCTTGTCAAATTTGATTTCCGCCCGCAACAGGTAGATTCATGTACATCACTTTGATAAGTACAGTACTTTTTCTGTTATTGATTAGAATTTTTAAAATTCTTTGGAAATTCTTAATTTGGAATTTTTTTAATATGCTCATATTCAGAGATGAAAAAACATAGGGAGTACGTTTGTGGCAAAAACAGTCCTTAATTTCAGTTCTTAACCAGTTCTGTATTTCTTAAGATGCTAAATTCCATCATAGGAGTATCACTTCTTTCTCTTCCCCTTCCTCTTACTCTGTAGATAACGCGGAAGTTCATTATAGGGTACTCTGCATCTTGGCAGGTTATCCCCTAACAATCATTTACTGTAGTACCCATATATACACATGTAAGGAGAAATGTACTGTACCTTCTGGTCGAATTTTATCACTGCCTGGAAACGATCTCTGACTGATCAAAGTCAGGGTATGGCAAACTCTCAGACTGGACCCTGAAACAACCTCTAGGCTGATCTAAGTCAAAGTTGAGCTAATTGACTCACAGATGGAGTTATAATTTATCGTTTTGAAACTGGAAAAACTTGAGAAATACCACATGTGATGCCAAGTTTGAAATAGATCCCAAAAGAGAGATGTGCATGCGCTAGACAGCTTCATCACTTTGAGTCGAGCATTTTTAAAAATCCCCTTATTTGAATCCTGGTTTCTATTTTCAGTGGTACATGGTTACAGTAGTGTACACTTACAACCGATTCAGGTCCAGTGAAGTGCGCTGTTTTGTCAATGGAAAACTTTCGTCATCAGGAGATCTGACATTGCTGCATACTAATGAAGTAAGACATCCCTCCCCTAGATCTACCAATGTATTTATACATTTATTATAAGGGGCCAACCTCTAGTTAGTGACCAGTGTTTTATGATTATTTCCCGATGATGTTTGCATTAGAAGTTTGGTGGACAGGTAATAATATTTTTTCTACATGTTATTTATCAGCCTTTTGACAAGTGCTACATTGGGTCATCCCCCAAGGCAGATGTGACCAGTGTCTTCCATGGCCAAACAGCTGCTGTCTATGTGTTCTCAGACGCCTTAACACCTAATACTATAGCAGCTATCCACAGACTGGGTCCAGGATACATGGTAGGAAGCCTTATTTTATGCTGAATATGATTCCCACATTGCCGCGTACAATGAAATTTTAGATATTTTCAATTGTTTTTAGTGCCAATTGTATTTGTGAATAGCAGCTGCAGGGTGATTCCCTGGGTTCCTAGTCATTGTCATTGTTTCTAGTCATTGTCCTTCAAAGTGCGGGAAATATCATCCCAATGATGTTGGTCTATTTAGAACATTTTTAACATTCCTATGATACAGCCCCCCCCCTCCCCCCTCCGCCCTTGAAGGTTTTCCTCTTTATGATTGCAACAAATGTTTCTGAAAAAATTCAATGGGGTCGATCACTTTATAAAAGTTTTATGGTATTTATTTGTGTTCTTTTTTTACAGGGACAGTTCAAATTTGCAGCGGAAATTGATATTCCTATCTCAGAGCAAGACAGAAGGGTACGAATGGAATTGAATTTCTGCCAGCCTAAGCTAAGTTGCATTCGCATTGTATTTCATCAAACAATCATTTGTTTTTTTCAGGTTCTCTATGATGGACATCTTGCATCAAGTATCATGTTCATGTACAGTCCTAAGTCGTGTGACCAACAGTTGTGCATGGAAGCCTCACCTACTGAAAACACCTCATATTTTTGTCATTCCCCTCACGCACTTATGCTTGAGGTAAGGAGAAAAATTGTGCCATGCACAGGATATATAAGGGATGGATCATTAGATCATTTAGGAGGAGGAGGGGGGGGGGGGTGGCGTAAATCTTAAATCTTAAAATAATATCGAGCAAGCACTTCACCTATGAAAGATATATTGCACAACCTCTCCTCTTAGTAAAGAAAATCAAGCCGGCACAAAAAAAAAAAAAAAAAAAGTAAAAAAAATAAAAAAAAAAAAAAAAAAAAAAAAAAAAAAAAAAAAAAAAAAAAAAAAAAAAAAAAAAAAAAAAAGCAAAAAAAAAAAAAAAAAAAAAAAAAAAGAAAAGAAAAAGAGGAAAAAAAATGCGTGAAGGAGTTGCCACAATGAAAAAAAATTTGTTTTATTTTTTCCTTCATTGGTCTTTTAGGGTGTCCAGGCTGTAATCACTCATTCATTTCAAAGTGCGCTTCATTCACTTGGCGGAATTCAGGTATGTTTGATTATCTACCATTTTATCACAACTGCTCGTCCTAATCTGTGCCGGTTCAAGTGTTTTGTTTACCTATTTTAAAAGGCTTTATAATTTCCATTTAGATGCTTCTTCCTCTCTTTACTCAACTTGATTTTGCGCAAGACGAAAATGAATCCGCACCAGACGTAACGATATGGTAAGGTTCTTCTGAACGTTAGATTTTAAAATTGGGAGGCCTGTGGCACAGGTGGAAACAGGTTATGACGTCATTCACCAGACTAAGATAACTATTTCTCCCCTTCTTATTCCTATTCAGAATGTGATATTTTCGTTTACGGAGCTGATTCTTATTTTGTCTTTTGTAGTGCTGTTTTGCTGTCTCTGCTTTCCGATCTACTCAAAAGTTCTTCCACGAGTCAACAGCAGATGATGCGATGTCAGGGATTCCTTGTTATCAGTAACATTCTTGAAAAGGTACAGGAAAAACTATTGGGGTTCACTGCGTTGAAAAAAAAACCGTCTCCTAGCTACATCATCACACCACAGGAGATACTATCAGCCATTACGAGCTTGAGGAAAGGACTTAGTCGAGTTGGCATTGCAGTGCATTGTGGGTCTCTTTTAGAGGGACATATTTCCAAGATGGCGTCCATTCGTCTCAGTCCCATAATGCATTGCCAACTCGACCTAGTCTTTTTCTTAACCTCGGAATGGCTAATACCGATCCCAACATCAACACTAAGAGAGACTTTGTATTCTCGCGACTATGACTCTATTCGACTCCATGTGACTCCATACATGTGCGTGACGGTTACCGGAAGCGATTAGATTTTCCACTTACAAGTTGAACAGCCTATTAACCCTACGTTCTCCACCATGACCACGATATTGTCCTAATTATTTCCTGACTTTGAGTATGTTGTTATTCTAACAGACAAGCGTACCTTACCTCACGGAACAGTCATTGAACATACTGCTCTCCCTTGCAAGGTAGTGTATTAAACCGGTTACTGAAATCGTGGAATACTCGTATCTTTACATCGGAAACGATATATATACAGCTGACGTTGAGGAATAGATAACTGTTTTAACTGTGATCATTAAAAAGTGTGATCGAACACCATAAAACTTGACGTCGTTCGAAAAAAGGCCTCCAAAGGAATGCACTTTTGACATGTTCCCTTTTTTTTTTTTGGTCTACAAAATGTTCATTTTCTGGTTTTATTTATTTTGATTTTTTTAACTTTTCCCGTTGTCTCCGTTGTGTTAGTGCATCACAAAAGTAATGGCCATATTTACCTACACTCCTTTATTTCTTGCCTGAAACCAAACGAGAATATAGGAAATAAAAAAAAAAAACAAGAATGTAGATGCTGTTGCTTTCTTATCGTTCTTGTCGTTGAAGATGGACAACTAGACAATGATACTGCGCGTCAACTTCAGATTAACCCTTACAAGTGGATAAGCTGATAATACTCTTCCGTTGTCAATGGAGATTAAGAATCTGCAGAGCAAGATATTATGCACTCAGAAATAATAATCCCTAAGATCTTATTTCAGGATTACTAAGTGTTTTCTATTTTGATATTGTTTCAGGCATCTGTTGTATACCCCAGGAGGTGGACCGTTGCTAGGTAGCCTTCTAGATCACGTGTTGTTCAACCCTAACCTATGGGTGAAGACTTCTGCTAAGGTATTATTTCCAGTCTTGTACATAGCTGATTACTTTTGAAAGGAGTAAATGGGAGGTCAGGCTTTTGGTTTACATGTATTTGTCGCGAGGCGAGAGCGCAAAGCATTTGGGTAAAAATACCCACAGCTTTCTTCTTTCTTGCTTTTATTCCGTTTCACAAAACCCTACTTTTTCTTGTTATTGTTCCTTCATTCACGCTTTCCATTTGCAATTTCAATCTTTTTCTTTCTTGTCTTTTTTTTGATGGCGTGTGTGTTTTTTGCGGCCTGAAGATTATGTGCGCATTTATTACATTTATTAATTGCTCAAGCAAGAATGCATAATGAGAAGAACTAGCCGACCAGAAAGAACTTGAAGTATTTTATTCCTAAATCCCACTGCTTTTGTTTAATTTCGCTTGACCACCACCCACTCCTCCCTAGGTACAACTTCAGCTATTCAGTGTATTTGCGACAGACCTTGTGACGGGATTAGGGGGTGCTGCACATATTCGACGAGAGGTTGGAGTCAGAAGACTGATGTACATGTTAAAAAAATATTACTGGCTTGATCGCCCTGTCGAACAGATTGACAATGGTAAGGATGCACGCATACACATACACACCGTCCATGTTTATAAAGGCAACGCTAAATAACCTAAGGCCCTCTTAGTCGCTCTGTCATTGAATTAATGAGAATTTGGAAGTGTTGACTTTTGTGAAAGGAGAAAATCAAAGAAAAGCTCTTATCATATATGATAACTGTCTGAGCTAGGATCGAAGTTACGACCACGCGACGGGATGCGGTGCATTAATTGCGCACATTTAAGTGAATTAAGTGTTGCGCACACGTCCTTGAGGGAGCAAAATAAATCATTCGTCTTACCAGCTGCGCGCGCGGCTATTTCGTTGTTTCAGAGACAGATGCGCGCTCAACATTTTAACATATGATTCCATCGCCAGTTTTCCATTAGAAAAGTTCGTAAGTTTTAATGTCATTCTTTTAAGGCACCCCACGTCCTAGTAAAGAAGACGTCAAGTCTCTTCGAGCATTCCTACTTCTTCTAGTAAAACAGCTTGTCCTGAAGGTAAACAAGAATTGGTTTCTTTATGTTTGGGCCTTTTTGACGTCTTTGAAGAAGCCAACTTTTTCTTTTTTACTGTTTTAGGATCACGGTATAGCAGAAGATGAATTGTATGGTATTTTAGCCTACTTGGTTGCTACTAAAGAGGTCTGTATATTCTCTTTCTTATTTATTTTTCCTGTTAACGTTTCAGAGATATGCTGGAGGAGGGAAGTGAGGTTTTATTGTGATGTATGCTCCTTTTTGCAGAAGCAATACTGTGCCAATTCCCATTAGAGTTGGTTGTATTCATGTGTTATGGGAAGAGGTTGGAAGTGGCCCCTTGTACGCAAGCATACCCAATCCTTAAACATTTCAAATATTTAGTTATTAACCTCATCGTAAGCAGATATAGGTAGGGTTTGGAGAGCGAGAAGGGCATATGCTCTACCTATGCCCTACCTATGCTCTACCATGCTCTACCATGCCCTACCTATGCTCTACCAATACCCTACCCCAGAGAGCCCCTGTCAGGAGTTCTTGGATCTGTGTTTAACTAACATTTGAATATAATTGTTGTTATTCCAGGAAGAAAATATCCTGGACGTATTGCAGCTGGTGTTATCGATCATGACAGAGAAACCTGAAACAGCTGTTCCTGCTCTGGATAAAGTAGATGGTTTAAGGTGCGTAGAGAAAAAATAAGAGTGAAAGAAAATGAAAGAAAAAACGATAGATAGAAAGGAGAAAAAAATTAAATAAATGAATAAATAAAAACAAAGAGAGAAAGAAAACAAGGAAGAAAGGGAGGGAGAGAGATACAAGAGAAAGTGATAGATGCAAGAATGGGAGAATGAGTAAACGAACGAACGAACTAATAACTAAATGATTTTTTTTCTTAATTATATTTCTATAGGATTATTTTCAAGTTTCTAGACGCCTCTCTAGAGTCTGTCCGTGTATTTGCCTTGAAGATCATTGGTTGTTTCATCCATAACTGTAATATTAAGTACGTGCGTCACAATATAGATACCCTTTACATAAAGGTAGAATGGCCCTAGTGCTAGGGATAATCCATTAGTCTCTTTCCCAAGTGGACACACTAAAAACAAAAGCAGTGTGGTCACTCTACTGCCATGTAGCTGTCTCATTACAAGAGTTAAATAATCACGAAGCAAAAAGGGCAGGGCTCTTGTCTTTATCCGTGTTTCTAAAATCGCCCTTTTCTTATCGTTATGGCTTTTGTTCTTCAGGCGAAAAGTGGAGCTTCTACAACATTATGGTTTGTTTTCAATGATCGGGAAGAAAATCATGATACATGGCCTGACGCTCACCACGTACAATGTACTATTTGAAGTGAGTATACTCGTCTTTTCCTCACCAAATAGAGGTTTTGCATCATCACGTGCCCATCCCACAATACTGCTTGGGCCGCCTGTGGTTAGATGGCAGGACAATAAAATCCCTTTGCTCTCGGGAATTGAATTTTTACTCATGTAAAAACGATTGTATTGTTCTTGACATCTAACATGGCTGCCGTCACGTGATGATCCAAAACCTCTATAATGAGATGCTTTTGGCTTTGCGAGTTAGTCGCGTGAAAAAAAAAAAAACAAAAAAACTTTCGGGTCCGCAGCAAGATGCGAGACTGTTTAGATTTTTCTGACTTTTTCATTCTAAACAGAAAGTTGAAGTTGAATTTCTCCAAGATTCTTTTTAGCGTTTCCCCGCACTCTCTATTTCTCTGAGGCCTGTTTTACTTCAGCCAGCGCCCAAGTTGGTTAGGATGATGAAATTAAATACCATGTTTTGTGTTGAAGATATTTGTTGGACGTGTATCCAAACAAATAGTCAGTGCACGACACCCTGAGCCAGACGCCAGCTATGTCATTCATAATCCAAGTAAGATTTTGTCGTTTTGTTTATTCGTGTGAATTCGTGTGTATTCCTTAACGTAGTGAAACGAGGATTGCAGCCTCGGGTTAACGGTAGCAGATTAAACGTTCTTTGTCACACGTTATAACATGTTTGTTTTAGATCTCGCCCCTGTTATCGTCAAAATGCTGCACCAACTCGAAGACAAGTCTCCACTAAATGAGCTCCCAGAAGCTTCAGCAGCAGAAGCGTCGATTGAATCAAGCAGCAACTCTTCACCAAATGGAAAACACGACCTCAAACGCCTGTTCTTGTCTGATCTGGTTCTGCTCCTCAATCATAGCAAAGAAAATCGAAGGTATGAAAATAAAAAATAAAAATCCGGCAAGCCCCTTACTATTGATTGGTATGTCAAGGCCCAACCACAGGAGTCCTTCTTTATGCCCTTTTTTCTCTGGGTTTCCTGTGGCAATGGAGGGAAGAGTGAGACTGTTTAGGAATGAGTCCCCGAGCCCGAATGGGCTATTGACTCAAAGGCCGGGAGGGCGAAAGGATATTTTTTTTTAGTCAAATTCATCTATTCGGTCAAATGTATAGATGCAATCAACTTTTGAATTAAAGTTCTGTTTGATGTTTTGGTTTAAAAAGCTGACACTTTTCGCTAAGACTAAGGTGTGCCAGTTTTTTGCGTAATATTTATTATATGATCTATTTTATTCCCACAGCCATGGTCCCTACCATTGTTTATAGCTACCGCTGTTTTGTTAATAGTTATAGCTCTTTTGCATAGAGAAAAAAATATCGAATATCTGTTATCATTTTTTCCTTCAGTATACTCTTACAGCTCTCCTGCTGGCAAGACTGGCTGTTTTCTTTAGCTTACATAGAACCGAAAGACAAAGGTAGGATTCATTTTCTTGAAATTCACTCAAGCTTTTTTCTGTTTTATGATACGAGGCTCTAAACCTTTAAAATAATAATTTTTCTATCAATTTGTTTTCTTTCGTCTTTATTCTCCTTTCCTTTCCTTTCCCTTCCCTTCCCTTCTATTCTTTTCTTCCATCCTGTTTCATATCAACCTGTCTTATTTCATATGCTTCTTCAGTCTGCATCCCTTTCACCTTACTACCCATACATATTCCAATTTCCCTTCATTTCATTCCCATTCTACTTTTCCTCTTACTATCATACACCTTATCATCTTCCCGTAAGACCTTTACTCACATACTTGTATAATAATGATGACTGTTTCCTTGACGTTTTCTCATGTGGGTATATTATTATTCAGTCGAGCAGAGGACAACAGACACAGTGTTCTCGTTGTTTCGGATGCTTCTTCACCATGCGTTCCAAGAAGAACGAGAAGGCTGGCGGATCTGGGTGGATACACTGGCTATTTTACATGGAAAGGTAATATTACATAACCTAGCTATGACGCGTAAAAATTAAGCAGCAAGTTTTCATTGGACAATATTTAGCATAACTGAAAGGGCATGGCACGGCACAGTCAAGATCAATAGACCAATTTTGACGTCATTAGTAGCTTTGACGTCATTTCATCACATGTATTATCCCCTTGTGTTTTATTTTTTTATCGATGACGCACAAAGATATATCAATATGGAAATGCCATGTGGTCTGAAATGGGAAAACATTACGCCCAAGCTGAATGGATCCATAGACTTCATTTAATTGGTCATTCAACAAGCGAAAGCCCAAGAACACTGCATATTCACGGTCACAGAACAGCATGAATTCGTATCGTGAGATTTTAACACCATCCCATTGAGACCCTACTACCCATAGCTGTTTAACAGCTCTATACATTTACTGCCAGCCACAACAAATACAAACGACCAACATGACCTCTATTGTCCATGTGTTTACAGGGGTACAAACTCCTACTTAATATAAACGCATTATCTTGTTTTCTAGGTCAGCCAATACGACAAAGAAAAAGAAGAAAAGGAAGCAGATGCCAAGAAAAACAAACCTCCAAAGACAAAAAGTGATTCACATCTAGTTCGCTCGCAGCACCTCGTTCGGACAAAAAGTGACTCTGACGCCGACCCCTCTAGACGAAGACCAAAATCTCCAGAATCTGATGATGAAAAAAAGAAGTTTTTCCAGTCGATATTAAAGGGAAAGAGCGCTTCTAGTAGCGAGAAGATTGGACCTATTCTTGAGGAGAAGGAATCAACCGATGAGATTCCTAAAAGCTCTAAGGAAAACGAAACTCCAGAGAACCATGCTTGCTCATCAGAGGAAGATGGTGATGTGTCTGGGCTACCTGTTTCTGAGAAGGCTCCTGTTATCGATGAAAAGACTGGAAGCACAGAGACTGAAGGATTAGAGGGGAATACTTCTGTTGCTACATCAGAAGACAGCGCGAAAAATAATGACACGAAGGAGAAGGAAACAGATATACATCTGGAGAAAGAATCTGAATCTCCTAGTGAAGACAAAAATGAGACTGCAATTTCCCGCGAGGAAGGCGTAAAAGAAAATTTAGATAGTCAAGAAGGTAGGGAAGTCGGAGATAAAACTGCGCAGGATGTCGGTGATGATACTAAGGAAAAACCTGAGCCAGAAATAGATAATAAGGAAGAGGAAAACGAAAGAAGTGTAACAGGTGTTGGATCTGATGTGCGGGGTACTGAAGTTGCTGATTCTCAAAGTAAAAATGTTTCAAAGAGCGTTCCTGGTCTTGCTGTGTGCGTGGATTCGCCCAAGAAAGATTTAGAAGAGAAAGTTGAAAATGAAAGAAAGGGATCAGGATCGGGTAATGATGATAATGGTAGTGAAATTAAGAATGAAAGCGAAGAAAAAGAAATCGCAACGATTTCTGAGGCAGTCGTCAAAGAAGATGATTCTAGTGTTGTTTCGATACCAAAAGGATCTGAAGTTACTGAAGGACTTGAAGTAAAGTCACCTAAAGAGGAATCTGGAGAACAAAGTATTAGTGACAATGATAAATCTAAAACGAACTCTGAAGGACCATCCCACATGGAGAATGGGGAATTGTTAGCTGAAGAAAGAGCGAAAGACCAGGATAGTAGTATTAGTTTAACAATGAAAAGCTCGTTCATAGGAGCAACAGCTGCTACCTCTGAGAATGAAAATGAAGTTGTAAATAATTCCCCAAGAGGAGCAAAAACTGAAGCACAAAGTACAGACGATGAAGCCAGCGGTGCGTCCCCAGGTGCGCAGTCTCCGGAACCAAGCGGAAGCACGTCAGAATCTCCGTGTACTAGTGCCCAGGGTTCTCCAAGTAGAAATACCGACACGACCGCAGCAAGCCCAGAAGAGGCTTCTCAGTATCGTGCACATGTGAATATTCCCGAGTTTCTTTGGTCTACGATGCATCAGCGTTTACTTGGTGATTTACTCTTTGCTATCGAATCAGATTTACAGGTTTGGCGAAGGTTAGTTATAACTAGGTATAAGGCTGCGTTCAAAATGTATGGCAGAGGGGGGAGGGGGGGCAGGTGAAATTTAGGCCGGGGGATCGGAAAAATTTTTACCAGTAAAATGGGGGGTTTGAAAATTTTTTTCAGAAAATTGGGGGGGGATGCAAAATTTTTAGAAGAAGCTACAAGAGATTGCCCGGGGGGGATAGTTATTTTTTTGGGAACTTCAAGGGGGGGGGGGGGGTCTTAAGAAATTGTTTGTCATTTAAAGATTTCACCTGCCCCAAGCTTTCGCATAAATATTTTATTCAGCTGGATAGTTCTGACTTCAATCTTCCTTATTTCTCTTTTTCCATCCTTTCTTAATTCTTTCCCAGCTCCGTCCTTCCCTTTCTCCCTTCCTCCACCCCTCCCTTCTTTTATTCTTTCTTTCTTCCCACCCGTCCATCCTTCTCTTCCCTTCATCCATACTCATCTCTCTTTTCCTTCCTTCCTGCTTCCTTTCTTTGCTTTGATTTTTGATCGTTTCTTACTTTTCAGCCACACTCGTAAAACTGTCATGGATTTCGTCAATTCCAAAGAAAACACTACATACATCTGGAATCTCGCTCACTTCGTCTCCGTACTCGCGGACAACATCGTCTACGCATGTGGAGACTTGCTTCCTCTCTTGTCCTCCGTAACGTCACGTGACTATACCCAGGACGTCATCCAACCCTGTGGCGGAATGAACCTGGAGACGAGCTTCTCGTTTCTTAATCGACTAATGTCATTGGTGGATGTGATTGTGTTTACCAGTTCTCTTGCGTTTGGTGGAGTAGAGTCGAATAGAAACATGAGTAATGGGGGTTTTCTGAGACAGTGTCTTAGACTCGGTGAGTTGCGAAAAATAACCTATTACCTTCTTAACAGACATCCTCGGCTCGGCGTAATGTTGTCCCATTTCAGACCATGTGTCATTCTTTGAGAATAAGATTCTTTGTTTGAGTTGTATCCATATTCATGTGTCTTCCCATGTGCAACCGAGCGCAAACCTTAAACAAAGAAATGATACTCTAGGGAATGACACGTGGTCTGAAATGGGAAAACATTACGTCAGAGCCGAGGAGGTCTATTTATTTTGGGCCTAATGTTTTTCTATTTCAGACTACGTGTCATTCCCTTGAGCATCGTTTCTTTGCTTACCAGAAACACTTGAAAAGATAAGATAATTTCATTGTCAAGGGAATGACTTGTGGTGGTCTGAAATGGGAAAACAACTGAGAAAATCCCAATCTGATCTATATGGGTCTATTAAGACGATAGCTTTTACTACTTTTTCTTCCCTATTATAAACAATTTGTGTTACGGAAAATTGTGGCACGTTTTCGTTTCAACTTAAGGCTGGAATAAATAACTCGTAGAAATCTCCATTTATACCATTAAATCATGACTAACGAATACGATTTTCTTGTAGTGTTTTGTTGTGCGGCACGCAATCGACTCGTCTGTCGACAACGCAACCGACCAATATTTCCGCTGGCCAAAGACGGCCGGGTTACCAAGAAAACCCTGAAAGAAACACGCGAAGCAATCAAGGCACTTATCGCTTCGACGGAGCCTCCATCTGAGATGGTATGTCAATGACCTTTAGGACCATTTCTTATTATCAGGGGGAGGGGGGGGGGGAGAAGCATTGGAATTTGCTTGGTATCTCATACAAGAAATCCCACCCACCCTCTCCGTTGTCGCTTAAAGAATAGGACCACCCTAGTTTTCGATTCTTGTTATTGATTTTTTTTGTGTGGTCCCCTCTTTAGCCCACCGCTCTACCCCGTCCCCTCCCCGGTAAAAATAAGCGGTCCCTATGTCATTCTAACGAAGAGCGCCCTAAAAAAGAGCGCATTTCAGAATCTTCAGACTGTAAAATAATCACGTTACAATTGTGTGGTACCGTGACCGTAACGGTTCCATGTCTGAGCATTCTTAATGAACAAACCGCACTGTTTTCGCGCTCTGTGATTGGTCCAAAAATGTTTGTCAATTACGTACCACTACCGTGCTGTGGCGTTTACAGTCATGACTTACTATAGGAATGATTAGCTCGCTAGTCATTTGAAATATAATCTTTATTTTATTTCATATTAATCTTTATAGGATATGCTTCAGAATATCCCCGGCCACATGACCACCGTTACTGATCCCGAAAAGCTTCTGCAAGAGATGGACGTGAACCGACTGCGTGCTGTGGTATACCGCGACTTCGAGGACAGCAGACAGGCTCAGTTCCTTGCATTGACAGTAGTGTACTTCATCGCTGTCATGATGGTAGCTAGGTATAGGGATCTACTGAAGAGTGATGAGGGAGATGGTAGAGGCAGGTTTAATACATCACCTTCTGCAGGTAAAAGGTCCCTGTCGTAAGATGATTGTACTGCTAAATGATAAATCCTCTTAGACTAATTCCATAAGTCGTAGTTTTCGCTCCTTTGTGGGTTGTGTTAGCGATATCCAGAATCGACTAAAGAGCGAAAACACCGACTTATGGAATCAGTCTAAAATCCTCTGGCTTGGAATATTTGATCCCCCGCATTGATATTTCCACAATAGTAGCTTGATTTTAATGCTTTTGTCAGGTAGCACAAACATGGCTCAGACTTTGCTTTGTACCCTAACGCTTTCATTTCTAAGTCCCTATTCCCCTCCCCTCACAACTCGCCCCAGTTGAGGATTTTCATTCTTTTCTCCATTTCCACTTATTTGAACTTTACCCTTGATGTAATGGTCAAGTGTAGACCTCCTCCCTCCCAAGAAAAAGTCTTTACTAATGTCTTTTACCAAACCCCAGTTCGTTTGCTTGATCTTTACCCTTGACATAATGGTCAAGTTAAGACCTCTCCCCCCCCCAAGAAGGAGTCTTTACTTATGTCTTTTAACCGTTTGTTATTTGATTTTCAGAAGAAAACACGCTCAACATAAATGGAGTAGACAAAACAAGAAACAGAGCCGCCAGCTGGGGTGGTCAGCGAAGCAAAACAGTAGACGCCGAAGATGACGTTTTCTCTTACCAAGAGGAATCGATTGCGATACCCACCATTCCAAAGACGTCGGAATTCAGTCGGTTAAGCTTATCGGAGAAAGTCGAGGTCGGATTTAAATCATGTGGTTCTCTGTTAAAAGAAATTCTTCTGGACTTCAGCCCGTTTTTGTCCCGCGTGTTGCTTGGAAGCCACGGGCAAGAGTTGGTGTTTGAGGGATTGTCTTGTCAAAAAAGTGATTCTAGTGTTGAGCTCGTCATGCTTCTGTGCTCTCAGGAATGGCAGAACTCGTTACAGAGGTTTGTTTTATTATTTTTTTAGCTATTTGACAAAGCTGTATTATTCGTCCTTGTTTTCACAAGGGTAGCACTTAATAGCCAGTGACTGACATGGACAGACAGACAGACATGGCTCTAGGACTTTATTAATGGATTTAAGAATAAAGATTTATTGCAGATTTACTAATAGTGTTGTCTCTGTATAATAGACATGGAGGTGCTGCTTTTATGGAGCTGATCAACGAAGGCCGATTACTGTCCCATGCGATGCGTGAACGCATTGTCATGACAACCAGCGAGGCATACGTCATCATGGCCAAACTACAGGACATCTCAAAGCAGAAGCATGTCCAGTTTGAAGAACTCAGTAGGCTCACCCGAGATCTTTATTTGGAGAGCGAAGACCTGCAAAGCAAGATGTTGGTTGCTTCAAGACGACGAGATAGTAGTGTAGCTAAAGGCCTGCTCGTTAAGGTGAGAATAAAAACTGACACGAGGTCTTGAAACGTTTCAAAGATTGAACTCTCTTTTCGCCCTTCCTACACACCACTAGCATTGAGTCCCGAGATAAATTGTTCTGGGGAACGAAATAATGGATTTGTTTGTTTGTTTGTTTTTTGTTTTGTTTTGTTTTGTTTTTTGCATAAGAACTTCCAGAACAATAATCCTCTAGGAAATCAATGCAAGGAGTCTATAGACCTCTTTAGCTTGGACGTAATGCTTTCCCATTTCAGACCACGTGTCATTCCCTAGAGTATCATTTCTTTGCTTAACGGTATTGCATACTTATTCTCAAAAGAATGACACGTGGTCTGAAATGGAAAAACGTTCGTTTCAGAAACACTACATATCACTGTAGGAATGGTGTCAGGGTGGGTGGGTGGGGTGAGGTTGGGGACAGTTAATTCTGGTTTAATTTGTTTTCACAGAAGCTTAAAGGACTTCCCTATGCAACGCAACCTATTGCGGGGCTGCTCACACTATTACACCATGCTTCAAACCCTAAGTAACCTAACAGAAGACCCGGGTTAATTTTAAATCATAGGCATTTTATCTATATCTAATTTTCATCCTTGCAGATCCAAGACATCCTAACGAGTGAACAAGGAGCTTGGGCACCAGCTGAACCATCCTATGAAGTATCGTTCCATCGTCTTGCTTTATGTGAGGACGACAGCAGACGACGAATGCTGCTCGTCAAGAACCAGCATGGATCGAGTCACCCAGAGGCTACTCTAATCCAATCCTTACAAGGTAATTTTTTAATTTTTTAATTTTCAATTTTAACACGAACTATACATAAAGAAGACACAACCCTACAAAAGCATAAATATATATACAAAAAATCCAAAAATCCAATACGCTCTGCCAAACTGGTTGAAGAACTGACCAATAGGACACTGGGTCATATGCAAAGGTCAACCAAAAATGTACTGTAATTAATATATTGACACAGGGAACGGAAAAAAAAAGTTTTACTATACATTGCTTCTTCATTGTCTTTTATAGGCCTCCTCTGGTCGGATGCGCTCAGCTTAATGTTTTCCCATTTCAGACTACGTGTCATTCCCTTGAGTATCATTTCTTTGTTTAATGATTGCCAAGAGAAGGCACGTGAATATGGATACAACTCAAATAAAGAATCTATTCTAAAAAAAAATACATGTGGATTTGGTCCATATTGTCCCATTTCAGACTACGTGTCATTCCCTTGAGCATCATTTCTTTGTTTAACGGTTACGCATGGGAAGACATGGTTATAGATGGAACCTAAACAAAGAAAAATTTTTAAGCGAATGACACTTGAAATGAGAAAATATTTCTCGTGAAATGGAAAAAACACGAAAGAAAAAATAAATAAATAAAACATTATAAACCCAAGCTAAAGGGTCCGTTTGACACTATTTGAAATCGCCCTTATCAACAGACACCGAAGACCTATTGAGCAAGGAAGCACAACAAAAACTCAACTTCGCCAAAATCTCATCGTCTGCTATCGAAGACTCCTACTCCTTAGACGAAGAGGATATCCTCAATGAGATCATCACGGACGAGAAGAGCCTGGAAACTGATGATTCCGGTCAGGTCCTGTTCTCTACAAATTGTCACATGATTGCGCCATGTGTGGTCGTCCCAGGCTCCTTGACTATCACCTCGACCGCACTGTTCTTCTCCGCTGACGAAGATGATGAAGAATATCGTAAACTCGACCCCAAGGTTCGTAGATTCATTCTAGTGTTTGATTTTCCTTTATTTTTATCTCCAGTTTTGCTTACTTAGTTTAACAAACCTTTTTGTAAAGCAAGCGTGCGTCTTTTGGCTTTTCAGTCGGTAGCGCCTGGCTTGGTAGTCTTTCGCTTTTTTTGTACGTAAATATTGTACTTACTGTACCTCGTGGTTGTAATACTATAAAATATATAATATATAATAAGCTGATATTTTTCATGTTTAAATCTAGAACACATATAACAT
Source organism: Actinia tenebrosa (assembly GCF_029948245.1). Lineage (NCBI taxonomy): Eukaryota > Metazoa > Cnidaria > Anthozoa > Actiniaria > Actiniidae > Actinia > Actinia tenebrosa. The sequence goes on from NW_028292583.1 coordinate 4,529,442, forward strand.
GTAATAATAATATAATATTATTCATTTTCTAGTGCACTATTCTCATAGTGGCAGGGGTCAGTTAGAATATGTCCTGTTTCTCTGGCACACTAACACTGATTCGCCTCAAGCCCTAAATCTCAGTAATGAATTCGGTGCGTTTTGTTTTAGATCATCCAACTTATTGTAGCTTTATACGAAGACTCTGATAATTGGGAGCGGTTCTTTATTATTACTGGTTAAGTCGTTTTAGTAATCACGTTATTCGTTAATTCAAGGGTTCTCGCTATAAGTTAAAAGAAACTGCATATGATACCAAACAGAGCCGATTGTTAATCAAGGTGTACTCCTAATCGAACCTACGTTTTTGTGATGTGAAATACCTACAGGCTGACTACTATATTTGAATGAAGTGAAAACAAATCCTTCATTTCTTGTCGTTTTTGTTTTCGTTGTTGCTGATGTTAACATCGTTTTTGAAAGTATTCAAGCTTTTCTCATGCATTTTTAACTCGGTTGTGTGCACAACATTACAATACAATACAATACAATTTTATTTGGCACCTTATACTAATAGTACATGAGTGTTTGATTCCAAATATATTATAGGTATATATATATACTATGTATTAGGTAATTTTCTTAATTCATTTTCACGTATCAGCATACATTGATGAATGTATGCTGATATGGCTCTTTGTAGAGACGCTGATTTTGAATTGATTAAGAACATAAAACGACTGTCAGCGCTCATATTGTTGAAATTAATGCTGGTGTTTTTTTCTATGAACTCTCTTAAGTCGTTTCTATGAGAGTCATATAGTGGACACCAAACTAGAAAGTGTTTTTCGTTTTCTACTCCCGACTTACACACTGGGCAAATCCTTTCATCGTAAATGAGATAAGGCCTCTTATACCTCCCCGTTTCTACTTCTACTTCTATTGCTTAATAATAAGAAATGTCATTAGCCCCCCCCCCCCCCCCCCCCCCACCTCTCCCCCAAAGAAACATTTTTGCTTGACAATCCTTTGTACTCTCAACAGAGAACTTTGTGGACAATTCCTGTTGCCTTTCCCCCAGTTTTTATCTAGAAAGAGCCATAAAACCTACTCCTGCAGCCAAAAGTCTTACTAGTTATATCCAACCCAATTTCAGTCAGACGCTTGCGTTTCTCAAAGCTGACTTTGTCTTGATGCTCTTTTTGTTCTTTGCGCATGATAACTTACGCGTCGATCCCTGCCCTTAGTAAACAAACTCTCTCATCGGAACTTTATAGTTCATTTTGTCATTCCTTTTCTATTCCCGTTTACTTCATTGTTGGTTTGATACTGCAAAGTCGTTCGGTAGCTTAGCATCCTTCTTTCTCAACTAAAATAAAAGTTGTTTATAAATAGTTGGAGAACTGCAGGATTTTACGAATTTGAGCTTCTCTTATTTCCAATAAGAAATTTGTCAATAATAGCTTAGCAAGGTGATTTCTCTTTTTGAAAGTTAGAGGGCCATCGCCAAAGGTTTCGTTTCCATTTTATTCATGTTACACTACAAAATACCTCATAATTCTGACAACACGATAGAATAGAATAAAATATTTTTTACTTATTTAAACACAATGTAAGCTTTCAAGATAAGCTATAAGCTTATGGGACCGCGTATCCTCCATACACACTCGTTACTATATTCGAATATTCTATACACACAGCTCTCACCTCCCTGAAAATAAACACCAAGATGATTTTGTGCAGCATGGTTAAAGCAGATTTATCTAGTGATACCTACTATATAAAATAGACTACACTCTCTTATAAACTGATAAGAGATGTAATCAAACTTACTGTAAGGAGTTCCAAGTACTAACCAATCTTCTCAGGTACGTTATTGTTTATTGATTGCTGTGAGATTACGGTTATGAAAAAGTGGGGCGATGTAGTGATCAAGAGTGAACAGCGCGTACTTGACGAAGATAAAGATGTCATATATTTGTAGTTGACCTGTAGGGATATTACTCTAGTTATAGATTGGGCTGAACTAGATAATTTTAGACAATATAGAAGAAAAAATCAGGTTTTTTTCCACAATTCTATATCCAGGCTAGATCAAAATCAATAGAGACCAGCCTTTAGCATCGGGTTTACTGCTCACCACTAAACGCTAGGAATATGGCCCCGAAAAACGCCCGCAAACACGGGGAAACACTCGGCATCAATGGCATTTAATATGGCGGCTCGTCCAGCAACAACTTCGTTATGACACCTTTCTAAATTTCAAAAGTTTGACGAAAAACGCCTCACGTCAAATTGCAGTTTGAGGTTTGCTGGGCTAGCGATAACGTCGTGCTAAAGCTCTCTTATTTCGAAAGCCGCACTCAATCCACTTTCTAACGATGGTGCGGGAGATAAAATGAGGGCACTCCCTGCGCGGTCGACACAAAATAGTCATCTACTATGTCGTGAGAATTTTTTATACATTTATTTAAGAACAGATGATTATTTGTCTGTTATATATTGAACACCAAGCTAACTTCTCCCAACACTTTTCAAAATGTTTATGGATAGGTTCTTCAACACTCACACTTCTCCATTCGTTTTTTCCCCTAATTTTATTTTTTTTAAATTATATTTTATACCTCAAGTAAGCTCTCCCAATATTTTTGAAAATGTTTCATGAGAAAATTTTCTTTTTCATTTTCTTTTTTCAGTTGTTTTTCTCGTCGTTTTTCTTTTCCATTTCATATATAGAAAATCGAGCTAAGCTTTCCCAACACTTTTTCAAATCTTTTCTCTGAAATTCTTCAACACACGACAACTGTTGATGCTTATTGTTCCTCCCGTTTTACTGATTGCTCAGCTGATTCCTGAGGCATTGGTATGCAAAACCACACCACAAAGGAGAATATCGTCCATCTCCTCTTTGTCAGAACCAGGTTCCGACACTAGTTTGATCCCAACCAAAAAAATCCAATTTACACCGATTGTTATCTATACCTTGTTTAGGTGTGTCCTCGAGTAGAGTTTAATTTAATTAGTATTTGTGTGGGATAAACCGTGTACAATCACATCATTCCATATACCTGTCAACACCTACAGTCTTACTACTACCGATTTATTGCCAACCTTTTGTCTCACTGACAGAATCCAACCTTCTTGGTACTGACTTAAAGATTAATGTTGTTTTTTAGACTTAAGTGTATTTTTTGTCCTGATTATTTCTTTATTGGCTTAGGATTTCCACTTTTTAGTACAAAATGCTTTTATGATGTTTTAATTTTATCCGGATCACGCAACTCATCGTAGGATTAAGCAGTTTTTTTGGTTTGTGTTTATTCTTTAACATGCAGTATCAGGAAGACAGGCCTTTTTACGTTTCTGAGTGTAATGAACTTGATAGATAACCATCTTGATTGCTAATCGTGTGAATTGAACCAATACTTTGATTGTGCGGGTGGAGAAACTAGAAGTGGTTTTATAGTCTTTGAATTTAATTTCTGTATTATCAAGTCAAAGATAACAGTGTTTATTTTTCTTCTTTTTGTTCCAAAAAGATCAATTCTTTGCCTGATCGTTTTAATTATTTGAATTCAATGTTAGTCTTTAAGGCGAACATTATCATCTATTACATTGTCGCGAGTCGAGTTTGTGAATCTTTCAAAATGAAAAAAGTAAAAAGATATTGGACTGCTATCCTGCCATCTCGAGTGTAATAAACGTTATAGATAACCATCTCAATTGCTTTGTTTTTCCCTATGAACTTCAATGTTGAATGAAATCAGATTGGTAGCATATTTCTTGTAGTATTTGTGGCGAGATCTCTACTTCTAATGTCTGGTTATCAATGTTAGAAGTTGGCCTTTTTCAGTCTAACATATGCAAGACAATTTGCCTTAGATAAGGGCGTCTCATAGACGGTATTGAACATACTATTTCAAACAACCTAAGCTGGAGAGAAAATTGCACAAAAGGTTTCTTTCCTTTCTTTTCTCCGGCGTCTGTCCATTCTTTCCCTTTTCCTTTTTTTTCTTTCATTTCTAAGAGCTACAGAATCGGCTAGTGTTTGAATTCCATACCATCGAAGCATCAAAGTATTTCTTTAGCTTTGTTGCCGGAAAGTTTTTTTTCTTTTTTCTTTATTTCTTTTCATTTCTAAGAGCTACAGAATCGGCTAGTATTTGAATTCCATACCATCGAAGCATCAAAGTACTTCTTTAGCTTCGTTGCCGGAAAGTTTCGTTATGTTTTTGATATGACATTCTTGTCTACAATATTAAAAACACAAAAATGAATAAAAACAGCATCCATTCCACTTAATCTCATTTTCAGCCCATGTTTAACTTCATCCTAGTTAATTAATAGTTCTTTAATTTACAGCTCAGTTCCTTTCAAACTTCATTTAATCAATTAATTCGATTTATGATCTCTTAAAAACTAAAAGCAAGGCGATAATTTTTAGTTCAAATTGGATGACAATTCTTGCTCAAATTTCATCGATTAGATAGTCGTTTTTCTAAGTGCTGGGGTTTTTATTACTAGTATTTATGCCGTCGTGGTCCTCTTTAAGTGCTAATAAATGTCTCATTTTATCATCGAATTGATTTAGTATGTTTTAAAAACCTTTTTGGCTCTTTAGCTAGCTGGAAAAGACGTTCGTTTTCACCTGTGTGGTAAAGTCATTTTTATATCGCTTGAATTGCTTTTAGTACTAATTATTAGAAATCCCTAGAAGATATAATGTGGCGAGGGATAAATGTACAAAGAAAAGGAACAGGATTGATTCAATCCATACTCATGTTTAAGGCGTTGAGATTTTATTTTATTTTTTTTACTTTGCTCTGCTTGTGTAACCCAAATGATCAATCTTTACCTCCTATTTCACTACACTAAAACTACCGGTGTAATACAAAGCTCTTTTTACCATATCCACATGCAGTTTCTGGTGACTACAGGGTCTGTCTAATAAGAAAGCGTTCAATCACTTCATTGATTATTTATCAATAGTTTGCGCTTATTTGCTTGATTCTATAAGAAAGTTTACGAGTTGACTTGATCAAGTGAAGATAGATTACACAAGCACAATAGATGGGAGAGTCTTTTCGTAATATCTATAGAAATGAGGAGTTGGGTTTAGTAATTTTTGCAGTGCTGCCGGAAAAACTTTACTAAGATTATGAACTAAGATCTCATGTAATTGTTTCCTTTGATTTTCAATATTTAGAACTAAAAAAAATTACATTGTTTGGGTCCGCAGAGGCGGAGAATTCAAAGGTCTTCACATTAAAAACCCCACTCTATTTTGACATTTATTTTTGGATTGTTTTTAATAATTGAAGCTGAAATTTCTTTTCTAAGTTGGAAAACACACATGAAAGCTTGACTTTTTTTTACTTTTGAGGGATGAAACAAGAAAAAAAAAGCTTTTGTAGTTTTTTGTTTTTGATTTTTTTTCGCCTAAGAACGAGGACCAAATCGTCCTGCTTTAGACAAGAGAACTTTGTCGATCAAAGACAGTGTTGAAATCGTCTGCTGCAGAAATAAAACGAAAAAATAAAAACGAATTTAAAATGAATCCAGCTATTAAAAAAAGAACCCTTTGTCTTGATTTCAATCTCGAAAAGATAAAAAGTATGTTTATTATATGTACTTATATTCTTCTTCTTTTAGCATCACATAAAAATCTCAATGAATACGAAATTGTGATTTTATTCCAAAGCAAAAAAAGCAAATTCTAATAGACTGTGATTTTCGTTGACCATGGCTCACTCGCAACGGTGTCATGAAACAACAGCTATTGAAACATCAACTGCAAGCTGTCTGCATTTAAGATTTAATTGACTGAAAGAGCGCTCTTTTAAGAACAATAAACCGCTTTGAAAAGAATAACATCACGTTGAGAAGGCTTCTGAGTGTGAATCATTGACTGCCCGAAACTACTGTTCAAATTCAGCGAGAATGAAGTGAATTGTGTTGAAGTTTTATGGTCTTGTCGCGAATTACAAAAAAGGTGATGCTTATTCAATTAACAGCTACTTCCACGCTTGTGTAAACACTATAAAACGGTAAATCTTGGACACCAAACCCGGACTGTTGTTTTCTTTAGGTAAACTAGCCTTGTGTGTCTTATTCGTACGGTGTGGCTTGAGTGGCACCTAATAATCAAACGCACAGAACTCACGCCAGTTTATTTTAATCTGCAGGCCCAGCGAAGCGTTGCACGGTTTTATTAGGTATTTTATTATCAATATCTGCTATGTTCGATTTTAATCATCTAGCCTTTTGTTTACAGTCTGACGGTGTTGGCGTCAAGAGCTTTGAATTGAGGGCTCTCTTTATCAAACAACCGGGCCAATTATGAACCGATGGTTTGATACCCGACAAGTTCTAGTTGTTTCCAATGGACTGTCAAGCGAGCGAATAGCTTTGAACAGAGCCCATCATTGCAAGTGTCCATTCATGGATCTTATTAAAAAAAGGGAGAGTTTTGAAAGTCGTGGATAATAAGTCTAACGGTGGCTGTTTAGTCAGAACCGGAGGTATAAATGCATGAAGATCCGGTCATACAAAAACAACACGTCAATTGAAAGGCCTCAGCAGAATCCCTTAATGAACAACAAAATGATCAAATCTTCCTGACACTTCCGCTTTTTTTAGTGAGCAGAGCAAGCACAAACAGCCATCAAATACTCTTCTGGGGCTATTTCTGTCCTGATGTAAATAAGTCTTGACACATGAATCACTAGGGCTGTTGTGAAGTCATTGTGATGGTGTTCTTGGTGTTTATCAAGGAACACCCTCAATAGTTTAGCGGCTCTCAGCAGGTCAACACCAAATGGTAATCCAACTGCCAAGTGACATGCGACGCTATCATGCTAATCTGCCGCAGTCATTGCTATCTTTATGGTTCATTTTTGTCCTTCACTTCTTCCAATCCTTGAGTTAGGAGAGGATTTGGAGGCGCTCTTGTTTCTGCAGCTTGGGATGTCCTTATCGCTTAGCAGTATTATCGGCTTACCTTCAAAATCACGCCCATCTTCCAAAACCACTAAATCCCCAAAGTCCTGATGTGGTTTCATTCTTGTTTAGTTTTTCACGCGATTCCATGAAGCTTCATTCGCACCTTGTTTTCTCTCCTAAAAGGACGAAATTACCATCGCTTTTGTTGCTAGAGTTTAGCTTGCCTCTAATTCACCACCATAATGGCAGTTAATCAAAAAAAGTGGTCACTATAAACTTAAACCTTGGTTATTTTTTCATGTGTTCGCTTTTTGCCGGCTGTCTTTATGCCGCTAGTGTTTGTTCTAGTTTATTGCTTTTTTGACTCAGACCGCCGGTAAAGTAAAACGATTTTGCTTATTAAAAACTAGGAAGATGAAAGTAGCACCCTTGGACACTAGAAGTAAAACAGGTACTGAGATTGTTATTTGGGTTATTGATTATTTACAGTTCTAGAAAGATTTCATTGTAGCCAATAAGGCTGGAATGCAGTTCTTCCTGCTTCAGTGACTGTAATAAAACCGGCTATCCCAAGGCAAGGTTTCAATATCGTCTGCAATAATACACAAACGATGGGCGGTCGTTGTTTAGAAAGTTTAATAAGATAAGCAAACGGTTGGCATGTGATAAAGACCGACCGATGAAATAAGCACCGTTTTAGCTCTTAAACAAGCAAGTTTTCACTCAAAAAAGCTTTTTTTGTGGATTCCAGAGGGGATTCGAGCGAGAAAGTCTTAATTTACAGCGTCGAGCGGATGCAAGCGCGCGCAGAAGTGAGGCAGATCGGTGTAATATCCCGAGAGATTGATTTAATAGAATCACTTGAATGATCGGACAAAATTACCGACCCTCGTGTTTTATTGGCTCTGAGTCGGTTTTGGTCTTTGTTAAGGAGATTAATAGGTCGTGACAGATTCAATTGCTTCAACTATGGCACCTTAATACCTTGGTCCGGAAAACTTTACTGTGAAGTACACCGGTTACACAGACATATATTCATTTGGCCACTACGACCTGCTCGAGTTTGGCCACGAGCTGCTCACACTATCAAAACCGGTCTTCAAGGAATGGCATGTTTTCTTAGCCAAAGGCAAATCAATATGAAACACTTCGTGCGAAATCGTGTACACCGAAGAAAGAGCGATATCTACCAAGCTGTAACTACTGTCTGCCGTATCATGCAAGATGTTCTCAAACATGTCGAGGCCTTGGAACCGCGCTTCATCTCATCCCTTAAACAAGTCGATGGACGCTATGCTGGACTTCAAGTCCTCTCACCAAGGCATCTCGAGGTGAGCTTGTTTCTCAATCAAATGGGAGTATTTAATTTTATCGACGATGGCTGTCCATCTGGCTGTGCTATGTTAAAGCTGAGTGACGAGCGTAAGAGGTCGATGTCACTCTGGACTGAGTTCATAACCGCGTCTGGCTATCTCTCCGCACGTAAAATGCGCTCCAGGTTTACTTCGCTGGTTTCTGAAGCCATCCGACGAGGCAACCTTCAAGCTCAAGTACGTATTATTTCAACGAACAGTTTCTCTACTGTTCTAAGTGTGACGGATATTTATACAGTTGAAATTGTCCCTGCTTTTCGTTGCGGGTCGATATGGCCCCAAAACACATGTGTTTGGCCAACACTGGGCACAGCTTGGCCAAGCCAGCCAGCCATAGCGAACGTCAAAATGCGGGGTTTTAACTTGTTAGCTCGGGATCCTTATCCTGCAGCCAAACCGATCAACACCGAAGGCGATGCTTGGGTCTTGTCATTTACGGAAGCAGAGGAACTCTTGCTAAGCGGTGGATGCCGAAAGCTGTGTGTAAGCATGTTGAAGGCTTTGTGCGATAAACATCTTAACATCACTGGAGATCCAATCGAATACGTTCATCTAACAAACTTAGTCCTGTACGAATGTGAAAAGCATCCGAGGGAATATGAATGGGATGAAGACTGCTTGTTCGACAGAATCAATGGGGTATTACTCCAGCTGGTCTCCTGTCTTCAATGCAGAAAATGTCCTCATTTTTTTTTAAAGGGCGTCGACTTATTTAATGGAAAATCCAAGACTTCGTTAGATCAAGCAGCCAAGCAAGTATGGATTCTAGCTCGAGACTTGACGACAAACCCTATAGGATTTGAATCGTTATGAAATATTTGTACCTCATAACTGAGACTTGCCTCTTGAGAATGTCCATGGGAGTATCTACTCCACCCCAAGGTCACTGTTGAACGTTTACATGTGCCCTTAATACCAATACAGCACCTTCCGGAGGTCAAGAACCGTAGTGATTAATAAGAAATAGAGTTCAAGGACCTTAAGCTATGATGTTAAAAGATTTATTTAAATCAAGTGCTATATCTAAGGTTATATTTAGAGCACAAATGTACCAAGTACAAAATATTATTAATTTATTGAAGAATATAATGATATTAATGAATTACTATTTTTGGTGGTGTTTGATATTTGAAGTTTGTTTTATAGTGATTGTAAGTGTTTTTATCCTGTATGACCTGTTGAGGGTCTGTAATCAGTTATTTAAGAAAGGTTGATGGATGTTTTGTAAATGTTTTCTATTTGATGGTAAAGGGCGTTACTTGTACAGGAAATGAAGATGGTAATAGTCCATTTGTCTTGCAGGTTGACAGCAGAGAAATCACTAAATTAAGCTCCTCTATTATTAATAGTTTTCTACCGTTTCCTTTCCTTTTAACTTTCCTTTCCTTTTCTTTCCTTTCCTTTCCTTTCCTTTCCTTTCCTTTCCTTTCTCTTCTCTTCTCTTCACTTCTCTATTTAGTTTTCTCTTTCTCTTTCCCTTTCTTTTTGTTTTGTTTAGTTTTCTATTTTGTATTCTTTTTCTTTCTTTATGTTTTCTTTCCCCTTTTTGTTGCTTTTTCCTTTTATATTTTTCATTCATATTTAATTTTTGTTTCCTTCTTTGCTTGTTTTGTTTTGCTTTCAGTTATTCTCATTTGTTTCATTTCTCTATTCTCTTTTTTAAAGTTGTAGTACTTCTCTCATCTTTTTGACATAATTTTAAATAATGTCTAGTTTTTTTAATTCAATTTTCCTTATTATTTTTTACTTTTCTTAGAAGTCATAAACTTTTTCACCCCATCCTCTTTCCTTTTCAAAAAAAACTTTTTTTAGAATAATTTAGTATGTGTTCTTGTAGAATTTCAAATACTCTTGATTCAACTTTAATGTCTTCCTCATGCTCTACAGACGAACATTCTCGCGGTAATTTGCGCCAATTCGAGGAAGAAACATTTCTATTGTTTTTTGCGGCCAGCAAAGCCTTTCTTTGTCTTCGCTTTAATTTTCGGTTTCTCTTTCAACTTTTTTCTTAATTTCATCAATAATAGCATTAAAATGATGGTAATCCTTGAAACTATTTCTGTCGCGAAAGAAAATGAAAATACGATTCTGATTTCGAGCACGTGGCTCAAAATGGCCACAGTATTTGACTTTATAACGAAGCTAGTTTTTAGTGTCGACAGTATCGTTCATTAATGCTTTATCAATTCTTTGTATTTCATTTCTAACCATTTCTATATAATACTTTATTTAAGTCAGCTGCATTTAAATTTTACAATTTTTAGGATTTACACGAATCCTATTCCAAAAGAAAAAGTGCCTTGCTTATTACAAAGTTTTTCTCACAGATAAATTGTATCTGCTTATTTTTCAAGTGAACATGTATTTTTAGAGAAGAAAAATGAAATGTTTGCACGAAGTTAACAGCAGATTTACTAAAAAAGTAATACTTTTCTAACTCTGCCATTTCCAATGAACAACAGGTCGGTCACACATTTCTACATGAACTTTCTTTAAACCCCAAAAAGAATAAAATCGGGCAAGTTTCAAGATTGAATAAGCTCTCGTATATTTGCTATTCAACGTACGTCTACTTTTAACAGACAACGTATCACTTTTGCCTCTTTGCCAGCGAAGTTTACAACAACAACGTTTTATTCAATATTTCTATTATTCCAAAAAGTAGTTTATCCTTCTTAGTATTGACAATGATAGTATCCCAACGAATTGTCTTTGTCAGCCAAACTATCCAGACCTATTTATCTAATTTTTTCTATCGTTATTTAACATTTTTGTTAGTTCTTTTAAAACATTTCAACTTGTTCTTAAAAAACTTGTTTTACGTTATCCAAAATCCAAAACGAAGTTTTTACAAAATCGGGAACGCGTTTTATTTAGACAGTTTGGTAGGGAATTTACTCAAGCTGTTATTGTATTTTTACTTAAGTTAAGTTGTACTAGATTTGCAAAATTATCCCCCAATAAAGCTTCATTATTTCTTGATGAAAATAATCCGTTCTTCAAGTTAGGGCATTGATAATTTTTGACTTCTATTTCCTCTGTGTTCTAATTGAAATCTTTACATTTTAGATTAAAAACCTTATCAGCAATATGAAGATCTTTCGTCTCTAGTTTGTTAATTGCTTCGTTGTCAAGTATTAGATGGATTGGATAATTTAAAATATATTAACTTGGCATTGGAACCCTCGCGCTCCTAACTTGCGTAAACTGAAACTAAAAAAAAGAAAGAAAAAAAAAAAGAGAAAAAACCTGAAAGACCAACAATTATACAATATTCCTTTTCACCACTTACTTTGCCAAGGTTTATTGACTTTATTTTAAGAAAATATTTGCGAATCTATTCTTGTAGGGAATAGTTATTCTCGTTCACTTTTCTACTACTCGAATGGCTTCTTTTTAAATAACTAAAAAAAAAACATCTTCATTACAAATCATGTCTAGAATAACTCAATCATTCGACACAGCTTTCATAAATTTGTGTTTTAGTTCCTTTTATTTTTAATTAAACGTACTAATTATGCATTTCCTTTCGGAACAAACATTCAGTTTACCCTGGCGGCTCGATAGAGCTGCTCCAAGAGACGGGATTGAGCTGTTAAAGTGTTAAACGTTCGCGTCGTCTAATTTTCTAGAGTACTTGTCAACAGTATTATTTGAACACGTATCCTTCTTGCGATAACAGTTATCGAGTATCTTCTATTCGTAACCAAATAAAGTCTCTTGTCAGTCGTTTTCCACTTATACTAAAATTGGTTCACATTTCTAGTTTACGCTGTCTTCATTTGTTGCGTTTGCCCTCATTTCAGCGTAGTTTTCTTAAGAGTTTTTCTATAGGACGAGACATCTTTGCGGCTGAATTGTTAAGTATCTGCTGTTTGGATTAGCGCTCCTTAAACGATAATGTCGAGATGATAATTTGAATGGAATCTTCTCGTTTTTCTTGAGATAACCGCGTGACGTCATAATACGTATCGCGGGCTTCGCGGCAGTCAATCACAGCGTTCCCGCGGCGCCTCAACAACGAGCCTTGGATAAGTGGATCAAGAGCTTTCCTCCAATAAGACCAGCTAAACGAGATATCGTCGGAAAAATTTGAAAATTAGAAACATTTGCATGGCGAAACAAAAGGAATTAACATCAAATATTTGCAACTTTGTTAGGGTTGTAATCCCACAAGCAAGAACCGCTCAATATACGGCTCTCACTCGTACAAATCCCTATCTTACCTCTTATATGAAAAGCGAGATTATTATCTAATTATGTGACCCCCTCGTGGTCTTCTAATATTCGTTTTTCTTAATTTTGTTTCGGTTTTGAGTTGAACGAAATAAACCGCTTAAGCGCAAATTTGGCGGGAATTTAAGAATTTCTTACCGCGCGCGCGCGTCAAGCCATGTCACCATAGTAACAAGGCCACTCTACGTCAATGCAGTATTTATAGGTCTAGGAATAATTATTTTAAATTCTTTAAACGAAAATAAGTAGCACTTAATAAACGTTCTGTTAACAAGAAGATATAGTTTTAATATGGGTTTTAAGACGGAAATCACGGAAATTAGTCAAATAAATCCTGAAAGAGTTTTTAAAATAGGAAGATTATATTTTTATCGACGATTTACGAATTTAGTGTTTTTGTCGGTTCGTTAATCCTCTGTTGGCTTCTGGTATTATCGGATACACATTATCATAATTAATTTGAGTTTCTTCCAGAGGCTTTGACTGTTTCCGTCAGTTTGTTTATCAACTAATGTCAGTCAGGTCGTTATTGAATCCAAGTGTTTTTTCGACTGATTGTTTAGAAGTCTAGACGTGTTTATCTGTCTATGTTGATAGGTTTGTCAATGCGGTGTGATTGTGTGTGCGTGTGTGTGTGTAAGAGGGGGCGAGTGTGTTAACTCCAGTAACCAGTATCTATCTACCAGCTATAGTGTTGCTCAGTGTGACCCCTGGATGCTCATTTGACTTCTTGCATGCTAGGTCAAGAGATTTATCCTAGTATTTCAAGAATCAAACGCAGATGTCTAGAGTCTCTTATTAAATATTAATGAGTCATTCTAACAATATAATGTCAGTAATATAGTGTACGCCAAAAGATATTCTTTGGTCGTTAGAAAATACTTCGTAAATCATTCATGGCATTATAGTGTTGGTCCAGGGCAAGAGAATATTCTCTTGTCCAAGGTTAAACGCAGAATTTCTAAGGAGTTGCTAAGTTCAATAAACAGGATGCATTGTGGTCTAGCTTTGTTAAAACAACACATAAGGCATGATGAAAGAAAAAAGTTTGTACCGATTTTAGATCACATAAAAAGCATATTTGATAAATATTGGATAAAAGATACCCCTCTAAATATTTGTTGATTGGGTCCTACTGACCTTAACTTCCGTTCTCTGTGCTATATGTGGATACAGCTTGGCTATTGGAAATCTTAGGCCATCTAGAAAGACCAGTAATAACAAGCGCAGATGCGATTCAAGAAGCACCTCGCTTGCTGTAACCCGTTCTATTATTGTACCAGATTCCTTCTTATTTGTCTTCCAACATGGTGTAAACTGTCGCGTTTATTCCTCAAGGTCTATCACATTGTGTTTCAGGTTCTGCTTTATTTGGATGGTCTGCAAGGCAAATGGCCTGTCGAACAAATCAAGGCTATCTTTTCCAGGAGATATTTACTACAAAATTGTGCTACGGAGATTTTCTTTGCTGGTGGATGTAAGTCATGAATTATACGAGTAGATTGCACATAACTGTAAAACGGGACGGCACAGGCACGGCACGGAATTGACAACATTCTGTAAACCTATCACAACACGCTAGATACTGGATTGATTAAAAGCTCACTCCTCATTTAATTAAAATGCTAGCGCTCGGGTGCGGCGCCGTTACGGTAACGGAACGCCAAGTCACAGTGGCCAGAAGGACCCAGGTCTCCCAAGCATCGAGGGGGGACGGGGAGGGGGGCTCAGGAAAGTGGCTGACTACCCATTCCCTTAAACCTTAAATAATCAGTTAATTTAGCAGTCATGTAATCAGGAACTCCGTCTAATAAATGATCTTTATAGTCAAATAAACACCTTTATTTATCTCGTTTTTAGCTTCTGCGATGTTCAAGTTTTCTGATCAACAGACCGTGAAGAAAGTGGTGAGGGCACTTCCCCCTGTAGGGGTGGGGTCGTTCTATGGAGTCACACAAACAAGGTACCCGTAATACATCTCATTACATTATGAATTTCATTTACTGACTTCTATCACCAAAATAACGGTTCAGTAACAAGGGGCTGCTGTTGTAGGCTTGTGTTTCAGGAAGCTGTAGGTGATGCTTTCTAGCGTAATCTGGAATTCTATTTAACGATTGCATCGGCATCCCGAATGGACCTTGGGGGCAAGAAGTTTAACTGTTTTAGTATAAACTAAATAAATGGATACACCCAATCTTGAATTTCGGTTGAAATGATTTTTTTTCTTTTTGCGTTTTATCACTTAAAAAAACACTAGTAGCTTAGCCAATCAGAGCATAGAATTTGTGATAGACCATAAGACGGTTTATAATAATATATAGTTATGCTGCCATATTTCAGAGCCGCTTCGCTATATTCTCCAAAACAACTTTTCCAGAAGTCCACCATGACACAACGATGGCAGCGAGGAGAGATCGATAACTTCCAATATCTCATGTTCCTTAACACCATAGCGGGTATGTGACGCATACAGAAATGTTTGGAAGCAGTTGTATGGCTGCCATTAGTGAATTTCCTAGTCGGTTCTATGAGGGTAGTTAAGGGTGGGGTCATGACCGGTTACCGTGGTTAGTAATGCCTTTACTGGATTCAAAGAAATCTAAATTCAATATGCTAGAAAGACGATTGACCTCACACTTAAAAGCTCTATATGTTAATTTACCTCTTTACCTTGGGCGTAATTTTCCATTTCAAACCACGTGTCATTCCTTGAGAATAAGATTCTTTGTTTGAGTTGGTCCATACTCACGTGTCTCCTCAAGCACAACCATTAAACAAAGAAATGATGCTCAAGGGAAAGAAGTCTATGAAACGCCTAATTTCCTTTATTGTTTTTGTTGTTAGGACGCACTTACTGTGATTTGAACCAGTATCCAGTCTTCCCGTGGGTGTTAACAAACTATGACTCGCCAACTATTGATCTGAAAGATCATAACAACTACAGAGATCTCTCTAAGGTTAGTGATCCCTTAAGATTTCTCTTGCTATCCTGGGGATCACCAGGATTTTATCGACTCCTGAATGACCAATTCCCTGTTTGTAACGTAGATTTTAAATGTCTTCTTTGAGAGAGATTGAAGGGATTAATCAAACAAGCGAAAGATAGACATGAATGAATGAGATAAGATGAATGAATGTGATGAAATAATTAAATGGACGGACGGACGGCAAGCGATCGAGCGGGTGATCAGGCAGGCGATCTAGGGGAGCGGAGGGATTAGTTCCTGTCTTTAGCCGCAAATCGTGCTTGGTATATTTCCATTGTCTGTTATCGAATAACCTGGCGGACCCATTCCTTACTTTAGCAAGTCATGCTCGGTTTTTATTGTCATTGATCCAACAATTTTCCCCTTATCCATTTTGTTTGTTTGTTTAGCCCATTGGTGCTTTGAACCCAAGTCGTCACAGTCAGTTCGTAGAGCGCTACGCATCTTGGGACGAGAATGATGACATTCCTCCATTCCACTACGGTACTCACTACTCTACATCAGGATTCACTCTTGCTTGGCTCATACGCTTGGTAAGTTTATAAGCACACTGCTTCTGAAGGCTATTTCAGCGTGTTTTATATTTGTCCATACTGTAAGTTTAGCCTTGTTTTTTTACTAGCGTCTCGAGTGTTGCATGATATTTTCATTTACCTCCACATTAGCGGCATTAACGCTTGTTTCTGTACTTCTCTACACTTGCATTTGCATTTGTACTTGCGCTTATTTAAGCAGTGTTATCGAGGCCAAGAGAAGCTAAACAATGAGTACACTCTCTGCCTTGTAGGAACCTTTTGCAACCATGTTCCTTAACCTTCAAGGCGGTAAATTTGACCATCCCGGTAGAACGTTCTGTAGCATTCAGAGGGCTTGGAATAATTGTCAAAGGGATACCTCAGACGTCAAGGTAAGATCGTGTAGCTGTTCAGTAAATGTAAAACGAGATTTTAAAAATTGCATCGTATTTTAGGCTTGGGAATCGTAATTTTAATCAAAACAGTTAGACCTGCAGCACAAGTGAGCCATTTGACTCACGAACTAGTCAGGCAGTGATTATAGATGGATTATAACAGATATCTACCAGTGGGCTGTTTCTAAATACTAAAAATAGCAGGGACAATCTTAATGCTGGATTTGTTATAGCCCATTAGCTTGTTTGACTCTCATTTCTTATCATCATTACTTCCTTAGGAACTGATCCCTGAACTTTTCTACCTTCCTGAAATGTTCCGCAACAGTAACAGGGTAAGATTAAAAGTACTAATAGCCCTTAGTAATATAGTCATGTATGTATCGATGTAGTTCAGTCTGTGCCGTGACCGTGTCACGTGCAGTCATCTTTCGCGCTGATATAAAATCATAGTTGATAAAATCCACTTCAAGCAGCGAAGTATTTATATTTATTTGTTGTACTTTCCTGACAAACCAAAAGGATGCGATACTTGGTAAGCCTGCTTTAAAACTTGATTGATATTTAGTTTGATTGAATTTGGTTTGCTTCTAAACAGTTCACATTTGGAGTAGACGATGACGGGACGGTCATCGATGACGTAGATCTTCCTGTATGGGCGTCGTCTGCTGAACATTTCATCACCTTGCACAGGGCGGTAAGATATTCATTTGATTCTCTGTATTCTTTAGTATGAAAGTCATGCGCACCCTCTTCCCCTCCCCTCCCCTCCCCGACACAACAACACACACATGTAATACTAGTCTTATAGATTGTTGTTTTTTATATTGCAGGCTCTCGAGTCAGATTATGTTTCACTATATCTACATGAATGGATTGACCTAATCTTCGGCTTCAAACAAAGAGGTACAGTAGACAATAATCAAGTTCAGCTTGCAGAGTCTCCCACAGACGAATCCTGTGAAAGAAATAGTAGATGTCTTGATGCACGATGTCTCGTCAGAATTTTCATAAGAAAGACATAAGGGCCAGTGGGTTATCAGTATGATTTTTTAAATTATAACTGTCGTGTGTTACCCCCTTGAATTAAAGATCATTCATTCACTCTTCTAGTAGGAAAGAGATGAAAGACGCGAGAGCTCAATAGCACTGCCTCACAAAGGACTATTAATAAGACTGGTGTTTTTATCTTCAGGTCCTGAGGCTGTTAAAGCAACGAATGTGTTCTTTCATCTGACGTATGAAGGCAGTGTTGATCTAGATTCCATCAGTGATCCCGTCATGAAAGAGGTAAGACAATGTTTATGCGTATTAGGTTAAGACTAGGGAACCCTGTGTTGTTAAGGAGAGGAAGCCTGGAGAGAGAGAGAGTCGTCGTTTGTTTCGTAAAGAAAGCGTGTCGTACAAGATATAAATGTAAAAATGACATAACGATGAAAGGTATGCTACACTTACCGCAATAAATAACCGTCTTTCTTCTTCTCGCTATTTCTTTTTCCCCGACTTCTAATTTTTATTTTCTTTCTTTCTATATTTCTTTTTTGTTTGCCATTTTCCCTTTTCCCATTTTTCTTTTCACACCCTCTTCCTTCCCCCACCCCTCTTTTCATTCTCTTCCTCTTCCATTCTTCCTTTGTTATTGATATTTACCTTCTTGATCTTCTACTCCTTTAATCCTTTTTACTTTCTTTCTTTCTTTCTCTCTTTCTTTTTTGTTTTTGTTTGCCAATTTCCCTATTCCCATTTTTTCTTTTCATACCCTCTACCTTTTCCTCCACCTTTTCATTCTCTTCTCATTCTTCCTTTGTCATTGATACTTACCCTCTTGATCTTCTACTCCTTTTATCCCTTTTTACTTTCTTTCTTTCTCTCTTTCTTTTTTGTTTTTATTTGCTATTTTCCCTTTTCCCATTTTTTCTGTTCATACCCTCTACCTTTCCCCCCACCTTTTCATTCTCTTTCCATTCTTCCTTTGTCATCGATATTTACCTTCTTCATGTTCTACTCCTTTTCGACCCTCTTTTCCTCTCTTACCTTTTTTCCCGTCATTAATTTTCTCAATTCCCTTTTATTCCTTTTCATTGCTTTTCTCTGCCTTATCCCACTTTCTCATTTTTTGCTCTCTATGTTATCACTTTATCTTCTTTTTCTTTCCCTCTTCCCCCCTCTTTTCATTCTGGTTGATTGTTTTTACTGTGGTTTCCAGGCTGTACAGCAGCAAATCAAGAGCTTTGGACAAACACCATCACAGTTATTATTAGAACCTCATTTACCTCGTATCACACCAGAACAACAGGTTTGTTAGCAAAAGAGCAACACCACCGTATCAGTATAGATGTAAAAACGTTTTTCGTATTATCGTATCGTCTTTTTGTGAACCCTATTTTTCTTCTTATTTCAGGCCCTACTCAATAAAGAGCCATTTAAGAGTAAGTCTTAATATTTTAATGGAATTGAGAACTGCATCACAATCATAATAGCAAAAACAGACATGTTATAATACATGCTATTTGGAACGAAGAAATAGAAAAAACGCGCGTGGGTGCTCTGCAGTTTTAAAGTACACGCAGATACTAATCCCCAAGTACATTTATATAACTCCACTCAGTACAGCAAGCGTTTTTTAAAATACGAAATAGAATAGCCGTTTTTTCCTATAGCAAGGATGCAACTGGAAGTACGCACACGTGCTTTGTGCTCTCACAAACCACGCGCTCTCAACCAATTACAAAGCGAAATTCATACCATTTACAGACCGTAAACCGCCGAAAATAAGCCCTGGGTCTTAGAACAAAAGAAAAACAATAGAATCATGTTATAAGGGACTTATTTTCGTAGGTTCACGGTATATTATAATTGTGTAGATCCACTGCGTAACCGTGTGATTTTTGTGGTGTATATACAGGTATATACTTAACATTCAAGGTAACAGAGAATGTACCTGTAACATACGTTGCTGCGCACACAGCTAATCATCAAGTCTATCCCGCCGTGGTCACCATCAGTTGTAACCAGTGCTTTTCTATCAATCGCTGGGTGAATATAGGTAAGATTGATCTAAAAATACTGAACTTGATAGTCACGTGGTTTAGTCAAAATACCAGTGACGTCAACATCGCGCTTCCAAGGCAACCAGATGTCAAAACCACATTTTGTTTTTTTTTATTTATATGTTATGGCGTTGCTAAGGTTTTGGTTTGTTTTTGAATGACTTTTCTGGCTTTTTGAAATTCGCTGATTGAAAAAGATTCCTTAATTCTAAGTCGTTGAGATTATTTGTATTAGTTTTATATGATGATGACGATCACGACGACGTCTATTTTCCCCAGATTCGTTGCAAAGTCTTCGTGGAGCTCAGATAGAACAGGATCCCATGCTAGGTAATCTTTCCTCTCATACATATATTTCAGTTATTTCATTTATTTGTTTATAGATATTAGATAGTATGCACGCTCTGATTGGTCGAGAACTGTGCTTTATAAGTGTACGAAGCACGGCTGCTGAGGCGTTCTTACATCATTTCCTGCGTGCTTTATTACTAAGCGGAGCGCGTTAAAAGCTGTTTTATCAAAAAACAAAAGCATCGAGAAATACAGTAGAACTGAACCAACTGCTAAGAACCACTAGACAAAAACCAATACAAATGTTTTCTTTCCATAGCGACTCCTGCGGGTCGTCAAAGACGTCAGCTTGGTGAACCACTGGATCAGAACGTCACCCCAAGCGCCTCCTGTTTTGTTGTCACTGGTGATAACAGGACGATTATGGCGTGCGGCTACTGGGATAACAGTTTTAAATGCTTTTCCACTGATAGCGGTATGTTTACAGGTTTTGGGTCGAGCAATTATTATGAAAATGGGTACAAAAACAGATCCAAGATAATGTTGGTATAGTGTTGTTACAACATGGATATTTTTCCCCCCAGGTAAATTAACACAGTGCGTGTTTGGGCACTGGGACGTGGTCATGTGTCTTGCCTACAATCAACACGCTGGTCTGATGGGAGGTTATGGGATCGTAGTGTCAGGATCACGTGACGCAACACTGTTGGTGTGGCACTGGAACGAACGGATGCAGAGAATTGTCGCGACGGACGGATCAACTGGTGAGTGCCTCTTCGCTACGCAAGTACGGTATAACTGTAGGGAATGAGGACGAGAAAGGGTTTAGGGAAAGAAGGGAAGTAAATGGACGTGGAGGGAGATGGAATTAAAATAGAAGCGGGGAGGGACAGGGAGGTGAGAGCAGAGGCATGAAAAAATGAAAGAGAGATATAGATAAAAAGGAGTAGAGAAGGAAGACAAAAAAAAGAGACGTAGAGTGGGAGAGAGAGAGAGAAAGAGAGGAATGGGGAGACGAGGACAAAGAGAGATTGAATTAGAGAAGGAGAAGGTGAGGGAATGTTAAAGAAATAGGATTGTAATATTGTTTTGTCTCAAGGAGGGATGTATTGCATATACATTTAATTTTGGACATCAATGTTTTGTAGATGCTAGTCCATCTCCTCTGGCGATCTTGACCGGCCATGAACAGCCTATCACTTGTGTAGATGTCAATGCGTCATTAGGACTAGTGGTTAGTGGATCACAAGGTCAGTAAACATTTATCTTCATCCAATAAATAAAGGATTATGCAGTATACCACCTTCCGCTAACTCAACAATAGACCGAATTTCGAGTTCCAAATTACCGCTGTGTTCCTTGATTACAGACTCATTTACACAGGATTAGCCTCGAATCAGTGTCTAATTATTCACAAATAACAACGGTAAAGTAAAGAATGCATGCACAACTTCAACAATACAAACACTTTGAAATTCCACGGATCTTCACTGAAACACGTGAATATTCTGCACAAATTCGAGGCTAACCCTAAGCAACACGGAACTCGAAACTGGAATATATAGATCAAATGTGTTAGTCAATCGTTCCCTTATTTAGACCAGCTCTCATTTTAATCGTTTATAAAAAATCTTGTTATTCTAGAGGGTCCCTGTTTGGTGCACACCCTGACAGGGGATCGTCTCCATATTCTCTACGCACCAAGTGACTGCATTAGACCACGTCTGGTTCGTCTACTATCATCGGGTATGATACTAGTCAACTATACAGACAACAGTGGTCACCTAGCAGTCTTTACTATCAATGGCATGATGATTGAGGCCAAGAAACTAGATGATCATGTGCTGGTAAGACATCCAAAAGATCTTTTTTGTAAGAGAGGCCAATATTTTTTTGGAGGGATGGGGACGGGAACATTGTCACGAGTGGCTAAGCCCTAGGGGCAGTGACATCGTTCCTAAATGAGTGAACATTGCATTGCATATTGCGCAGACACATATCACTTTTAATGTGATATGTGTTGCAATCCGTTACGACTTTATCCCTTCCACCTCACTAAAAAGCATCATTTCCTCCATATTGGTATCTTACAACAATACCGTATATTATCGTTTTTACGTCGGTTATGCTTTTATGGTCGCAGGCCATTGCAGTTTCCAAGGATGGTTCTTTTATGTTAGCTGGTGGATTCAGTCGATACTTGACAGTATGGCGGACTCATGACTTGGCCTTAATCCATACTTATCCACCCTGTGATGGGAGTATTCGTGCCTTGGCGATATCCACAGATGAAAAGTAAGCTAAAGTCTTGCATTGAAGAAAGTTGCTTAGAATACTACCTGCCTACTGCTTCCAAGCATACCCTATCCTTCCTAAACCCAATACACTGCACCACACACCTCACCACTGTCCACACCGCACTACACCGCACTACGACCACCCGCACCACACTACGGCACACCACACCGCACCACACCACACTGCACCACACCACACTGCACCGCACCACACTGCACCACCCCACACTATCCTCCACAAACCACACCACACCACACCACACCACACCACACCACACCACACCACACCACATCACACCACACCACACCACACCACATCACACCACACCACACCACATCACACCACACCACACCACACCACACCACACCACACCACACCACACCACACCATACCACACCACACCACATCACACCACACCACACCACATCACACCACACCAGACCACATGACAACAAACCACAACTGCATTGCGAACTCAACAACCCCAATCGTACAACTGCACTTTGACGTGTTACGAACAATTTAGAAAACTCTAGTGTTGTTTGAGCGTCAGGTACAAACCGTTCCTGAATTTCTGAAAACGTATGAGATTCTCTCTGATCATATTTCTTTGTTTCTAGGTGTCTCGTAGCAGGATTAGCATCAGGAAGCATACTCGCCATAGCAACGGACTTCAGCCGCTGGCCATTAATATAATCGTAGGCTCAACCTGTTTCTGTCTCATAATGTTCTCGAATCCCTAGAAGCAAGCGATACATAATTTCTCTACTATAAACATACCTCTAAACTCACAGGTCATCTGTAAATAGCACACTCCCATCCTCTGAAAACCAGGAATAAAATTCTGTGCGAGAAACGAGCGACAGAATTTTATCCCTGCGTTCCCGAGGATGGCACAAGCCTAGTTTTACAGGCTATTCTCCTCGCTATAAAGTAATCGAACAGTGTCTGTCTATGTAAAGCGTATCGAGGATTTGTTCAGGATCTAGTCAGCGGTTTTACCAGGGAGGTGGGTAGGGAGGAGGGTTATCCACATGAAAACCACAGGGGGCCCAAATTATTATTTAGTATCCGCAAGACTAAACAGGTATCACTTGGCTTTCTCTTTAAAAGTATAACTAAATAATAATAATCTTATGACATATAATTGTATAATGTAATGGTAAATTTCAATATTTAAGATGTATGAGAAAGCACTGCATAATCGAAAATTATAGAGCGGTTATGATTTGGGAGCGAGATTCGTTACGATATTAGTTTTGGTGACAAAACGACGCATGCTCCAAAACGTACAGTTCAATTAATAGCATGTCAAGCCATATGTTAATGGCTAATAACCGAATGTAGGATTTTTATTAATTCATTTCGATTTCCAAACGAAATTAAATATACTAGGGAAATGTATTTAAGTGATGATGCACCGACTGAAGAGAAATCAAAGCACAAAATAGAAGATTATAATTCATAATTGTTGGTGATTCACGATCGATTCTTTGATCTGAAGGGTTTTTACTTACTAATTTCAATTTGAAATATCCCCTCGGAGGGGTTAAGATAGGACTTTTTTCGTTAAGGTGTAAATGTTATGGAAAAAGCTACGCAAAAAAAATCTCTCATTTTTCGCTTGTCTATTTCTCTAGCTCAAAATGTAAAATGAGAATTGTAATAACAGTACAATAGGGAAGAATTCGTACGAGTGGGAAACTTACGTAACGCAGTCTCCCGCTAAAACCATTCGGGAAAGGCACACTGTACTTCCGCCAGTCGCAGTTCATGACAGAGGCAGGAGGGTTATGTAAGTTTACTATTCATATACTTAGTCGAGTATAAAATATTCCAAGTGCTCGAGATAGTTAGTCATTAAAAATGACGTATTGATGATAATGCTGTGGGAGTTTTGCCACGACCATATCAAAAAAATACCGCAAGGGGGCTCTAAACTATCTACTTATTCTAGTGTTAGTTGAGTCCCTTCTCACGCGTTGACCAAGATGCGCTCGGCACAGGTAGCGTCGGGGTGATTGCGTACCAGTTATTTGAATTTTCCTCTCACTGTCATCAAAGACCCGTTAGTATTCGTATGGGAGGAATTAGGGATATTTTCCATGTCTTCGGATCCCCCTTTTCTCGCAACACGTACGCGCGCGCAACGCGTTATCTTTCAAACAAAGCAAGAAATACATTTTCAGGTAAGGTTTTTAAAACCAGGTAAGTCACAAGCTAATCACTCTGATAAGTTACAATATATAACCTTTGAAACAAATAATTGCTTCTCCGTTCTTTATAAGAGTGGTTAGTCTGTGGGTAAGCTGATGCCGTTATTGCGTTTCCTTAAAATCAGGAGTCGAGAAGCTAATCATACCATCGCTGCCCATCCAATGCGGTATCTTTATCTAATTAGGTTTTACATATTTGATTTGCGCGTCTATTTATACGAGCTGCTAACGTTTTTAAAAGTGCGTCATCCCTATTTCGCTTTAACCTTCAATACATCCTTGTTCCTAGAGTCGCCTCAGCTGCTACGATTTGTCCTTAAAAGTTGAGGACGAAGAGGGAACGATCTTCGTCATGTATCCCAGCATGCACCTGGGTTTCGGCTGACGCATTGCGCGAGAAACATCCAACAAAGAACCAAACAAAACGAAACAAAATTCCACATGAATCAATATCGGATACCATTTAATAGTAATAAACTCAAATCAATAAAAGGTTTTGTACATTGCACTAACAAGATCATTAAGATATTAAGGAAAAGTTGCTTAATATGTTCTTTAATTTAATAATAATATAATACTTAATAATACAGACGGAGTCGTGACTAATAACGAGTTATATCACTAGCCGATTAAAATTTATCGATGAAAAGAAAAAGTACACCAAAAAACATTGGGTGTTTTTACTTCTTCTTGCTCTTGAGTTGTTCTTTAGCGACCTGTGCTGTTGCTTGTTGTGCCGAGGCTTGAGCAGCGGTAACTGCTGCTTTCTTCTTGGTGAACAGGCTTATTTCTTCTTCCTATCAATGATAGATAAATCAAGATGTGAGTGGAAAACATTAAGGCATGTTGGCACTGAAGTGGCTTCCGCTATGGACCAATCAAAAATAGGTACGAATATACGGAGATTTAGCTGTCAATTCGTCTTTACCCTGTCTTCTCGCTCAGAAACGTAAGATAATTTATGGTTCCGACTCCCCTTAGTTACCGTTGTTATGTCCCACAAGCTTAAAAAATTATATGGAATGTCTCAGAATTTAAAACTGATGGCGGAAAATTGATTATGAATTGTTTCAATAGTTTACTGCCCTGTGAATAGAATAGAGAAGGGCTCGTAATCCTCGTAGTTCGCTATTATCTGAGTTGGAACTATGAATAACATGGTATACAGTACGACTCATTCACTAATCATTTCTAAACTCCTACTAAAGACCAAAGTGTGTTTATAGCTTCCTCAACTCGGACGCACCAGCTCTGATTGGCTGGAATTGAAACCGCAGTGGTCCTTGTGACGATCCTGTCACTCCTTCAAAAGTTCTTATCATGTTTTCTTAGTATAAAACATGGCTTAAAGGATTTCGTATCAGTGGACATGCAATCTCAAATAACGTTTTTCTAGGATTTCTTTTGAGAACGAATTAAATTTATGATCCTTTGCGTCCTTGGAAGTAAGACCACACCTTATATATTTACTCACCAACATATGACGTTTTTCTTCAATCTTTCTCTTTTCATCAGCCTGCACTTTCTTCAGGTGATCAAACTTAGCGTGAAGCTAAAGACGTCATGATAAACAATTATTATTACATTAAGTGTTTCTTTGTAGGCTGGTATTAAATTTATAATTTTTAAGGTAGTTGAAGCAATTTATCTACAATTATTATGTTTCAAATAGGCTTGGAAAAAAATAAAATAAAACTAGGATAGATTTTTGGTTGAATCCATATTACATATATTAACAACCTTGTTTTTTTTTATTCCAAGCTTTTAGGCTTAACGCCCATTGTCAGGGAAAATGCTTAAAATGACTCAAAAGCATTACCTCTTGTTCAGCCATCTTGAGTTCACTCTCTTTATCCTTAACTTTCTGTACAAATCTCTGTCTCATTTTTTCTTCTCTCTCTTGGAACTCCTGCATGTATTCCTTACGGCGCTGTTCATAAGTTTCTTGCAGACTATGGGGCTCGTGGTTTGCATCACCATCACTAAAGCCCATATCCTCTAGCTTGCTCCGTCGATACAGCTCAAAATGAAAGGCATGGGTCTTGTCAATCAGGGCTTGCATGTTGGTTCTGTGACACAACATTAAATATTTATGATGAGAGTTTAGAATAGTAAGGTAAAAGTAGCAGTGTTTTGCATTGAAGCGAGACGAATGGTGAGCTTGCAGTGATAGAGACATGTGAATAATTGTCCAAGGTGTTAAAAAAGGTCTCTATCATTGCAAGCTCACCCTTCAATTTCAAGATGGCGCAGGGAACGGTGAAGGGGACTATTGAGAATCAAGAGTAGTGTAGTGGTAGTTTATTGGCTTCTTACATCTGGGGTCTCAGGTTCGATTCCTGGATTCAGCATTACATGTGAGTAGAGTTTGTCAGGTCTCTGCCTTGATTCAAGGGTTTTACCTGGGTTCTCTAGTTTTCCTCCCTCAGAAAAAAACTAACGATCTAAATTCCAATTCGATCTTTTTTGTTTCTTTGAGTTGCGTGCTTTTCCTCCCAGTACTGTATATACCTAATTCAAAAAACGTCATCGCCAAAGGCAATAGGCAATAGGCGATAAGTGAAAAGTGATAGGATATATGTTATTCCAAGATCCAAGAATAGCTCGAAATGACTTGTGTTTCTTCTTCTTCTTCTCGTCAAGAGTATGGACCTTCGTGCTGAGATTGATTCGATGTTCTTTGTATTCAACGAAACCATTTCCATGTCGGAATGACCTATTGCCTATCGCCTTTGGCGATGACAACGTTTTTTGAATTAGGTGTATATACCATGTATATCTACTGGTTACAGTTATCACATGTACCTTATCAGCATTTCCCTAAGTTTCACGAAGTCACAGTGGTTCTCATTTTCAACTGAAATTAAAAGCATCCCTTGTTAGAATTGCTTACAATAATCCTAAAATATCCTGTAGCATTTATGTTTTCTTTAAATTTTCTCATAGTTTTACAATGCGAATACCAAGTACTGGTCCCTGTTTTCAATAGTAAGAGTTTCAATTGCCCTATTTCACTATGACGTCACATCAAAACAATCTATTGTTTAAATGCAAAGGATCATGGTCGTCGGAGCGGGTCAAATCAACGCAAATTCACTGAAAATTGTTCTAAAACCCCTATCAATCTATTAAGAGAAGTAGAATAGCCAGCAAACGCTCAGAATATTTTTAGTAAAAGTTAACACATATTTGTATATCTGAAAACCAGGCCATCTTAGATTAAACTGTTTCTCTAGGAGCAAGTTTTGTTGAATTTTCTATTGGATTTGCAGATTCTATCCCCCACATAAACAAGCAGTGATGTCATACATTGTAGTGAAATAGGGCAATTTTGACTTATATAGCCTGTGAACAGCCAATCCATCCGTCTCCCCTGGGGTAAGAAGCAGCTGTACACAAGCTATTGTTTATATATTGCAAG
The DNA here is from genome assembly GCF_029948245.1 of Actinia tenebrosa. Lineage (NCBI taxonomy): Eukaryota > Metazoa > Cnidaria > Anthozoa > Actiniaria > Actiniidae > Actinia > Actinia tenebrosa. Next base: position 4,557,148 of record NW_028292583.1, read on the forward strand.
GAATATGAATACAGCTCTAAAGTATTATTAATATACATAATCTGTAAACATTCATAATACCTTCTACAGTGCCCCATGGATAAACTCGTGCTCTAACATTTTTTTTGTTGACAGCTACTTCGTCCCTGCTACCCACGACAGCAAATGGGATTTCACCCTGCAAAAAAAAAAAAAGAATTTATTGTACATAAATTAAAGCATTAAAAAAAAGGTAAAGTACCTATATTTAACGTCGGTAGTTCCTTCAGTTGAAATTCAACTGCTATCAATAGAAGCCGATGGTAAAGAATAGTAGACACATATCAGTAAACTTACATTCATTGAATTATTCATCTCAGCTACAGTTTCGTCATCAGTTGGAAACTTATAGATTTCAACTCCATTGCTCTCCAGCTCCTCCGTGATCTTTAGAATTAAAACAATTAGCAAATATTAATAAATTTAGCTTTAATGATATAAGTTTTAATTACCACCACAGTACCAGTCCTATTACCTTTTCTTTGAATGCCTGTAGCTCACTCTTAGCAATGGTGTCTGCTTTGGCAATAATTGGTATGATATTGACCTATGCAAAAGTGACAAAACATTTCCAGTCAAATAACGTGAATGTTGAATGAATTTAAGTTGGCAATGGAGTAATTTTATGGTAAATTCGCCATATTTTTTCTAGCAGCATATCTATTTGATTTTTTTTCCAGCCACAACAAGATTAGCAATTTTTTAAAGAGTAATCAAGGGCGCTGAGAAGTGCTCTTTAAAATGGATAAATTATAAGTTCCAGGATTTTTGAGGAATTCCATGAATCCTGGATGTATACATGTCTAAAGATGCCACAATCCAAGTGGAGGGAAAAGGTTTGAATGAACAATCAAATCATTACCTTTTTGTCTAATTTTTTCATGCACACTAAATCAAGAGACTTTAGTCTGTCGAGAAAAAAGGACATATTAATTCAATTTTACATATCTAGGATTTGTTTTATATGTGTAAAGCTGTCTGAGATACATAAGTTTTATCTCTTTTTAAATTAAAATTTTTATGAACGTAGTAAAGAATCTCATGGTTATGTTGTTGCTAAGAAGAAAATAACACTTTCATGTAATTGAGAAACACCAAATTGTGAACTGCGAAAAGTTAATGGGTACTTATGTTCTACTTACGAGTGTCCAGTAGGAGATACAAAGTACAGACAAGCATGTACTCTAGTGTCACTGAAGGTATTTAGAGCCCTCTTTATCTTCATTTCTTGGTGCAGATATGCTTCAAACTGTTTGTCTATGTAGTCTATAATAGGAGTATGGCTAAAAAAGGCGAAAATCGATATTGATAACCCTAAAATAATAATAATCCTATGGGAGAAGGAGGAGGAGGGGGAGGGGGAAGGAGGGGGCGATGGAGTAAGTATATAGTAGCACTCCCAGCCCCTCTATCTTCACCGTCCCTGCAATAACGTACCTATCTTCTTTGTTGATCTGATCACCATATCCTACTGTATCCACTACTGTCAGCTTTAGCCTCACATTACTTTCCTTTAAATCTAAAGAAAATCATGTCATGTAAATAATGGGATACCCTACTCATCAGAAGGGGTTAAAGCTTCAAAATGGTAGGGAGGATCTGAGAAGAGCATGTAATGGGTAACCATGGAAATTTATAGTAGCTATAAGTACATGTAGTAAGGGAATGGGGTCTATGCTATCATGATCAACACCACCACCCATGCATTTGGTAGAAATACTTCAGACCTGTGTAGATCAACTTCCAAGGGACGGGAGGATCTGAAGAGAGTTTAGTATTTTGGCGATATATTATAGAACTTCATTGGAGAAGAGAAAGAAAGAGTCTATCAACAACCACACTCTCTGTGCCTTATTGAGGTACACGTATTATATAAATACTTTCTATGCATTTTTTAAAAAATTCTTAAAAACATAAATTGCATAGTGTACATCATACCAAATTACATACAAAATACTTAAGTGTTTTAGAATAAATTTTGAACAACAAAAATTAATGATAAATGAGATGTTGAAACGTCCTACAATGTTATCATCAATTTTTGTTGATCAATGTTTTCCACAATCCCTGTTTATAGAATAAATTTATCATGCCTCATACCATAACTGTGGTGTTCAATTTGAACTCCAGGAAGATGATGTGAGTGAGGTTCTCCTGTAAAAACAACCACAAAGATGTTACAAAATTCCTTGTCTGAATATTGCTACAAATCTTTTGTTTCAACTTATAAAATATTTAAAAAAAACGTAAGCATAATATTACATATGAATACATTTTGGAGTTCGTACGTTCATTTAATTTATATACAAAACAAAATCAATCAAAAACGAAAATAAGAAAAAACATTTTAGCAAGATTTTCTCTTTACTTCTTTCAGATTATTGAAAAATATTTTCAATGTTAGCTTAAAAGACAAACTCAAGCATATTCCAATGCAATTCAAGCCCACCTGTTGCAAGCATTTTAATGAAAACATTCTGTTCAAAATGGGAAACGCCTTTCATTCATTTTGAACACTTCATTCAAGTACTTACAAAACACCTTCAAAAATTAACAAACTACGACCAGAAATATGAAGGTTTAGTCCGTAATGTACCTTCAAATGTGGTCTTGAAAAGACAATCCATCAAAGTAGATTTTCCAATCCCAGTTTCTCCTAACAAAACAACAAAATCTGAGTTAATAAGTTCAGGGTTTTACAAACGGAAGCTTGGCACATTCTTGCGCCGTCCCTCCTAGCTTAACAAAGGAATCACTAAAGGACACAGAACACAATTTTTCTTGACTCTGAAGGACATGTTTCTCTTACCTATACATAAAATGTTGAAGGCAAAACCACTATTTACAGATTTATTTACGAGTTGATCGGGTAAACTGTCAAATCCAACATGACCCGCCAAACGAAGTTGTCGTCCATTCGCCCCCTAACAAAACACAAAAATACCCTATAAAACAACCACACAACATCACCATAAACTCCAAATCACTCAATCTCCAATACTTACCAAGGATCTACAGTAGTCAGTGACAGCAGAAGTCATGATTTCAAGCACTAAATGTAAGAATAAAGTTGATAAAAAACTTGTGTTGTGCTCAAATAATAATTGGAATGTCACAATGTATGAGCCCCTAAGCCTTTGAACAGCGGTCATGTTTGGTTATATTACTTCCGGTTTGAGCCTACACACTTCCGGTTTGAACAGCGGACATCAACTCCTCCCAAGTCCTACTCGACCAAGGAAGGAGTGGAATTCATTTTGAGTCGAAGTTTTGTTTACAAGTTGATCAAGTTTGAGCCCGAAAAATATGTACTTCTAGCTGTTTGAAGGACAATTTTACCAGTATGTTTGCCAGAATAGTTGGTAAGAAGGGTTTGGTTGGTATTGCTGTTGGAGCTTTAGGCGGAGGAGTCGCGTTCGGAGCGTGGAAAGGAAGACAAAATGGCGGTCAGATGCCAAGTTCACCTGTTGGGGTAGTGTTGGCAAGGTCTGGTCGTAGTACGCCACATACTAGACGACAAGCGAGGTTTGAGAAGTTTGCGTCTTGTGAGATGGATGGACAGTATCTTATGACCCCGGCTGACTTTCTTGAGTCTTTAATGCACCAAGACTTACCAGGTATTGAAAACGGACAGTTTATTTGTTGCACATAATTCTTGTGCTATTGGCCTGCATTACAGGTATTCCCTTCTTCAATAATACACCCGGCTTCATGTGCACATTACATTTACAACACTGTTGTGAAGGGATTCCACTGAATGGAATTTCTTGGGGGGAGAGGGGTGGCTTTCTAGTGCACAGACTTGTACCTCTCATGAAATCATTATTTATGTACATCTTGAACATCTTTTCCTTTTATAGCTTGTAGAAGGGGTTAATAAAAGTGAATGTAGAGATGTATATCTGTGAAGAAAAGGGCTACTTGTGAATGTATGCATGTATTAAGTTTTGTGTGTATTGTGGTTAACAGGGTGGAGCAGGAAAAGACAGCTAACACAAAAGGTTAGATGAAGCTAACAATTAATATGCTGTTATACCTTTTAGAATTAAATTGAAAGTTGTATTATGCACACTACCAATAGGCGCATGGATGTAAAATACATTAATTGCCCAATTTCACTATGACGTCACATCAAAATAATCCATTGTTTATCCATGGTCATTGGAGGGGGTCAAATCAACGCAGCCAAATTCACTGAAAATTGTTCAAAAATCTGTATCAATCCATGAAGAGAAGTAGAATAGCTAGCAAACTCTCAGAATATTTTTTAGTACATATTAACACATATTATATCTGAAAATCAGGCCATTTTAGATTAAACTGTTTCGCTGGGAGCAAATTTTGCTGAATTTTCTATTAGATTTGGCGATTCTATCCCCCACATAAACAAGCAGTGACGTCATAGTGAAATAGGGTAATTGCCATCGTTATATTAATCTGTCAACCATTTTAACAATAGCTAGGTTATCATATACATACTGACCCATATTTAATTTTCAATCACCTTTTCTCAGTATTTTACACCTTTGCCTACAGGCCCTTGATAAATGTGATAATAGAGTAGTTACATATGACTGTGAAAAAGTCAGTGCCATATGCGTGCCTTATTGTGACCATGATGTTTTCTTTAATTTTGATTTGGTTTTTTTTTTTCACGTAATGTGATTATGGTTTGGCAGTGCCTTGACCTTGGCTTGTGTCCACACCGTGTTCATGCAGTGTTTCAAGCATTTGATTGGATGGAGAGTAAATGCTTTTGCATGTGATTGCTCTGGCATATGCCTTGCAATGTCACGGAAACTGCTCAATAACTTTTACAATGTACTTGTATGTCTACTTTACTGGCGTAATTACCAGTTATTTCAAAATTTTTTTGTGTTAGGATATTGAAAATATGGTGTACAGGACACCAGCATTGTCAAAAGGCTCCAGCAAGTTCTTTAGAAATTTACATGACAAAGGTAAGTAGCATCAATTTTTAAATCCTTGTTGATTTCAGCATATTGATATTTTTGTCGTAATATATAATATTTTGTTTTCTAGGAATTATAACATATTCAGAATATCTGTTCCTTGTTACTATCCTTACAAGTAAGTATAAAATTGTACAGTACTATCAGTATTATTACATTAATAAGTTATTTATTATTTCATATTATTTTTTAAGGACAGTGTTAATTAATGTTTTGCAATAATTACAACCTTAGAGTCAAAACGAGGCCTAGAAATTGGCTATTGCATGCTTGATAAAGATGGTAACCAGCAACTTTCCAAAGAAGAATTTTTAGTCGTAAGTATCCATGTATCAGTGAGTATTATTTGGATTGCAAGATTCTGCATGTAGGTTTAAAAGGTAGTGCATCTTGTAATTGCATTTTTTTTCTTCTCTGGTCTTCCTGTGTCAGCTAAACTATTACAGACACAGGTAGCCCAGCCATAGCTGTTATTACAGTTGAGCCTGCAATGAGATATTCTTTTGTTTAAGAATCATACAAGTGCATACGAAGCTTGTTTCTCATTAACATCTCATTTGCATGCATCCATCTGCTATTGGATGATATTTAAAAAGTAAGAGATGTCTGCAATAGAAGTTACAACGTTAAAAGACATCACAAAAAATAGCTGAAATGTCATTGTCGTAATGACATAATAAATTAGAGGACTTAAGGTTGAATGATTGTTTGTACAGGAACTCAGATCGATAATTTAAATTTTGTATTTATCGAAGTATACAGTAGCTATAAACTCATTCCGAGTTATTATTTTAATTTCAGCTTGAAGAAATGGTGAATAGAAAATCAACATCAAAATCAATGGTTAGTGATATTTCTGTACATGTTGGCTACTTCATTAATTTAACACAGACTCTTTTTATGTATTGATTGATGTATCAATATATGTTTCCATGACATTGTCCATTGTCCATGGAGTGTCGTGGAAAAGCTTTGATTCATGTCCAAAAAAACCTGCTTTGACTTGATGATTCCACAAGTGAAATCAAAATGAATGTAATCAGTGTAAATGAAAATCATAATTTCAATCATAATATCATCGTGTAGTTCCAGAAATTATCCATACCGTTTCCAAGGAAGAATTTTTTTAAGACCCCCCCCCCCCCCCCCTATCCCCAGAAATTCCAATTTTCTTCCATACAAACTCTGTAATTTTCATTCTTCCTCTGACTCCCCTTCTCTTCGGAAATTCCGAATTCCTCTGTGATGTGGGTATGGCTAATTTCTGGAACTACACATTATATGTTTGTTGAACAGGAAGCCAAATCAATGGAGACACGGAAAAGCAGTATCATCTCTGATACCATTCCAGGAAATACAAGTACTTTGCTGGTGCATTTCTTTACACCTAGAGGAAATGGGCAATTAACTTTTGATCAGTTTTCAAAGTATGTAAATCTATTTGTGGTTTTGACTCCCCTTAGTTACCGTTGCTATGTCCCACAAGCTCAGCAAATTAGCTAGAATATCTCAGAATTTAAAACTGATGGCGGAAAATTTATTATGAATTGTTTCAATAGTTTACTGTCCTGTGAATAGAATAGAGAATTACCTCATAATCCATGTAGTATTGGGATCCAGGAATTTTAGAAGGGCAGTGATTATTACAAAGGTTTTACCAGGAATTTGAGTAAAGTAAAATGGGGTGGGGTGGGAAGGGGGGGGGGGGGTGACTGTTACTAACAATATACTGAGAAATTTGAGCAAAGGGAGGGGGGGTGACTAGTCACCCCTTTTACCACCCCTGGATCTGCCTCTGCAATAAGGTATACATTTCTTTTATGTTTACTTTTGACAGGTTTATGGTTGATCTCCAAATTGAGGTTTCTGAGATGGAAATATCCTTTTATTTTGAATATAACTCTCTTACTTTATATTTCATAAATAAACATATGATGGTGCTTTGATTAGTTACAGACTTATAAATGAAGTTGTCTGGTGCACAATGTTACAGCTGTATGTGAAAACTGTTATATATAACGAATTTAAATAACTTGATGTGAGATATTATTCTTAACATTTACCACTTCATGGAGTATTCACGTGGAATGCCGACTGTACCAGAAGAGAGTTTTAGCCGTCTCTTGCTCAGAAACACAGCATTGGAAACTGAACAAATCCAACAGTATATTGATAGGCTGAACAACCGGTTAAAAGTCAGAAAGGTTGGCAAATTGTTTTATCTAAGGCCTAGGGCAAACATCGAACTTTCCATGCACCGAACTTAATTACATCAAAGAATGCCGCCTCATTATCACCTGATATCCATTGTTTTTAATGAGTTTGGTGCATGGAAAGTTTGACGTTTGCCCTAGGCCTAAGCATCAATAGACTTGGTTGTAATGTGTTCCCATTTCAGACCACATGTCATTCTCTTGAGAATAAGATTTCTTTGTTTGAGTTGCATTCATTTTATGTGTCTTCTCATAACAACTGTTAACGAACAAATGGTACTCCAGGGAATGACATGTGGTCTGAAATGAGAATTAAAACATATCCAAGCTGAAAGGGTCTATATAGTCTGTTTAGCAACCCTTGGCATTGGGTGGTCAAGAAAGATTGGGGAAAAGGAATGGGAAAGGGAGTGGTGTAAGGTGACAACGTTGCTTTGTCCTCTGCTGTGTATCAACTCTTGACTACTCCTCATGGGTACCTAGCATTTTGACCCACTGTTGACATCAAATTGGGGTAAATAAGAGGACAAGGACATATCATGTTAAGCCAATGTTAAAATTGTTAATATATAGAGCGTTTTCACGTGACGTCACAGCGGCCATTAAGGGGTACCAAAACAATACATTTTCTATCCTCCAGGAATTGAACTTTATTTTTATGCAAACACTGTGCAGAAAATTTCTGTTGTTTATGGCTGCCTTCTCATGTGAGTGAAAACGCTCTATAAATACCACATACAGTAACAGAAGGATTTATTTCTCAATTCTAAACATTGGTTTCATAAAAAGAATTATATCTTAACATCATAAGAGAATTGTCAGCTTTTTTATTATATTAATTGTACAGTTTATGAATGGGCCTGCACAACAGGCCAATACTGCTGACTTACCAAATAAACTAACCAGCAGGGAGCTGTATAATCTCTGGGGGGTGGGGGTAGGGATATGAAAAGATAGACATGCAGATGTTAAAATAATCCTGTTATATGATCTTCCAGGGCATCACTCTTCACCAGTATGTGGACTTCTGTCTATTTCTCAATAACTTAGATGACTTTGCAATGGCCATGAGGATCTATTCCATTGCTGGCCAACCGGTAACTCAAGGTAATCTTAAAATATCAATCTTAAAATGTATATATTATATTATATATTGTATATAGATGTTTATGTATTGTATATACACTCAATTGCAAAATTATCCTACATGTACATGTATGGTTGAAAAACATAGAACATAAAACATAGAAGCTGAGACCCAAGTGATACATGGAAAGAATGTTAATTAGATGTATGTACATGTATCTAGTAAAAAACTAATCTGAAAGCATTGAGGCTTTTTTACATTTGTTTTCAGAGGATACTTAATTCATTTTCCAGCATACCTTTCTGTATCAGCTTCTATGTTCTTCCTTTAACCCATATATATATCGTATGAGTCTTAAAATATTCACTTATCTTGTTGCTTCAACCTCTTTAAACCCACTCTAACTTTTCTTAAATATTTACAAAGAAAGGATTTTTTTCACTAATGGTGATATGATGATGATGCTTATAAATGATTATGATAACTAATGATGTTTATAACTATAATACATCTGTAGTTTCCAAGATTCTACTAGTTTTACGAATCAGGGTTTGCCTGCATGGAACCTGCAATCCAACTCGTTTCTTTACAGGAGCTCTTTACAGAACTCAACATTCTAAGCGTTTTTGTTTTTTTTTAATCAATTATTATACTACATTTTCAAGAAACTACAAATGGAATTCAAACTAAATAATTCATTAATTAATGATAAACGCGCACTGAAATGTAATTGCTTAAAGGTTATGTAAGAGTTCTTTTTAATTCCCACCCTCGATACCCGAGATCAGAGACTAAGACACCTTCCAAGAATCCAATATTCAGTGACTTTCGTGGGCAATAAATTATTAACATAAAATGGAAAAGATTATCCATCGTGGATATAAATCAAAGATTAAACTTATTTATCACGGTTGCGGAGTTAGGAGGAATGCGACGTTACGACTGCTACTGCTAGTCTTCATCAGGCGATGTTGTAGACTGGAAGGTAGTCTTCTTATATACTGTCAGTCTGGCTCCCTTACGACTGCTACTGCTAGTCTTCATCAGGCGATGTTGTAGACTGGAAGGTAGTCTTCTTATATACTGTCAGTCTGGCTCCCTTACGACTGCTACTGCTAGTCTTCATCAGGCGATGTTGTAGACTGGAAGGTAGTCTTCTTATATACTGTCAGTCTGGCTTCCTTACGACTGCTACTGCTAGTCTTCATCAAGCAATGGTGTAGACTGGAAGGTAGTCTACTTGTATACTGTCAGTCTGGCTCCCTTACGACTGCTACTGCTAGTCTTCATCAGGCGATGGTGTAGACTGGAAGATAGTCTACTTGTATACTGTCAGTCTGGCTCTCTTACGACTGCTACTGCTAGTCTTCATCAGGCGATGGTGTAGACTGGAAGGTAGTCTACTTGTATACTGTCAGTCTGGCTCGCTTACGACTGCTACTGCTAGTCTTCATCAGGCGATGTTGTAGACTGGAAGGTAGTCTACTTGTATACTGTCAGTCTGGCTTCCTTACGACTGCTACTGCTAGTCTTCATCAGACGATGTTGTAGACTGGAAGGTAGTCTACTTGTATACTGCCAGTCTGGCTTCCTTACGACTGCTACTTCTAGTCTTCATCAGGCGATATTGTAGACTGGAAGGTAGTCTACTTGTATACTGTCAGTCTGGCTTCCTTGAGGATCATAATCTAGACTGAGAGAGTTCCACTTTTCCTTCCAAACTAAGTAAGAGCGAGTGTTTTTAATAATAATATAATATATTCATAATCATCATTCCCAGTCTCTCAAATCTTACTATGACTGCGAACCTAGTTTAGCCTAGCTTCACTAAGTTTACATACTAGGTTAGGCCCAGAAACAATTATCCGAAAACGTTCAGCTTCGTACTTCTGCTGCGGCGTTTCCTCGTATAGACACGGCTTTATGTGTTCCGTCTATTTGATTTCTACTTTTGAAGTGGATAATTCTTCGAAACTCCTTTCGGAATGATCGGTTGAGCACTCCGTATATGAATGGGTTTATGGAACTACTGACGTTTGCTAGATAGATCCAAAGAAGGAAGACTTGCCGTGGGATTGGTAAAGTATGCGAGGAAAAAGACTCAATCATGTCTATGATGGCAATGGGAGTCCAGCACGCTGTGAATCCTAATACAGTCACAAATAAAGTCTTGGTGATTTTAACTTCTTCCACCTTGGTTTGGAGTTTCGGCGGCTTTCCTTGCTGTGTTTCTAGCGTCCCGTTTGCACTTCCACCTTGTGTGTTAGGGAGCTGCTTGAATGCCATTTTTTTGTGATTGCTCACGGATCTGAAAATCTTCAGATAGCAAACGGAGGTGACACAGGCGGGAAACATGATGTAACAAATAGACAGGAATGCGATGTATCTTTTTTCATGTTGCGGGGTCTTAAACGTGGTAAAACATGTCACTTTTCCATAATGTATGGCATGCATAGCCCATCTACACACAAGATGCAAGCCAGCTCCAAATGCGGCCACGATAACGACCATCACAACTGAACCAATGGTGCGTCTTACGGTAAAATACTTGCCGTACTATGTAAGATGGCAAGATGGCGGTAGGACGTGCTGTACTTAGATGCGTCCTCATATACCTTATTCCCTTCACTATCTTACACAATTATGGATGGAAACGAAACCTTTACTTATTTGATAGCTGTATCTACAGGTTTTCAGAAGGAATTACTAAGCAGAGTTCTGATAGCGATGGTTTTTGCTGTCAAATGTCCATGTGTGAACTTCACAATAGACGCCATTTTGAGCTCCTACGAGCGCCTTCTCGGAAATATTATGGACGTCGAATAAGTAGATACCCGAACAGCCAATCTACATTCCAGCTCATTCGACTGTTAATAAGTTGGGATATAAACTTGAATCCTGGCCCAAGTTCCGTAAAACCAAAGTGCAATATCTGCTCTAGAACCATCGCCCGAAATCATCGGTCGCTCGACTGCAATTCATGTAGAGGTAAATCTCACATCAAGTGTGGTAAAGTTACACCGAAACTATTCAAACAGTTGCAAAGAAATGACCCGATGATATGGTCATGTCCCGAATGCATTAGTAAGCCTACTGTAGGATGTGATGTGGATTTGTCAGCCCTTCCTTTTACCTCCGTGTCGGATTTGTCATCCTTCACCGATGAACAAGCTGCTCAAGCCGATGCCACCCAGTATGATCAAGAAAGTCAGCAAGATCTATCAGATCTGGTAAAACAACTAGAAGCCAGCTCAAACAAGGATTTAAGAGTAGCACACTTAAATATATGTAGTCTGAGGAATAAGATCGAGGAGCTTAAATGTTTACAACTTCTGTGCAGATTTGAAGTGATAGCGATCACCGAAACTCATCTTGACAAATCTGTCCCCGATACAGCGATAGATATTCCTGGAATGAAGTTTGTGAGACTAGATCGGAAAGGACGTAGAGGTGGAGGATGTATACTTTATTACGCGGAACACTTACAAGCAATTCATCGCAAGGATCTATCTACAACTGGAGTAGAGGCGGTCTGGTTGCAAGTCAAATTCCCAAGTACTTCTGTTCTGTTTTCAGTGATATACAGACCACCAGATGCGAGTCAATTCTTCGACCTCATCGTATCCCCTTTGGAAAAGGCTTGGTTAAAAACATCTAATATAGTCCTATTGGGGGATTTTAACTGTGATTTTAAAGAAGATTCTGGGCTAAATATTAACACCGAAAAACTACGTTCCATTTTCGAGATGTTTAATATGCAGAATGTCGTAGTGGAAAACACAAGAATCACTTCAACATCACGTTCTTTAATCGATCTTATTGTTACGACAAGAAAAGATCTCATTAGTACCAGTGGAGTTTTCCCTTTGGGCATTTCAGATCACAACTTAATATATGCGACAATGAGACTGAAGAACAAAAGACCGCCACCAAAATACATCAAGACAAGGGACTACAAGAATCTTAACTTGGATAATTTTAGAAATGACATTGAAACTGCGCCATTTCATATCGCCTCAGTTTTTAACGATCCAGATGATGTTTTGTGGGCTTGGCAGAAACTGTTTACTAATATTTGTGATGAACACACTCCTTGGAAAGAGGTAAAGATTAGAAGCAAGTCTGCACCGTGGATAACGAATGACATTCGTTTTAAAATCAACCGAAGATACAAGCTGTTTAAAGCGGCTATATCTACGAGATCTCCTGAGTTGTGGAAGGAGTACAGGAAGGCTCGGAACGAAGTTACTTCAGCCTTAAGGAAAGCCAAAGCAACCTATTTTAATCAGATGTTCAATAAAGTCAAAAAATCAAGTACTTACTGGAATTTAATTAATAAGGCCACAAATCGCACAGTCTGCAAAAGTAAAATTGGCCCTCTCAAAAAAGATGATGGTACTCTCGTATTGACAGACAAGGAGAAAGCTCAGCTGATGAATTCTTATTTTGCTACGATTGGGGAAAACTTAGTAAATACGCTACCAGCATCTGAAGATAACTGTCAACATGATGACGTAGTATTGCAGCATCAACCATCACCATTAGCGATGACATTAATTTCTCACCGCACAGTCCATGAAAAGATCAGTAAACTTAAAGCTAACAAGTCAACCGGACCTGATGGTATCTCACCCAAGATTCTTAAACTTGCGGGAAACGCCATAGTTCCATCACTTGTTGACATTTACAGATATAGCATTGACCACACGACAGTTTTCACGGCTTGGAAGACCGCAAGGCTGACACCAATCTTTAAAAAGGACGATGATACTGACTGTGGTAACTATCGGCCCGTCTCTTTACTTAGTGTCCCGAGTAAGATCTTGGAAAGTGAGGTTAACGACAGACTGGTGCAGCATGTCTTTAAGAACAATAATCTAATCTCAGAAAGGCAATGGGCATATCGTGCTGGATATTCAACAGAACTGTTGTTGGTTCATTTGACGGAGATGTGGAGAAAGGCCGTAGACTCGGGTAAGGTCGTGGCAGTAGCCTTTATCGATTTCAAAAAGGCGTTCGATAGCGTTTCGCACGACATCTTGGGGCGTAAACTGGAAAATAATTTCGGCATCAAAGGTGGCCTATTAGAGTGGATGAAGAGTTATCTAGAAGGAAGACAGCAATTTACTGTGTTGAATGGAGTTACATCTGAACTGCTGCCAGTGTCTACCGGAATTCCTCAAGGATCCGTGTTAGGTCCAACACTCTTTACACTATTTGCTAACGATTTACCATCTGTTGTTGTCTCAGGATCGTCGTATATGTATGCAGATGACACAACAATTTTCTGTATCGGCGAATCTGCAGATATTGCTGTCTCTCATCTCAATAAAGCCTTACGAGAAGTTTATAGCTGGTGCTTGGTCAACCGTTTAACACCACATCCAGGAAAAAGCGAAGTGATGATAATTAGCAGGAAGACCATTACTGGACCGTTAGCTCCTGTGCTTCTGGGCAACTCAGTTTTACGATACGTTTCAGAAACGCGTCTTCTGGGTATGACTGTGGACGACAAGCTTAGTTGGGTACCACATGCGTTGGAACTAAAGAAGAACTTTGTCAACAAATTAGAACTGCTAAAACGTTCAAGATTTCTACCTAAGGATATCTTACGGAACTTCTACTTTAGAGTAATTTTGCCCTCTGTAAAATATGGCTTAGTTTTATGGGGTTCGTGCTGTAATTCAGAAATTTTCAATTCCATTGAGAGATTACATTGTAGGGCAGCTAGGATTATCTTCAATTTACCCAAAGATATGGCGTCATCTGATGTACTTGCATTTGACAAATGGACAACAATTAAGTTAGATTATAAATTAGAAATATTTAAGATTTTTCATAAAGCAAGCAATCGTAGTCTACCAGAATCTTTATCAGAAAGTATTTTTATAAAGCGCAATAGTAAATATTCTTTACGCGGAAATGAAACTCTCGCAATTCCAAGGTTTGAAAGCAGATTTTTAAAGGACTCATTGGTGTATCGAGGCTCAGTTCTATGGAATCTAATAATTTGTAATATTGATAAGGTAACACATTCAAATTTTAAGGACATCAAAGTACAGCTCAGTGCCAAGGACTATTTTATAAATTTCAATTTTGACTCTACTGCCTCGACGTCTCGCTTTAGAAAAAAGGACTTTGTATATATGTAACATTATTTTATTATGGAGTGAATGTAACTGCGCGGGCTGTTGGACTCGCTATGGGTGGCGGGTGCTGTTCAGATGGGGTGAATGCCTATTGACACGGTGTTCACCGCATTTGTCTGTGTTTTCTGCCCCTGGCGGGTCTAATAGCTTGCGCAGTTTGTGTATGTGAATGTGTGTGAGAATTATATATAAGATATTTAAAGTTATCTAAGTTAATTAGCTATTTTTACAGATTCATACTTATATTATATTTTATTTATTTAATTTATTTTATGCACGACCCCACAAGCTTTTAGCTTTAAATTTTATCGTGTTTAAATAAAGGTATTCTATTCTATTCTATTCTACTTGGATGGCTTTACCACGCGGTAATATCGGTTGATAGCCATGGCTGTCATGATCTGAATCGACGTGAAACCCGAGAAGAAACCAAAAAAGCCTTGGAATTGGCAGAAACTGAAAGATTTTATAAAATTAGAAGTGATCTGCACTTCGATCGACATAGGCATACAGATCGTCGCCATCAGGATGTCCGAGATGGCTAATGCTACGATGTAAATGTTTGGTATGGTGCGGAGCCTCTTGTTGCGCAATACAGCCCAGCATACCATGAGATTACCAAAAGTAGCCGTGGTAGCGATGAATATCATGATGGCTGTTTCAATGACGACCTCAGTACTGCTGCGAGACTGTAGTTCGGCCTGATATCTGAAAGTCGGGAACTCGACCATTTTACAACATCAATCAGTATATCACGATCTAAATGAAAAAATTCAATCTGTACTGCTTAGTGCGAGGCACTCGGTAGTACTGATCCTAGTCTTAGGTGGTTAACCTAAAAAACTATCGAATTCTTAGTCAGGAAATAATTGCATTATTAGAGCAAAGAGCGCAATCATGCAATAGTTTTCTCTCGCATATGTTCTTTACTTGGGGATTGTTCCGGTTAGATTAATGAAGGGAATAACTGAAACAATTCAAACCAGAATTCCATACGAATGTCCCTACAAAGGATTCTGTAATCCTTTGAATTCACTCCACATCGACCAGAAACCATTAAAACATAGCATAAGTCATTATATAGGTCCCGAAAAGACTTTTAAAAGGTTCTTTTTAAAAGTATTACAAGGGAACACAAAATGGAGGAAGCAATTATTTGGGTGCATATTACGGCTGTTTTATATGTTATTTATATTTCAAGGTATTTTTCAATCGTGTGGTTGCAACCCAGGAATTTAAAAAAGTGGAATAAAATAAAACATTAAAAAATATGGTAAAACTGATTTCCCATTTAACAGAATCATTGAAGCATATTGTAAACAATGTAATGACCCCACAGGACTCTTTAAAAGATTCAAATCGATAATTGTTGAAAATTTACTAGTTGATATTCTCTTGAGGCGAACAAAATAGAGGAAATGCAATTTGGACAATGGTGAGATATATGTGGGCGAAAATATCCGAGTTCATGACAACAAATAGACATCCTGTTGTACAGGACTTTAAAAATGAAACAATAAAAGGAATATTGAATACAGTCGAGGAAATTACGAATGAATAAATGAAGGAAACGACCTGGATAATGTGACCAGAAATCTAGCATTGTACTGGAGTTTGTATGCGTAAATGTACGTTTTGTTTCAACTCAGTCAAACATCCTGTAGTAACTTAAGATTATATATTGTAGATCATTACTTTTAGGACGATAGTCGGTGACGCAACTGACCGCGGACGAACGTGACTGATAGATGTAAAAACTTGAGGCACGAAAACAAAAATCCTATTTTTTCCATATACACCGAATTCAAAAATCATCGTTCGGGTTCAAAATGTTAAATGTTCGAAACTATAATCGAGAGAAAGAGATATTCTGAGTAGTTGATATCCTGAGTATTTGGAGAGTGTTTGCATAGACATGCATGAACGGATCGACAAAATACTTTGTTATAAAATAATTGTGATAGTACGCGCACCACGATTGGTCGAAAACCATGTTTGAGGAGGATATCGAAACACGCTCGCGTCATCCTTTACAAATACATCAGAATAATACGATATTTTTTTTGGCGTGTTTAATATTTTATAAAACAGATCCAAAAAACAGTTTTCCGTGTTTGATACTCTGCCGGATCACAACACTTGCGGAGATGTTGAGAGAAGCTACGCGTCGTGGTTTCCTACGCTCCTCTCGTGTTCTCTCGACATCCCGCTTGTTTTGATCAGAGTATGAAACACGGAAAACTGTTTTTGATCTGTTAATTCGGTAACTTGAATCAATGTTTGAGGTGAGAGCTCTGTAAGAAACTGAAACATAATGTCAGCATGATTGCTGTTTACCCAGAACACCCGTCGGTCATAGCTCCGATGATATTTAGTCTCCCTTCCCTGGTATGTGGTTGATCTCCTTGTTGTTGTTTTTTTTTTATCACGCTGTTTCGGTTCTTTGGAGAGATGAATGAATGAATGACTGAATTAACTTTATTTATCCACGGTTAACGACTCAGATACACTGCTTTTCAGGCGTGCCGTGCTTTTCAGGCGTGCCGTGCCGAGACCCGTCAGTTTCACCTCTCAAAATTCGCAATCAGGAGTACAATGGGACCGCCGTAAATATATAACACTATTTCGCCTCTGTATTTTAATGGGAAGCGCAATTTGACTTATTATGTTCGATCTAGGAATATTGGTTATAACAGTACTAAGATTAAGAACTACTCCAGTTCTAGATAGGATATAATTTAACTTTTAATGACTTGTATTCATAGATATTATTGCCAATATTGTGGTTAATCTTTTCTTTTGGTATTCACCTGCAGTATTTTGTAATGACATTTTGAGATCGCTGTGAACTTGTTTGTTTTCTGCTCTCTTTCTCTCTGACTTTCTCTTTTTCCATCTTTTTCTTGTCCTTATTTTCTTTTCTTTTTTTTCACTCTTTCTTACTTTCTTAATTTTTCTTCTTCTCTACCTTATTTTTTTCTCCATCTTTCTTCTTCTTATGTTTGACATGTACAGTGCCTCTTGTATATTGCCGTTTCGTTCCAACACGAACATTCTGTTACATTAACGTTTCATAAATGTTTAAAGTGCCTATCACCCTTCTAACAATATTCTCAGTATTGATTCTACATGGCGTAAGCTGTTGAATGACCCGGAAAAAAAGCTATAGTTTGAGTGCGGCTTGAAGGTATAAAGGTTTTTTAATGCCTTATGCTAATGCTGTGACGTATGATGAAGCTTTTATGTTTATTTGTTGTTCCTTGTAATTTGAAACACCGGCTACTATGTGAAAACTAATTTGCAATAATTTCTTTAAGAGCAATGGGGAAAACAATGACGTATTTCAAATTTAATTTATCTGTGGCAGTAATTTTTCGTATATTAAATGATTACTCCTCATACGTCACAGCATTAGCATATGGCATGGAAAAACCTTTATAACTTCCAGAAGCTGCACTCAAACTATAAATTTTTGGGGGGTCATTTAACAGCGTGTCCCTAGTAGAATCAATACTGAGAGTATTGTCAGAAGTGTGATAGGCAATTTAAGAATTACTCCAGTTCTAGATAGAATCTAATTTAACTTTTATTGACTTTATTCATAGATATATTAATGCCAATATTATATCTGTGTTTTCTTTTAGTATTCACCTGCCACATTTTGTAATGAAATTTTGAGATCGCTGTAAACTTGTTTGTTTTCCTTTTCTTTTCTCTTTCTCTTTGACTTTCTCTTTTTCCATCTTTTTCTTATCCTTATCTTCTCTCTCTTTTATTTATTTATTTATTTTTTTTATTTTTTATTTTTTGCTCTTTCATGCTTTCTTAGTTTTTCTTTTTCTTTACTTCATTTTTCTTCTCCATCTTTCTTCTTCTTGTCTTTTATAACATGAACATTCTATTACGTTAATGTTTGTGGTTGATATTTTTTCGCACGTTAAACGAAATATGTTAATACCTCCATTTCAATTAAAGAAAAACCAGGGTAATTTCATTGTCCACAATATTCCAATTGAAAAAGCATTTCTTCGTACAAATATTGACTCTGCTTCGCAAATAATTCTCTGCCTTCCTAATTCTCATTTATCGGTTCTCCAGGGCCCGGTCGTACGAAGGGTGGATAGCACTATCCGATCGATGGATAAATCTAATCCAGTGGATAAATTTATTGAATAGCATCGACTTATCCATTGGATAAGGATTTATCCGTCGGAAAACGCTATCCAGCTATCGTACAACCGGGTCCAGGTTCGATTTAGAATAACTAAACTACGACTTTGGTATTGTTTTGAAAGTATTAAGGAGATAGTAAAGTCATCTTTTCTTTAGTTTGTAGATGTTTCAAATGTGCCTGCGCGTTTTACGCCTTGCAATTGATCACCCTGTTTCATTCTAGTTTGAAACGATATCACCGAAATTGTGTGAGTTGTCGGTAGTGCTTGTATTCGACGCCCGCATTGAAGGCGGAAGATTCGTAGAAACTCATTTCGGAAAGATCGATTGAGTATTCCGTAAATAAAGGGATTTATAGAACTACTACCGTAACCCATGTAAATCCAAAATAGGAATACTTGTCGTGGGAACGGAAAAGTGTGCGAAGAATAGGAATCAATCATGTCTATGATGGCAATGGGAGACCAGCATGTTATGAATCCTAATACAGTCACAAACAATGTCTTTGCGATTTTAACTTCTTCGACGTTGATCTGGAGTTTAGTGACCTTCCTTTGTTGGTTTTCTTGCGTCCCGTTTGCACTAGTCTCGCCAGCATCGCCCTGGTTGTTATCGAGTGGCGTTTGTCTTTTGAACAGTGATTTCTTGTGAGCGTTCACTGCCCTGAATATCTTTATATAACAAATCGTAATGATCAAGACGGGAGAAAAGATATAACAAACGTCAAGGAATGCGATATATCCCTTCTCATGTTGCGAGCTTATGAACGTTGTGAAACAAATAACTTTTCCATAATGTATGGTGTAGATTGCCCAGTTGCACACAAGGTGCAAGGCCGCACCGACTGAAGCCAACGCCATTACGATTACAACTGAAGCAACGGTGCGTCTAACGGTAAAATACTTGCCGTACTTGGATGGCTTTACCACGCGGTAATATCGGTTGATAGCCATGGCTGTCATGATCTGAAGCGACGTGAATGCTAAAAAGAAGCAGAAGAAGCCTTGGAATTGGCAGACGTCGAAAGATTTGGTCCACTTGGACGTTATCAGTACCTCAACCGACAAAGGCATACAGAGCGTCGCCATCAGGATGTCCGAGATGGCTAGTGTTACAATGTAGATGTTTGGTATGGTGCGGAGCCTGTTGTTGCGGAATACAGCCCAGCATACCATGAGATTACCAAACGTAGCCGTGATAGCAATGAATACCATGATGACTGTTTCAATGACGATCTCAGCAGTGCTTCGTGCTTGTAGTTCTGGCTGAAGGGCATTAGTTGGAAACTCAACCATTCTGAAGCACCAATCTTTTTCAAATCAAATTAAACGAAAAAAGATGGATTCAAGTTGTGATTGTCCGGTTTAATTTTGTTCAAACAAGGCCTGTCTCAAATCATATGCAGTGTATTGTCTTTGCGGCTGTTTCCCTGTAAACATAATGAAATATTGATATACTTTATCGGCTTAACATATGACTTCATTCACTTGTGTATTATCTATGAACATTCAAGCAGTTACCTTACATATAGACTTTTCAATATCGATAGGACGTAAACACAATAAAATATCGATATATCTTATCGACTTAACATGTGACTTCTTTCACTTGACACGGAAATTCGAACAGGTACTTTGATGGACTTTTCAATCGTTAGAACTGAATTTATATTTGCTTGTTCGAACAACGTCTCTGTGGATACTATTGGACGTTATGCGGCAATGCTATGCCGCACTAAACTGAAACTCAGTTGTTCCGTAGATGGAAATAGTAAATGTTTATCAAATAGGGCTTTAAGATTCCGAAAAGCCGCCAACGGCTTCATCAGAAACAGTATAAAGAAAAATCCCTTATGCTAATATTAATAGAATAGTGTTTACTCAAAACAGATTTTGAGTTTACTTTTCTCAGTTTCAAATATAAACTGAATTCAGATAGCTATCGAACGGACCTCTTAGAGTGATCGAACGGACCTCTTAGAGTGACCTTAAGCAAGCGTTAATAACGATGCTCTAACGAAATAAAAAAGACCTAACGAACTAAAAAAATATCATTGATCTACATATATATATATATATATATATATATATATATATATATAACAAAGTATGTAATGTGGTCTATACAATATTCAATGTGTGAATATATATATATATATATTCAATATTCAAATTCAAAGTTTACTTTTCTCAGTTTCAAATATATAAACTGAATTCAGATAACTATCGAACGGACCTCTTAGAGTGATCGAACGGACCTCTTAGAGTTATCTTGAACAAGCTTTTAATAATAATGTCATCTAACGAAATAAAAAAGACCTAACGAGCTAAAAAAAATATCATTGATTTACGAATATATATGTATATATTAATCGGATTACCAGCTTTTCTTGAATTTGTTTGGTATCGTTTGGTTTTCCAATAGAGAAGGAAGATAATCGTCGATTCCTCTGGGCGAATCTCTGCAAGCATTTGTTCTTATGGTTATCCGGAAAATGATATTTTTTGTAGATCAATAATTTCGGTCTTTTTGTGCCCATTAAGCACACACAAAAAATGAAATGCTTTTCTTCCGACGCACCTACAAGAGTAGTATTCTTACTGGCTGCTTCTTTTGTGGAAGAAGCTGTAGTGTGATATTTTCTTCACTTGATTTTACTTTGAAGACAGGTGGTCTAAATCTTCTGTGGAACTGAGAAGTTTGGCTATACAATGCTCTCGATACGTGGGATATCGTTTGTATTTATCGTACTGCTTCCTTACTGCATTACCTAAAATAATCATTCAGTTATGCACTTGATAAGTTATGTCTTCGGCTTTTTGGTCTCTCTGTGTGATTCCGAGTGAACTCTCGATTATGGTAGTCATTTGTTTGTAGGTTTTTATTAAGGTGTTGATTATGATTTATGCATGGACTTCACACGTAAAGGTGAACAGCTGATTTGCAAAATTTGCTTAATTAAAAATGGTGCGTTTTATTCTTCTTCGAGGGGTTTTTCTCCTGCTTCTCCGATTTTCCTCCGTCCTCAAAAATAACTTCTCAACTTCTAACTTGGGCTTTCGCCTAGATTGAGCAGGCCCTCTTTTGATGGGTCCGCGCGCTGCGATACAACAGCTAAAATAGATAGATTCATAGATACATGTTGAATAAGTGCAGTATGTGCACTTTGTCTTCGAGAGGCTTTTCGCCATTTATTACGAGATATATTCGTGAATAGCCATTTAAGCCACCTGGGATTTTTAAATTAGAACAATTAAACAATTAAAATCGTCATTAAAAAGACTAATTTTAAGAAGCAAAACATTTCTGTCCGCGAAAAAGATATCTAAAAATCACACCTGAGTGGCTTTAAATCCTGTTTTTTGTTAGAAGCAAGGCTGGCTTAGTGCGCTGGTTTATAGTTCGATCGGATTCTTAATGATCTTGCACACTTGATTGCATGCTAGTTAATATTCGGCACACCTGTCTTACAGCCATTCTCAATCACACGGGCCCTCTAGCGATTGTTTCTGTCGCGACGAACATGATTTTGGTGGACGTCAATCACAAGGCGTTTCCATGACATTGTCGGAAAACACAAAGCTATAAGGTCACGTGCTTATAGAATGTCATGGAAACGCCTTGATTGACGTCCACCAAAAGCTTCTTCGTCGCGAGAGAAACAATCGCTAGAGCGGCACGTGTTATTGAGAATGGCTGTAACAAAGTATATTCTTTTGGTTGTATTAATGAATTAGTTCGTGGCGTACTTATTGAATTGCCTTAAAAAGTCCCAAATCTCAAGAAATGCCGAGTATTCAGTAATTCGTTCTAAGTTTGAAATTAAAATAATATTGTTGTCGTTTTGTGCGATTGTTTTTTTTTTGTTTTTTTTTTTTTGATATTATATTGTTTTTTTTTTTTTTTTTTTTTTTTTTTGTTGTTTTTTTTGTTTGTTTTTTGTTTTTTTTGTTCTTTTGTTTTTTGTTGGTTTTTTTTTTTGTTTTGTTTTTTTGTTTTTTTTTTGTTTTTTTTTTTTTTTTTTTTTTTTTTTTTTTTTTTTTTTTTTTTTTTTTTTTTTTTTTTTTTTTTTTGTTTTTTTTTTTTTGGTTTTTTTTTTTGGTTTTTTGTTTGTTTTGTTTTGGTTTTTTTTGTTTTTTTTTTGTTTTTGTTTTTTGTTTGTTTTGTTGTTGTTGTTTTTTTTTTGCAGCACATCTGTAGAATTACCAGTGTCATATTTTTTTAGAAAGATAATATCAAAAAAAAAGATCAACGATGTCGGCATTCACGTAAATTACATTTACGGTAAAATAAATAGTATTTACGTTAAATCACATTTCCGTGCAAACGATTTAAAGATTACATAACGCAATTTATACATCCGTTGTCAATTTGTCAGTAACTACGACAACCATCACTAGCAAAAGCATAGCAAAAAGTAATATAAATAAAATACGCCTTTATATGAGAATCATTATTATTTTGAATGAAAAGAAATGATTTTAAATACAATTGTAAAGTCTATTTGAGCGAATAACTTAGAAAATAGTTTACTTTTGCCAATTCAACAGACGTGATATTCATATTCATTAGGGGATTTCCTTAAATTGATAAAAGAGACAAAAAAATCACAGCACAAGATTAATTATTATATCTTTGTTTGCGCAGATGGTACGGATTAAAACGCACCCGTTATCCCAAATTTTATTCCTATACAATGACTAGAAAACATTATGCCAAAAATTTATCGAAAAATTTATTCTCAATGAATATGCAATCCAATGATTATTCGAAGTGAGTTTTTATGTACAAAAGGACAAATTTAATGAGATTTACCATTCCAGAGTAGACGGCCAAAAACCTGACACGTTTTACAAACCACTCGATAAGGCGACCGATCGATCAAATTAGAATTTAGACGTTAATTTTTGAGGAGGGGGAAAAAACCGGAGAACCAGGAGAAGCACAGCAGGAAATCTACGACCAACTTTAACTCTGATCACATACGACCGAGGTCATATGGATGAGAGGCGGCGCATTAGCTGCGCAAAACACCTGCGATTTCCTTAATCTCATAATTAAACTCAAGCTGTTAGATTTTTTATAAAAACCAGTGTTGCTATAGTGACAAACGTTTCCCTGGGTGTTGTTTTCTTCGAGCTGTGTTATTCTCTCTCAAAATACTAAACATAAAGATTTAAAAGAATTTTTAATGTTTTATTTTCTACATTTTTTGAAGATTTAGATGACTTAGAACATAGCAAAGCAACGTAACTCCTTCATTGGTGCCTAAATTGCCTTCCAGCTGGATCATCTAATGAAGCTTTTAAAAATTGCAGTCCGTCTTTTCCCAAACTCAATTTACCAGCCCAACACGTTGTTAGCATTTTGCTTGGCTTGTTAATTTTTTCAAGATGTGCACGTTTTACTCTTAGCTTCTAGATGAAATTAACCTGAGTTTCAGGCCCTCTCTGCTCCTCCCCTCCTCCCTCCCCTTGGGCCAAGATAGGCCCATCGTTATTCAAGGGAAGTGTAGCTAAAACCATCATAACGAATTTTGTCAATTTAGGCTGATACGAAGGGAGCTTTTCTGAAGGCCACGACAAACGATCCCAATATTTGACCCAACAAAGGTTAGCTAAATGTTGGGTCAAATGTTAGGATCGTTTATCGTGGCCTTTAAGGGTTTCTTTGTTTTAATGCCCAATCATAGATACTAGTCTGGCTTATGATTATATTTTTATTTTAAACTTGTACAAATTAGCCTGCGTCGCAAAACTTCCTAGTTGGCACAGGAGAGGTTGGGCCCCAATCTTGTTAAGTCCCGAGAAAAACCAACTAGGAATGCTTGGATTGTGCGTAAAATTGTCCTATATCAGGCCATGTTTCATTTCTTTGTTTAACGGTTGCACATGAGAAGACACATGAATATGGATACAACTCAAACAAAGAATCTTGTTCTCAAGACCATGTGTCATTCTCTTGAGTTTGATTTCTTTGTTTAACGGTTGCACATGAGAAGACACATAAATATGGATACAACTCAAACAAAGAATCTTGTTCTCAAGACCATGTGTCATTCTCTTGAGTTTCATTTTTTTGTTTAACGGCTGTGCATCGGAAGACACATGAATATGGATGTTATCCAAACAACGGATCTTGTTCTCAAGACCATGTGTCATTCCCTAGAGTATCGCCTCTTTGCTTAACGGTTGTGCATCGGAAGACACATGAACATGGATACAACTCAAACAAAGAAACTTATTCTCAAAAGACTCGTGGTTGGAAATGGGGAAACTTTACGCCCAAGTTTAATAAAAGTAGTCTATACAGACTAAAGAATAAGGAGACGAGTACATGAATGTATATTTCTTTCGACAGATGAGTTCCAGCGTGCTGTTCGTATTTCAACTGGTCACACCATAGATCCATATGTTGTCCATACCATATTCCAGCTGTTTGATATTGATGGTAAGTTAACGTGGTTTTATCGTAGTTCTGATTACCTGGTAATATAGCCTGCTCTAACAAGCTGTTGAAAAGACATGCTAGGATTTTTGTGAATTCATTTAATATTTTTTATACATCCGTTCATTGGTCAAACACAAAGCATTCAACCGAGGCTGCGAGGTTCAAATTTCATCAATCCTTTGAAAATGCCTTGTAGCCTCTATTCAGTGCTTTGTGTTTCACCAGTTAACTGGCGATGTATGGAAAGTGGTGGATTGCGCAGCGCACTGATTCTAGAAATAGCTTAAAGATTCGGACAAACATTGCATTCTGTTTAACCGCTACGAGGATTATACGAACCGATTTTATAATTTTTACTTAAAGTTACAATAATAACCCATGTAAAGTAAGATCAACTGCGATCGGCTGTGAAAATTATCTTCTGAAAGTAAACTTGTAAGTTTGTTTGTCCGAATTTCGCCTCCTTCGTTTTTATGACGTCACGGTTGCGCTGCGCTATTGCAACCGTTTTTATCTAGAACCCAGTCCCTCCAGCCTCTTTGATATTCCTAACCCACAGGAAGCCCAGTAAGGAAGTTTACTAATAAACCATGAAGAATGCCAAATCATTGAGCAACTAGAATATGCCTACCAATGCGTTTATCTCACAGTCAATAGAGGTTTTTCACCATCAAGTGACGACAACCATGTTAGATTGCAGGAACGATTCAATCGTCTTACATAAGAAAGAATTCAATTCCCAAAGGGAAAAGGGATTTTATTGTTCTGCCATCTAACCACAGGAGGCCCAAGCAGTATTATGAGCGTGGTGCAAAACCTCTATTCATTTTGAGATTCGTTATGTAATTCTTGTAGGAGATGGGAAGTTGAGTTATAACGAATTTATTGAATTAATGAAGGACAGGCAGAAACGCGGTTTCAGGGTAAGTACTAATAAAAATAAAATAATAAATAAGAATAAGAATAATAAGAAACATTTCATCATTGTCAGAATAAGCCTGGGTTCTGTAAATAGGATGCATTCTGGTCTAGCTTGGGTACAAACGACACCATATAATAAATGTTTGTACCCAAGCTGTACCATAATACAAATGTACCATGTTGGCCACTCTCACAAAAGCATTATAGTCAGCTGTGCATACAGGTACTAATAAGATATCTGAAATTTTAGATTCCAGTGACAGATAAAGTTGGCTGGGAAGGCTTCAAATCATGTGTGAAGAAGGAGTTGTCTTTAGTAGACTCGCACTAGCTTACTAACTGTATCCTCTTATATTCGTCAACCCAGGGAGTTTAGTATAACAATATTAATGGGCAGCTGCATCAAATTTGTGTATTTCAAGGTGGAGTGCCTTAGGAATTCCAGGGGATAGTGATTGAAATTGAACGAAAAACCCTGGGATGTGGTAAAATAATGATTATATATCTATAAAGCTAGGTAAACGATATTGGAAAACCTGGGTAATTTGTTAGAAATAGACAAAGGCCTTGCACCATCAAGTGATGGCAGCCATGACAGGAGGCACAACACTTAGAGTCTTGTTCTCCTTGGAAACTTAATTCTTTGTCATGCAAATCAGATTAGACCAGATTCAATTGTTCCTGTCTCCTGTCATGGCTGCTATCAGTTGATAGTGCAAAGCTTCTATAGATCTGTAAAAGTCTAAGACATTGGCCATTCTCGCGGTGGTGAAAATACGCAGTACAAAATGCTGGGGTTGGAGAAAGGGGGGAGTGGAGATACGCAAAAGGATATCTCATGATATAACGTCTCATTTACATGTAAGGAATATTGATTGAATTATAATATGTTTAATAATCAGATCCACAGCTTGAGTGGGCCATGACTCAACTCAGTATGCCTCGCTTTTCAATGCTAGTGGGCCACAAATGAGATGAAATGGCCAATAGTTAAATGGCTCATAGTTAATAGTATGACCATATTTGTGTTAATTTATTCATAGGATACATGTTTCGCCGTAGCTAAGCACCATGTATATAAATTTTAAATTGAATTTAGAATTATTTTTTTTAATTTGGTCCTTGTAATTCTGCTAAATATTATTTAATCAACTTTAAAATAATTTATATAGTTACGTAACCCTTTCCTTTTGAAGGCAAAAGTCACATGAACCTTTTCGCGCTATCTTTTGCTAATTTTTGTAAATTCATCTACTACCAACTCGGAAAAAAAACATGAAATAAAAAGTAAATACAATGATATGAATTCTGAGTCCTTACAAATATATTAATAGGCATTAATTCTTGTTGTTTCCGTTAGAAATCCTAGACCTTTTGATATGAGAGGGTCAAGTGAGTCAGCCAACAAGGAAGAAAGCCAAAAAAAAAAAAAAAAAGGGGGTGAGAAATTTGGAAACTTTCAACTAATAGCAGTCTATAATGATTGTGCTGTCCAAACATTTGTTCTGTGTCAGCATGTCACACACTGTGGGGATATGCCTGGAGTGTCACCACACTGTTGGGACATGCTGGTATATAACAAATACACGGAAATGAAGGTTTAAAAAAAAACAGACTTAGAATTTCATTCCCTTGTCCTGGAGCGCATTCTTTTTGTAGTCGAGCAGTTGGTATACATTTTCTTTTATATTCATATTTTAGAGGTCAGAAAAAGGTTCAAACGTTTTCCGGCTTTGCTTACGCGGTTTTCTAGAACTATTGACTAATCTAAAATCAAAGGGATTAAATTCTCTTTTTAAGAAAAATAATACCTTTATTTTCTGGTATAAATAATGGCGCTGTACTTTAGAATACAGACAGTGTTCATCAGCTAAGCTGTAGTGATCATCATTCAGGTGAGACATATTTTCAAAAAAAATTTTCTTCCATAGATTTGTCGTTTTAATAGACATCCTATATCGAAATTTAAATATTTTATCTTTTCTGGTTTTGATTTGTTTTTTTTCTTTTTTTTCTCTCCTTTTCTTTTTAGCATCAATTTTCACCATGTCGATCAAGATAAAGGCGCTTTTTATTTGTGTTTGTTTCTTCCTGTGCACTTCCTTGTTTAACGTCGTGCAAGGATGTGGCGGTTCGTCAAGCTCCGGTAACTCCCGACAAAATGGCATGTCCCGTCGATATCTCAACTGGGATACCAAATTTTTGGAGTCCTTCTCATGGGTCTGTAAGTACTATGTGCTGAATACCTTAATTTCTCGTACATGACACTATTTGTTAACCAGGAAAGGCACTCTGGGAAATTTATATGTATTAATATTTTCGTCTGTTGAAATACTTACACTTAGAAATAGAAGAAAATAGAAAATGTCAAAAGTAAAACTGTCAGATTAACTTTTAGAGAAAAAGTGCAAAAACTCGGCTTTCCATCATGCTTTGTGCAACGGATTCGTGCTCGTGAACATTCGCTATTTTAACAAACCGTAAAACAACCTCTCGGCTGATAATTTCATCTTCAATATAGACATCTATTTAAACAAACCCTGAAACAAGCTGTGTTCAATGGTATTTTCTATTCATTCATTTTTTATTGTCAACAGGTAAAGGGACGAAGGAAAGCATATGGAACATTCAAAGTGCCCATGAAAATCACCATGATGATCGAGTATGGGGCTACCATTGTCGTCATAACCCATACATCACAACAACCTGTGCCTGGAGCCTCCCTAACAATCAGTATCTTAATGACTACAATGGAAATGTGAATTTCATATGTCCCAGAAATGGTTACATTGAGGGAATGCACGCCAATACGTTCAGTAACGTCTACAACGATCGAAGGTTTGATTTTAAATGTTGTGATGGGACTCGCCTGCGGAGAAACTGCAAATGGACGTCTTATGTCAATAATTGGGATGGTGACATGAACTACGATGTGCCATCTGGGTACTACTTGGCTGGCGCTTACAGCTATCATATCAATGATTACCAGTATGTAGAGAAACGGTTATTTATACTTGCCTTGCCTTTCCTTGCCATACCCTCTTCTTTTCCCTTCCTTTTCCTTTCTCTCTTTCTTTTTATCATATTTCTTCTCTTCTTCCTTAAACCATTAAACTGTTCTTGCCTATTTTGCAAGTCTGAATTACGAACCGAGGGCACTTATTAACTTCTTGTTGCGATCTCCTCCTTTGCAGGGACAGGAGATGGAAATTCTATATTTGTCAATAGAAAAGAAAATCCCATCGACCGAATAGACGACATCAGGCAACAACTTATGATATGCTAGAATCCTTCAGTCTAGAGTTTGAAGATATTTGATTGTCGTAGCTATTGGGGTAAATCAAAGGTGAAGGTTGAATAATTATTTAAATATTATTAAGAATAAATACATTCAAGAAACAGCTTTAAGCATCCACGTATGGTTACTTAGATCGTAATGGGAAAAAAACCCCAGAGGTGTTAAATAAAGGCAGTATTAGGGTAGGCTGTCACGAAGGGAGGTGCCTCGGATCGGCTATCTTATTCAAAATACATCTCATGAATTATTTCGTACTATCCAGGAGTGCAGGAGCGTCAATCAGTGTTCACATACGGTTTAGTATTTATCCAGGAATTTTAGACAAAGAGGGGGAGGGGCAATTTGGGGTCCGTTGAGACGAATCTCACTGCTGAGAGAGGAGGTCTGAGGGCATGCTTTCAAGGAAACTCTTAGTCTTAAATATGATTTCCAGAAGTGGTATTGCCATGCGTTCTGGAAATATTTTAGACCAAGAAAATGATCAACAAATCCTAAACTGAAAACGGGGGCCGAAGTTTGATTATATTATAATTACGTTAAACTTCATGCATACTCTACCCAAAATCTCTCAGTTAATGATCGTTTATTTTCCATGGTGCAATAAATGAATTAAAAATAGTAATAATAATAATAATGATAATAATAATATGTAAATGTAAACTTTATATAGCGCTAATTCTTATACTTTGTTAGCGCTTTACATATCGTTTCAAAATGTAATGAAACTTTTGATTTTTAAAGGTTATTGACTTCAATTTGCGCAAAGTAATTTACCTTTTTGATGACAAACACGATTGCAATATCACTTTTTGTTCGTATTCTTCGAAATTTGCTAGGTCTAGATTTACATTACATTTACTTCCTTCTTATAAGATTTTAAATCAAGGGTTTATTTGACTTGGCATTCATGTTTTTGTTTGTTTGTTTTTTTTTTAAGTATTGGATTTTGGCCCGGACTATTCGTTTTTTCAACTATTCGATTTTGGCCCGAAGTATTCGTCTTCCTCCTTTATGCAATCGTACTTATGGTATTTGCCGGGATTATTTAATTTTTTGATTATTTGTTCATCTTCAGGGCACTTTATTTTGTTATGCTTGTGACTTCATAAGGACACCACATTAGGAACCTGAAAAACAGCAAACTTAACATTGTCACTCGAAATAATAGACTTTGAATAACTGTATTGTTCTGGACTGACTAGCCTCTCTTACATGTGAAATTGCTTTTGTGTTTCCACGAGGCTAGTTAATTAATTAATCATATCCTTTTTGTAATCACTACCAAATCCTGCAATCTGATTGGTTCAGAGGAGTGCGATTAATTCCCAAATCGAATCCTTAGGAGCTCTTAATCGCATCCTGAAAAAGATTTTTTTTAAACAATAAAATAAAACAAAATAAAGCAAGAAAATCAAAGCAAAAAATTTGTTCACATTTAGTTCTTTTACTACATTAAATTGATTATTCTGCACTCTTTATTGTATTTTTTCTCTCTTGTGTATGATTACAAAAAGGATATGATTAAGTGGTAATTAAACTTCGTTTCGTGCATTTTTGGTCTGAAATCAAATTTGCAATTACAAATTGCACTCCCGCTACGCACTCCACTCAGTTCAATTACCATCATTAATAGATATTCAAACTGGTCGCTATATCTTAAATCGGTGCACGTGTATTGAAAGCTTATTTTGGACCCGATTTGAGAAATACAAAAGTATATGAGAAATTCCTGATGGATGAAGGAAAAAAACTAGAACTAAACAACATAAAGACTTAATAATATACAAACCTCTTTTCTTTGTTTTTATGTGGATCTCAGCTGCAGATTCTCCAGCCTGTGCTATGTCCTCGAGCACCTTGAAGAAGTACACGGTATCTTCCTGAAGATTGCTGATTACACAAGAAGACGAGTAACATGCTGTTGTTATATCCAAACGATCTTGCTGTTTACCGTAGTGAACCACAAACGCATTGTATGCACTGGACCGGCTAGGCTTTTTGAACTTCAAAAGGATTTCTCTTGGACTTAATGCACGGCCTGATACTTTAACTGGACGAGAAGGAGCTGGGGGGAAAAAGGTATTATTAACAGTAACGAATTATAAATTCGAGATTTGTGTACGGTACTGAGAAAAGAATGTTACCAGATCAGAGAATGTCCATAAAGTAGAAAAGAAGGGCAGGTTTAGTTCTTTTAATATGCAACCTCTTAATTTTGATATTTTGCTCGATATTGGAAAACGCTGTCGAGTCTCGGGAATATCTGTCGCCCATGATCGGATGACGCAATCGACCAGTCGCAAATTTGATTGACGGGCTGTAAAAACACAAAATACCACGTGTCTTACTTTTCAGGTTCTTGCAAGGTGCATTTTTCCATTTAGGATATTCTCCTTTACTAGTAAAAGGAGATATCTTCACACAGTACTCTGTATACGCCTGCAGTCCAGGAACAATGGCACTGGTCAGATTCCCAGTTGGTGTGGTATAGACTTGCCATTTGTACTCGGTAAGTTCTTTGAAGTAGATGTGATAACCGCGGATGATGCCATTACGTTCATGTAAGGGTATTGGTTGCCATATTACGCTCATATTTTCGTAACTGACTGGAATGCACTGGGCAATAACTGGGGCCGCATTAGGGACTGAAAAAAAATAAACAAGTGAAATGTCGTCACCTATTGAGGCAGTTTTTATGAGTCGTTTATTTGATATTAGTATAATTGTGGACTTGAAAATAGTTTCTCGTGCTGTGATTGCTCGAGCGACCAGTGATTCTGAGACGATAATCACTGCTCAAGCGTGGATTATGAGGTTTTTCCAAGTTTACCGGAGTGGAAGTAATACTAAAACGTTTTAATTGAAAAGTATAAAATTATACTAAAAATAATTCTCGCGGATCGGTAAATATTCCACCAATAATAACTTGTTAAGTATCATGAGGTCATACACAGGAGCCAAGAATTGTTTCCTATTCCTTTAAAGTTGACTAATATAACTACGTTTTTCTTGATCTGTTTCATGTAATTTATATATAGATTGTTAACTGAATAATTTAACACAGCTGTTGAGTTTTGAGCACAATACGTGCATTATTGTAACTATTATTATTATAACGTGCGCTGTAATCCAAAAACTAAAGGAAAATAGTTTTCAAAAGAATTATTCGTTCATTAAACCATTCAATTCATAATGATATCTTTCTTACCATCCTCTCCTGATTTGATGATAATCTTGGATGCTCTAATTCCATAAGAGTTTACTGCATACACTTCAATGTGATAATCGGTGAACTTCTTAAGGCGTGTCAAGGTCCATGTGGTCACAGTCTTGGGTACTCTTACTGTCTTCAATCTAGTCTTTGGCTCTCTGTACTGATAGATAATTCATATCAAAGAATATGAGATGCACGACAAAAAGAAAACGAGCAAATAATTGATTTTAGAATAAAAAGGACAATGGGGTAGAGAGAGTGCCTGTTAGGACGCATTATGGGATCTACGTATTTGAGATGAAAAAAATTTGAAGAAGAATCAAGAACTTTCACGGTAAGGTTACTGTTGATCCTCTCAAGAGTATAAATCTAATTATAAAATGCTATAGAATTGAATTCTTACTCTAATGAAATAACTTGAAATTGACTTGCTGTTTTCTTTAGGGACAAGCCAACTGACCCGAAGCATTGTCGAACTTATTACAGTTGCTCGTAGTTCTTTTGGTGGCGATGGACCTGCCATACAAAATGTCAAAACCGAGTTTGCAAATGTAATCTATTCCATAGTGAATGTATTATTGTATCTTTTGAGTAGTTTTAGACTTAATGCAATGGTCTTTTTTAAGTGTTACCGCAGGTGTTCATCTCATTTGCAGGCATCCATAGTGACTGCTATTGTGCATAGCGTGTGAACGTAACAAATTTATTATAAACATGCATGCAATAATTTATTCATAAAATAGGTTTATCTGCATGCAGCTTACTTCTGCACAGCCTCGTTTTATAATTGTTTGGTATCCAGGTAGTTTTTAAGAACTTACGCATGTCGTAACATTCATCAGGACTCAAGGCTCCCTCTCTTTTGGTAATGAATCCGTATGGACAAGGAATACACTTGGTTTGTCCTTGTTCATACTGGTAGGTTTTGATAGGACATGAAGTGCACAGACCATCTGCATCCCCATATGTTCCAGGAGGACAGTTGTCTGAACATATAAAAGGCGGATACGGTTAAAATTATCATGCATAATTTTACGTAAAATAGTAAATATATCACTTACAGCACATGTATCCATTGGAATGAGGTCCTTGCCCCATTGAACATCCTAGCTGAGCAATCCATGCAGTTAAACTGCCCGCATTCCCATTGATTACTTCATAATAATTGGTTACAATAGGAGATGTATCATTTTTCAGTTTTTGGTACCAGGTTTGCAAACCATTCACCAACCTTTTCCGTTTTCTTGCAAACGACTCAACAGCTGGAACGAGAGGTTCATTGATGAATTCCTTTGATGTTTTTTTGCTTGCGTACAAAAAGCTGACAGTGGCAATCTGTAAGCCATTTGATGCAAAGTTTATGTTTTTGACATTAGATACTGGATTATTTAAAGACATGGCGAGGGCTTTCTTGAGACGAGGGAGGTCTCTTCTCGCATGGACTTTTCCACACCAAGACAAGCTACGTTCAATTTTACATGTTTTGGTGACATTAATTCTTGCTCCTAGCCTTGGTTCACCAGGAGACAAGTCTAACACCCAAACCTTTGCTTTTCTGCTCCGCACTTGTCCATAACTGTTACGAGCAATACAATAGTAATATCCAGAGTAATTTGTGGTGGGTTGCTCGTAGTACAAGAAAGTTCCATTATCATTATAGATCTTGACTTCTGAGCTGTTTGGATACTGAGAAATGAAGAACCATTCGATATCAGGCTCAGGGTCACCTGTTGCATTACACACTAACAAAAGTCCCTTCCCATCTTTAGCATACACGTTAGTGTCATTGGGATGCTCTGTTATCTTTGGTTTGCTTTTTACATAAATAATGGTTACATTGGATGTAGTGAAACCTTTTCTGTTTATCGCCTTGCACTTGTAGGAGCCTGCATGACTTGTATTAACCTTTCGTATAGTCAACAAACCATTATCTGATTGGATGACTGATTCATTGTTGTGTATCCACTGGTAAGTTACCTTTGTATCGCTGGTTGCATTACAAAACAAAGTCAAAGTCTCGTTCTCTATCACAACCTCAGGCCTAAATGATACAAGGGTAATTTCTGGTTTTCTTCCACAGAGGACATTAGTGTCTTCTGTATGGTTCAAGAGGTAGTGCAGATCCCATAGCTTATACCGAATTTCCTCCACTGTAAAGTTCTGTGAGATCAAGTCGATGAGACGTGCCGTAATATTAGACAACCCCATTCTTATGTTTTTTGCTCGTGCAAAGTCACTTTCATAGAGATAAAGCTCATCCAAATCTTCACCAATATCGATTAGACAATCTTGAGCACCTGCGCAATTTAGAAATGATTCCTCTTTGGTAAGAACTTCTAGAAATGCTCTCCAGCTGACCAAAGTCTCGTTCCATGACATCATCGAAAAGTTTTTCTTGTTTTCAATAATTGAACCTAAATAATCTAGATACGATCTTGTCATATCTTGCGAAGTCTTGGTTTCATTTTCATCCTGAGTGCCATTTGATGTCACATTTTCAAATGTTTGGTAAACAGAAGTAAGTTTTTCAATGTCATTCCTGTTGACACGTTCAACATGCTCTCTTGCATTAACGAGGTTTTCAAGAGACTTTACAATGTCTTTATAGAAAGCATTTGCTTTTCTGGTTTCGAGGCAAAGATCGTGATTCTTCAAAGTCTGAATTCCATCTTGATTGTCCCCGACAGTTTTGTTGATTCTGTTGTAAAGTTCTTCGGAAATGGATCTTTTCCTTCTGGCACCTTTTTTCTCTTCGTACAATTCTTTTATGGCTTTTACCACTATTTTGTGAAGTGAAATCTCCTCCTTGTCGAAATCAAATAAAACAGACAAGTCCTTTTTCATTCCATCTATGGATTTCACGGCAATAGTAATTGGTATTTGTCTTTTGGTTTGCTCTGTGAAGGTGAAATCAAATATAAAATCTGATACATAAACTACCCGTTCATTAGTTCTTTCCTCCAGAAGTCTTGACAGCCTTAGGCCAATTTTAGTGCTCGGGAAGACCTTCACTTCGGGTATTACAGCCTTAGTTAGATTTTTAGCCAGCTCTAAATGTTTCAACTGTGCTTTTGCCATTTTGGTTTCTTCTAACATTTTATTGTATTTAGCTTCTGCCTTATAAAGGTCGATGGTTGCAATTTCCAGCCTATTAGCAAGACGATGTAATCGAACAAAGTCCTGGGTCTTTTCTTTCTCATATTCTAGGTTTGCATTCGGAATATTCAGTCTGTAAAGTTGCTTCTCATTATAACATGCATTGTTTCTTTTGATACATTGTGCATTCATAATCTTTGTACTGCAGGTATCGTTCATACAGATTAGTGTTGGCGGAGCGTAGCTATTTTCTATGACTTTTAATACCTTGAAAGGGCCAGTGCAATCAAATACTTTTTCTTGCAATTCATAACTTTTTCTCTCATTCCATACTTTTGTATATGATACACTCTTCATTGGACCAGGAACCATTTCATAAGTCTGATCGCAGCCAAAGATTGCATCTGCTAAAACAGAGAGAACTTTTCCAACCATATGTCCTATCAAATATCCAATAGCTTGTCCGACTACAGGTACAGGTATTTTTGTACCTAAAATTGCTCCAACTGGTCCGAGTATTTTTTCGTAATTCCTTTTTCCGCAATTCCCTTTGGCAACAAGCACAAACGTTTTCTTCTCATAATACCCTGTTCCACTTTTCCGTACGATTCGTTCTTTAACGACTGTTCTTTCTTTTTCTTCACATTTATATTCATCGACGTTTAACTTTAGCTTCTCACTTTTATAAGTGCAGTGTGTAGTTGTTGAACATTCCCATTTACATTGCTTTAGTTTACAATCTGGTAAGGTATTTACATCTTCGCCATAGTTATCATATACATAAACTTTCTCCTGTTCATATTCTGTCTCTACCATTGCCCTGGTTTTTATCACCTTTTTCTTTAGTTCCCCTAACGATTTGAGGGCCTTTTGCCTTTCTTGTAGTGTTTTCTGAAAACTGTCAAATTTATGTTCTGCTTCCCTGGCAGAATTCTCCGCATTTTCTATTCGTTGAATTGCTTTCTGCGCTAAGTCTTTAATGTGGTTATTGACTTTTCTCTGGAGCTGTTGGGGAAGACGAGAGTTCTTCTTTATTTTCCCTGAAACGTGATACTTAAGTAAAGACCAGTCCGAAACCTCTGTTTTTGCACTAACGTTCATCAAAACCTCGTGTCTTCCATAAAGTAAGCCTGATGTATTGAAAGAAAGTATATCTTGTTCTATCTTACAACGGACACTCTTTTCTAACCCCATGAAATTAATAGTTGGATTGAAGGATAAAATGCTTGCTGCTTCTCCTCTTGGTACGTTTAGTAAAATTTTCTTGGCTTTATTTAGGGACATAAGTTTACCTAATTGCAAAGACTTCAAGGCTTTTCCTTGAACAATAATGCTGGAATGATTCGGTGCTTGGTCCGTCTTGGAACGACTGCTGTCTAGTGTTACGTTCAAGCCTTCGAAGCAAAGTCGTTTAGAGCAAATTTTTCCTTGGAATAATATTTTGAAACCATTGAAACGTTTTGAGACTGCTGAACGCTTGAAAACCAGATTGGGAATTTCAGGAAAACTGATTACTATTTGATTTACTTGGGCAACAAGGAGGCTTCCTGTCGTTGGTATCTTTATCTTTGCTGTTGATTCGATTACTTTGCACAGGAATTTGGTATCGCGAAGTTTGTTTCGCAAACGAGAGATCAAAAGCGAAAATTTTAATTTATTCTTGGAAGGAAGAGTCCCGATGATAGAACGAATGTCACTTACGAGAGTGTTCAATTCATCGATAAAATTTGTCCATCTTCTTATATTTTCTTTTTTCGCTAAACCATCCATTTGTGGGTTATTCATAATTCCTTTAAGTTGAAAAACTAGAAAACCTATTTTCATTAATTTGATATTGTAATCATTTAAGTTCACGATTACTGTCTGTTTTCCTCCTTGTACTTGGTGGTCCAGTGAGACAAAGACAGGTTGGTTCATTGCTGGGCGTATCATGGTCTTAAGAGGCGTACCTTGAAGCAGTCGAGGAACTTTTTTCCATTTCAAAGAAATCCCCTGGCGTAAGGCGCTTCCTGCATACATTAAAGCAAAAGAAAATTTTAAAAATGTTTTAAGGATCTTCTGTTGAAAACCATGACTACGTTTCAAACATGATGGTAATGTTAAACTTACCACCCCAGATAGATTTTCCAAGGACGTCTTCGGATGGTAATTCTATATTAAGCTGTTTGTTAAAGACAGTTGTCGTCATGTTAAGAGCTGCCTTTCCTTTCCATATTCCTGTGATGTTCCGTGCAAATCCATAGTGCAAAACCTTGTGAAACAGTAATACAAAATCAATAATTTTACAATTCCGTAATCTACCTTTGTTTGAAACCACTTACTTCGGTTATGTTGAAGGTGTCAACAAAAACTTCTCCCTGATAATCCAACGACATCTTGGTATTTTCGTTCTCTAGTTTTGTCTTTATCGTTCCTTTAAGCACTACTTTATATTCATGCGATTCAAGATTCTCAAACTGCCTTCCATACCATAAGCTCTGCCCGATGGTAACTATAGCTTTTCCATTTCCAGGAAACATGGCACCAGTAAGACCAATGTCCCAGCCAGCGTTTCTTATGTCTTGGAAAAGTACTGATGACTTGATTGTTTTTGTACTTTCAATTGGAAAGGCGAAGCCAACGTCTGAGGTACACACATCGATTGCATAACAAAAGCCTCTCTCATCAGGTAAAGTGATGTCTTCATCAAGGGTTATCATCGATCCGATGCTGGGCTCATATGTCATGATTGCACTCGATGATTTGAAGATAGAGGAACAAATCTTGGAGTTGGATCCAATATTGGCATAGATATTCCTCAAATCAAAGGAACTAGAATTTTTCTTCTCTTGTATTTGCAGCCATAGTGGAGTTGATTTCGAGAACGTGCGCAAGAAAGATGCAGTAAAGACATCGTGTTCGACAAGTTCCATTATCTGAGGTAAATCTAATGTTGTTGTTTCGCAAGCATGTTTTGAGTTAATCTTTTTAATTCTCACGTTTTTGTTCATTTGACTTATCTGCTTAACTCTGTTTAAAAAACCCTCAGAAGGTTTTGATGAAAAGTCTACACCAATTAAAGACAAAGGAATGGGGTGTCCCTCTTTAGAGATTAAATGCACTAATCCCTTTGTCGATATTTGTCTAGTTGATGGGTTTTGTTTCCATGGCTGCGTTGATGACAATTGCGCAGGACATTTGAACATGTCAGCCCTCTTCAAGTAACAGCCAACAGGTAGTTCCCCTGGTAAAAGTGGGATTTGCGTGAAGATATTTTTCTGATTGGGAGTCTCTGGGCTAACAAAAAGAACGCTCTCTGCAGGATTCATGTAGTCCTTTGCACTTTCTCCATGAACGGAAAATGATAACACCTTCAGACCAGGCTGTTTGGATTCTAAAGTAACGTCTGCTTTGTTACTTGATTTGAATAATTTCGGCTTCGAAGGTTGAGCAATCACATTTTCGTCGGATTGAATAGAGATCTGAATTTCTTTTGAGGGTTTGGCTTTAAAAGATAATGGCAAAGACTGAATATTTTCCTTGAGCTTTGGAAATAATGGAACGTTTATTACTCCGTGCTCACATTGTTTCCCTTCATAACCAGTGTTAGAGCAGTCGCATTGAAAATCCTTGGATGTGAGTGGTGTACATTTACCTCCATGACGACAGGGGTTGGGCATGCAGGACCTCGCATCTTTTGTAGAAAAAAAAATAAAGGAAAGGAAGAATAATAAATAAAAACACTTGCTTGGAGTATTAACGACTAAAAAAAATAAACATTTTACTTACGATGACATTGAAAGTTGTTTTTCCAAGCCACTCCCATTTTATCTGCTGTGAGGACGCAAGATAAATTGCTGTTCCCGGTATGATAAAATCCAGATGCACATCGCATGGTACAGGAAGAACCATAAGTCCTGAAACATGGCAGGGACAGGATTGCATTGACTGGTGGTTTGATCATGTCACACATCTTGGCTATAACAGAGAAAAATTGTCATCTATAAGATTTCGAAAATCACAATAAAACGAAAATCAATTTTACTAAGACTGTGCCTTTGCATATTGCTTGTGGACCACTCCATCGTGACGTTGGCATACAGGTTATGCTGGAAGGACCCTCCATGTAGTAGCCATGGCTACATGCAAATGAGCAGTTGTCGTTGGTTGCCATGCCAGTACAGGTCATTGTTCCATGAGGTTGTTGTACGAGAGTCGGACAAGGAAGTGCTGAAACATATCGGTAAGTTATACGTTAAAACTTCATTATCAAACTCATTGTAAATATGAAACAAAACTGTGTTCATTTGCATAAACTTTAAGTTGTATTTTCTTGGCCAAATTCACTTTAATTTTGAAAACTTTAGTGAAACACAAAGGAACTGACCTAGACGTTTGATAAGTCATATACAGCATTCGTGTCCGTGTTGTATCAGATATACAATCACTCGGCTACGCCTCGTAGCTGTATATCTGATACAACACGGCCATTCATACTGTATATATTACTAATATTAAAGTTCTCACAATAAACATGGCATACCTCTACAGGATTTGCCATCCTTATGAAGCTCATATCCAGTGACGCAGCTACATGTATACGTTCCTCGCGTATTGATGCATGTCTGGCTGCACTTGTGGGTTCCCATCATACACTCGTCAATATCTGATGCAGGACACAAATAATAATAATATTAATAATGATAATAACTTTAACTATAGCAAGGACATTTAAGATCATAACATGAACATTTGTATACAACATGATATAGAACATTATTGACCGAAGAAGAACTGTGGTATACCAGGTATAAAATGCCTTTGTTTTTTTTCTGATTCCTGCAAAACAATTTGAACAAGTTGCGCAATAGTACCCATGGGTCTTCACGAACTTACCCAAAAGACCTTTGTGGGTATCTGCTATAGGGTTCCCATCTATACTCCAATCAATTATCATATATCAGATGTCAATCAATGTTATCATTTGTTGTCAAGTGATCAAGAGAGGGCGGAGCTAGCAGATCACGTGGCACAGGTTTATGTCTACGCATGCTCTATTTCGTTGACCGCCGTAATAAAAGACAGCCGAACTAGAAATATTAATTTACTATCAATTTCGCAGTCAAGGATTTCAAGCAGAGAAGTTGAAGCGATTATTCCCAAGAATTTCCAATGAACTTCATGTGCAAAACCTTGTTTTGGTTCATCTATTCATGATTCATCTACTCGAACAGTATTTTCTGCACGAACAAGCGAAGATCGATGAGGAGAACAGGGTTTCAAGAGTCAGAATTATACGATAAGCGATATTGTAGTAAACAAATATTTCATTCGGTATGACTCGTTATTTTCTTGAACTTGACAATATATTCTTATAACCTATTTTTATGTATTTATATTAACTGTTTTGGCTTCAAAGTCTACTCACAAAGGAACATAAGGTACATAGCAATATTTATTTATTTTTAAGACTTCTTTTCCAGGGTTTGATCTTTGCCGTTCTGAGCGTATGATCTCCTTTAATTTTCCTTCAAAAAATGGCGATTCATTAAAAAATATCGATAAATTATAAAATGTAAATCAATTATGAGAGAGATTTTGAGCAAATATTAGCCTGTATTTACGTTTTACGACTTATATTGTAAATAACTGTAAGATTTGTTAATATTTTATTGATGAGCATATCTAATTTTATACTGCTGTCATGATAATAATAATAATAATAATAATTATTATTATTATTATTATTATTATACAGCTTCTCATTAATCCCATATAGGTAACTGTCCAATTATTTTCTTAATTGGACAGGTCTTGTTGATATGGGATTAATTAGGCAGCTATATAATTAATAGGTAATGGGATTTCATGCTCCCCAATCAAGAAATAATTAGACTCGAAAAATTCCTCTAACTGCCAAATTGGACTCGGCCTACGGCCTCCTCCAATTTTGTCAGTCCTCGGAATTTTTCTCGTCCAATTATTTCTTAATTGGACAGCATGGAGTCCTATTACATATACTAATAATAATAGAAGCAACTTATACTGAGATGATTACTATCTTTTTTACGAACCTTCACAACTTCTTCTGTCTCTTTGTAATGCGAATCCACTTCGACACCCACAAGTGTAGCTGCCTTTCGTGTTGAGGCATGTATGCTCGCAGTTAGACAGGGAATACTTTGCATTAAAAAGACCATCTATCTTGTGCGATTGGCATTCATCGATATCTAGATAAGAATGAAAATGTCACCATTTAATAGACCTCCACAAAACGTTCTAGGTACAAAAATTGCAGCTGTAAAACTAGCCAATTTCATAGACTCGTTATTAAATCTCTCATATACCTGAACATGTGCTGTTGTCGGGGTTCAGTTGATATCCCTTCCTACAAAAACAGGTGAAACTACCGATTCTGTTCGTGCAATTGTGATGACAAGGATTGTCCTCTGAACACTCGTCAATATCTAGAGGATAATAATGAAAGTCATAAATACACCTTAGTGTCATCTTCTTGAAATATAAAGGTGGATTAATAGATTGCAGTATCGCGATTCTCCTATAAGAGCCGTGGCCTAGAATTACCACTCTCGATTGTTTAATACCATTTGATTGACGGCAGGAGGGGGAGTGGGGGAGGGACACATTCAAAAATCCGCCATTTTGTTTGAGCTTCCAAAACGACGAACCCCCAAAACGGCATTGGGTTTTACGTTTAAGTTATACAAAAAAGTAAAAAAAAAAAAACTTGAAAACTAGTAGCTTATACACGTTGTACTTGATTTCTAAAAAAATCGCTGTTTTGTTGCCACGAATGTGGGGAGAGGGGAAGTGGCCCCCTTGCCCCCCTCCCTCTGCGTACGCCTTTGAGCTATATATCTTGCACTTTCTGCTACAGGTGGGTGAAAAATATCGTACAAAATTTGTTGCCTTTCAAGCTACGCTTCGACGAAAATTTGCTTTAAGCTTACAACAAATTGATTGCATATATGACAGAAAAATCGTAGAATCAGTTATCCTTTATTGACTTTTTTTTATGCATTAGCATGTAAAACTGAAGTAAAAAAATATCAGCGAAAACAGATGAAGCAATAAAATTCTTTTAAACTTAATCTAATTCTTTTTTATAATGATAGTGGAATGTTGATGAAAACAAAGTTTTCAAAAACGCTAAACGTCCATTTTCTCAAACTTTCCCGGTCAGAAACCGTTGTTAGGAAGACCACTGTTCAGTCAGTGAGAATCTCAAATCAGAATCGATTTACTTGCTTTTTCCTTTATTTTTGAATTGAGGAGAATTGCGATACAAAACGATTTTGAGACGGAACAATACCACGAAATACTGACGGCGTTGATAAAAAATATATTCACGAATTGGGCTCCAACGCTTCGCGACTCCGCCCAATACGGATTATATATTTTCTCCCAACTAACCGTCATTTTTTTGCGATATTGCCGTCTCAAAATGGCTATTAATTTATAGTATTACCTCAAAAACATAATCTCACCTGTGCAAGCCATTTCATTTTCCTCCAGGCGATATCCTTTTCTACACGCGCATTGCCTTGAGCCAGCAGTGTTGTTACAAATTTGTTCACATTTGCCATTATTCTTCTTGCATTCGTCAATATCTAAATTGGATCCAGAAATATAGCCTATAGTATCCATTTCCACAACTCTGAAATAATAATTGATGTATGATAATGTAGTAATTTGCATGCGGGCGGGTCACGTGCTGGAGAAAACGAAAACTAGTTCAGTGGTTTTCATGTTGTCCCAGAGATTAATATGTAAGCTTATATAAGTGGCTTATCTTACCGTAGTACGCCTAGTATACTTTGGACTATAGATTGACTCATAATCGTGTACTCGTTAATGAAATATTATTAATCTACAATTGAAAATAAAAATGGCAAACCATCACACAATGTTCCATTTTGTCGGTATCCTTGACGACAGGAACATCTATAACTTCCAATAGTGTTTACACATGTTTGTTGGCAAACGTTTTCTGCACATTCGTCCGTATCTGTTCATGAAGTAGAAGGTGGAAATTGAGATTAGAAAGCTTTGTACGCAATGTTCCTCGATCCAGAAAGCCAGCAGAAGCGAAAAACGCAATTTCCACAGGGAGCATCTTTGTTTTTCTATATAATTCCCCCATCTAGGTATATATCTGGTATCTATATCATGGTAGAGTACAAACACTAAAAGTGTGCAACACTTTGCACTATTTAGTAGTAAGTAGTGCTAATTAAACAATAGAAAACAATAGGATTAGCATAATTTAGCAGTATTTAGTGGTATTTATGTTACACACATAGTGTTTGTACGTACTCTATCCATACTAGAGGAATTATATGGCAAAAGTGAGCGCGAAAAGAATGTTTAAGTGCATTTTTAATCGATTGTTTGCTCTTTCATATTACGGGTAATAATATGTTCACCTCGAATTAAAAAACTAATTAATTATTTCATTTTTCCGATATTATTTTCACCTATCACTTTTATCTAAATTGGGCTCCCTGTGCATTTTCTCGTGTTTTGTCTTTTTTTTTATTTTTTTATTTTTTATTTTTAACCAACTTTTCAACAACCTCGAAGTCCGAAAAATGTTTGATTCGGAGAATTCGAAAATCCGGGCTCTACTTCTAGCAGGTGCCAGACTTGAAGACGCAAGCAAAACCCTTTATCAAAGCCCGGAACAATTTGGATACAAAGATAGCATGCCGTTTACCTGCTGACCGTTTGTTATCATGTGCAACTAAACAAATTGCTCGGTTTGACTTACCTGTACACACTGTACTGCCAACCAGCTTAAAGCCTGTTCCACAAGAACATCTATAGCTGCCTTTTGTGTTTAAACACCTGGCTCCACAAGCAGTAGTGCTCGACGCACAGCGACATGGCGATTTATTGCATTCGTTAAAATCTAATTAAGTAAAAACCTGCATATAAGAACCATCT
Source organism: Actinia tenebrosa (assembly GCF_029948245.1). Lineage (NCBI taxonomy): Eukaryota > Metazoa > Cnidaria > Anthozoa > Actiniaria > Actiniidae > Actinia > Actinia tenebrosa. The sequence continues at coordinate 4,601,686 of NW_028292583.1, forward strand.
ATTTTCAAGGTTATGCTAAACTGGTTCTTATATATTTGGTATCTAGTGAGAGGTTAGGGTAAGGGGGTTCTTAACTGGTTCTTATATGTAGAACCAAAACAATTAATTTCCTCATATAGCGTATAATAAGTTATTATCATATCACAGGGGCGGATCCAGGATTTTGTTCAGGTAGGGATGCCGCACACAATGTTAACCCAGGGAGGGGTGCACCCCTTAGAATCAGATGTAAAAATAGTTTTGGTTATCTTCGAAGTAGAGGCACAAATTGGAACAATGGAGGGGTGCGCACCCCCTGCACCCCTCTCCTGGGTCCGCCCCTGTAACAATATATAACAATATAACCATACAATAATAAATGTCACAAAATTCACAAATGTGAAACTTGTGAATTTACATACAATGTCAAACTTTTAAAATTGCGTATTATATTTTATCATATGACCCGTACGGCCCTGCTCGCGCGCTCTAATAAAACCATTGGAAAAAGTCACGTGATGGGGGCCGGACGGGTTGACGCAAGCGGGCCGGAAAAACCCGTCCGGCCCTGCTCGAATCCGCGCGCTTTCTTTTTCTTAATTATTTTTATTTTCGAGAGGCTCATATGATAAAATGCAAATGAAAATATATCATGCAAAAGTAAGAGTTAATTACCTCGAACGGAGGCAATAAGCCATATACATCCCGAGGGCCGCAGGCCCGAGGGATGTATAGGCTATTTGCCGACGTTCGAGGTAATTAAGTATTTTATTTATCAATTGAGAAGGTTTTCTATCAAATGTTGCTCATTATAAATGCGAACGGTCTATATATAGTTATTAACCGAGTTAATAACTATATATTGACCTCGCATTTATAATGAGGGTTATAACAAAAATAAAGCCTTGTGAATAACAAAGAAAACCGTGTCAATTGAGAAATAACCGAAGTTAGAACCACTTTTCTCAAAATCGACTCCAACAATTTCTTTTAAATCTCCTGCACAAAAAATTCAATCCTTTGTGAGGTCAAAATGCTAACTTTTATTTTGTTAGATACGGACGCGCGAGCAAAAATAAACAAAATTGGTAAAATTTTCATAATCTTAATTTATGTTTTCAAAATCACCCAACAAAGTTAACCTTTTATATAAGAACCAGTCCAATTTTTAGGCTAAAGTGGTTCTTGTATAATTGGTGCTTAAAAAGCAAATTTTAGCCTAGTGGTTCTTAATCCACTGGTTCTTATATGCGGTTTTTACTGTATAAGGGAAGAAAAGAAGAAGTGGAAGAAGAAACGACTGTATAATAAGTGGCGGTAATAGTTAGGTTAACATTAAAAACAATTTTCAGAGAACTGACCTCGACATGATTTTGATCCCGTGTATCCACGATAGCATGCACATTTGTATGAGCCACTGTAGTTGATACAGTTTTGTTGGCAGCCTCCGTTGTTGGAAGAACACTCGTTTTTATCTTAGTAGAAATAATAAGATAATCAACCGTCCTGAGTATGATTTATTGCTACCTTTTGTCAAGAAGAATATTACCAATATACCAAAACGGCAAAAACAGGTACCTTTTTATCTGCTTTTCGGATTTCCTTCAAAGGGTGAAACTTGAAAAAAGGTGGGAAATTTCATCACATCCATTCATAGATAAAACACTAAATGTTCTAACTTTTTATCAACTAAAAAGGTACCTTTTCTAATCATTTGAATTTATTTTTTAAATCTATGAAAAGGGTAGGATTATTGACGTCCTAAGAAAGAAAATATATTGTAAAAGCTGAATTAATTGTGATTTTTAGATTCTAAATTCAGGATTTTAGAGAAAGTAGAATTGCCACAATCTATCACTGATTGAACATGCGCGCGGGAAACATGTTTCTGGAAACGTGTTTCCTCGTTTAGCCAGAGCCTAATAAAGGCTCCAAGTCCACACTTGTATTCACTCCACAAAACTGTCTATCTAATATTTTGTTTTAACGTAATACAATGAAAATATTTACGATCTTTTTTATTATCGATGTTTGGCTTGATTATTTGATTTATTGCGAGTCAAGTTCTGTCAAGCAATTTTCTCACGCATTTTCAAAGCTGTTACTGACTGTGACATCACTGCAGGCTTTTGAGTGTATTTGTTTTAATTTTCAGCACTAAACACTAGCCATAGAGACATCAAATTTACAGTAAATATTGTAGAAACCTTGAGTATAATGATGGATGCTTTTTAAAAAACTGTGTGTGGGAACCAGTCAAAATGTGTATATTTAATCAAGCCTGGGATGACGTCACGGTCATTAACATAATGGAAGTAAAAAGACCCAATGCAAATGGCAAAAATATTTTAACATTCAACTATTCACTTTGTAGAATCAATACTGAAATCATTAATGTATCAGGGGTTAAAGGTACATTTTAAGTAACGTAGTGAATCATGGTTGTAAAAGGGCCTTACCATACTGGCATCTTGATCCTTGCCATCCTCTATAACAGGAGCACGTATCTGGTGACGTGCACGATCCATGGGCACACCCACTGGAACAGATTGCTAATTATACATTCAAAATATAGTTTTTAAGTAATTTTGGTAAGGACATAGGTTATCACCGAACAGGGAAGGGGCTAGTCTCCCTCGCAGCCGCTATTAATGTCGTCATGCAATGCTTTCTCCCCTAAGCGTTGCGTGATGACACTGATAGCGACTGCGAGGGAGACTAGGGGGCAGGATTTCTATTTATTCAAAATATAACGTATAGTCGTCATAATTTCAGTAGACAGAGGGCCACGGGTCATCGGTGTTACCCTCTATGAATAACGTCACCATACTAAACGAGCTTTCACTGGCATGCAGATTGGCCTTGATGTGATGTGATGTGATGCGATGCGATGCGATGCGATGCGATGCGATGCGATGCGATGCGATGCGATGCGATGCGATGCGATGCGATGCGATGCGATGCGATGCGATGAAATGATATCTTTTGTCTTTTACTAAATTTCCCTTCATTTAATATATGCGACAGGGAAATTTAGTACGGGAAATTCGGGTTTGTAAAGACAAAAGAATCCGAGGTGATCATGGTATTACCTCTGATAAAGCCTCCTAGAGTAATTAAACAAAGCTTCTCTTTTATGAAAATGTTTCTTTGGGCTAAGAGTTTATAGACAAAAAGAATAACTTGAAGTTTCTTGAGTAGATATTTCGGACGATATCCATCGTCCATCATCAGTTTAATGACTTCATAAGTGTTACATTACAGTGAATACTTTAGCCCTAGGGACTAATACGTATTAATGAAGTACTGTAAACCCTAGGGACTAATATGCGTACATAGATATTGTTCAATTTAATAGTTTTAGAGCGACAGATTGTCCTTGTTCGTTCAAGTCTGGTTTTTGTTCTTTAATTAGGATGGCTTCAGCTATTTTTCGTTTTTGTTGCCAAGGATAATTCTCAGCAAGTACTTGGAAGTCGTCCTGATCAATTCCACATGTTCGTGGTTGTTGGTTTTACTGTGTTTAAAGAGAGTAGATTTCTTGTCCCTGGTTCCGTGATCTATTATGCGCTCTTCAAGTCTTCTAGCCGTCTCCCCGATATATGTTGAAGAGCGCTTTGGTTCTGGGCATGTAGCTTTATATACGAGGTGGTGCTTGTGCTTAAGGCGTGGTTTATCTTTAACAGGGAATTTTGAGCCTAATTTCCTAGCGTTTTATGTTCTGTGATTTTATTTATTCTCTTTGTATATTATATACATTTTTGGAAGTTTCCTAACCTTCAAATAAGAATGCAGCGTACATATAACAGGACTTTGGTATACTTGGACGAAGACTTTCGTAAATAAACTCTCTAAGCTTCCTGCTTTTGTTTCTGAGACGTTTTAGAGTTCGTAACATATTCTAGTGGGCTCACGATGATGATGCTTATTTGACTTAACATGAGATAGCTCATTTGATATAGCATGATTCTCGATAGGCTCACTCACGATTGTTCGCTCGTATATTGATCTCTCGTTGACCAACCTGTTTCAATGTGTTTTATTCAAGAGAATATTAAGTAAGAGAGCACATCTCCCATACATGGGTCTGTAACCATGAAAGTTTCTTGAAAATCTAACTTCATATTCTCTTGGTTTTATTACAACGATTATAACGACTCAGAATAGCTCAATGCTGATAGAAGGAGTAATATGATATATAAATTCGCAGGAATCATATTCGAGTTATTAATCATAAAGTTAATTCTAAGTCTCTAATGTACTTTCTGGCTCAGTAACCGTGCAGCTGTCATCTACGGAACGTAATCCTTCACATAGGATGTGGGTCGTCGGATGCGGTGTGGTCGAGCTTTTATGTAGGCACACTCGGCGGGGGATGTTCTTCAGGGCATCCCATAGGCGTCGTTTCTGTATTGTCAGGCTTCACCTCTTTCGTCTTCTTGAGGTGGCAGCAGTTTCTCCTGTACACTGCTCCGTCGGGTGTTTCTACCATGTATCTCATCTAGTCTAGACGTGCATTACTGTACCTTTCTTCCACACCTTGTCCCCAACTTGGAAGGGCTTCATTCGTACTACTTCACCCTCAGTTAAGGGAGGTAGGTCGCGAATGTGTTGGTTGTAGTAGTTAGATTGTTGTTGTCGTTTTGTCAAATCCTTGATCTCTCTGTCTCTGTGCGCAGTTCTGGGTTGCAGGAGAACTTTGGTTGTGGGCAGGAGTTTTCGCGTCCTTCGGCTCATAGGCGCTGTACTGAAATCGAGTCCATCCCTTATGTCGGTGTATTGCGAAAGTCAAGTATCGCTATGTATGGGTCTGAGCCAGTGTCAAGAGCTTTGCGGACGAGGTTCTTTGCGGTCTTGATATCATAGTATTCATGCTTACATTCAGCGACGAGACTTTCGACAAATCCGCCTTTGCACAACCATGTGCTCATATATATGGCTCATTCTACGCATGCGCTTAGACTTCACGCATGCGCTTAAGAAACCCCACAGCGATTCGTGACTGAACGCAAAAAAAAAAAAAAAGGTAAATGAAACCGAATTTATACCTCGGGCATTTCTAAGGAAGCCCGAGTAAAAAGCCGGTACTGAAACGAAACCTTATTAATAAATCAAGGGCGCCAGGACAGACGGATTGGGTTTTAAATATGTGTGATTGTTTCAGTTATTCGTAGATTTCTAATTGAATTGATATATGTTTGTTTCTAAATGGATACTAAATAGTGTTCACTTATCTTTCCATCCAACGGTCTTTCTGGTTCGAATCAGCCGTACGATATGAATATATTTACCACGTCCACCAACGGTCTTTCTGGTTTGAATCAGCTGTACGTACGCTCTGAGTATTTACCGCTGCACTATCCGTGCCAAGCAGCGCCGGCGTCGCTTTGTTAGCGATTACTCACATTTAATAAGTTAATCAGATTTACCTTCAGTACAGTAAAATAGACCGGGGTAGGAAAGCAAGAGCGGTTCTTTTGTGCTCTCGTCTGCTCGGATAATCCAATTATTTTGGCAGCACATAGGGCACTTTGTTTACACAGCGATGACAGATAGGACTTTGGCGAACGCAAAACGAAGCCCGAACCACGGTTCGTTCTTCGTAATACGAACTCGAGGTCAAGCTAGCCAACGATCATTGTGTTCAATTTACAAGTGTGTTATGGTGCGGTTCGTAGGGTCATAGTCATTGGTAAGGTAGTGGGTTCCTGAAATATCTTCAAAATCAATAACAAAATAAATGCCCGAAATATTTTTAGATTCTCAAAAAAATAAATGCCCCATCTGGGCCCATTTGTAGCCAACCGATCGACATGTGATATATGATCTGTGATATAGTTAATATGTATCGTCATCTAACTTTCTCTACACATGTTGATTATTATTGCGTGGGTTCCTGTCTAAGTACATACGGCTTTTTCTCTAGCAGGGTTTGCTTTCGATTTCCCATTTGTTTTGTTCCTATGATCTATTTGCGATTACTTTATACCCACTATTGCAAAAAGTACGTTACACTGAGGCACACACGGGCATGTTCTCGAGGACGGGTCTGTCATCGAAAAAGTGTCGTATTACGAAGAACGAACCGTGGTTCGGGCTTCGTTTTGCGTTCGCCAAAGTCCTATCTGTCATCGCTGTGTAAACAAAGTGCCCTATGTGCTGCCAAAATAATTGGATTATCCGAGCAGACGAGAGCACAAAAGAACCGCTCTTGCTTTCCTACCCCGGTCTATTTTACTGTACTGAAGGTAAATTTGATAAACTTATTAAAGGTGAGTAATCGCTAACGAAGCGGCGCCGGCGCTGCTTGGCACGGATAGTGCAGCGGTAAATACTCAGAGCGTACGTACAGCTGATTCAAACCAGAAAGACCGTTGGTGGACGTGGTAAATATATTCATATCGTACGGCTGATTCGAACCAGAAAGACCGTTGGATGGAAAGATAAGTGAACACTATTTAGTATCCATTTAGAAACAAACATATATCAATTCACTTATAAAATCTACGAATAACTGAAACAATCACACATATTTAAAACCCAATCCGTCTGTCCTGGCGCCCTTGAATAAATACCACATTTGTGCAAAATACAAATGTAAGTCAAGAAGTCTATATTCTCTACTTTCACATCCCCATACTACTTTGCGTCTTTGGGGAGTAACCAGAGGGTAAAAACCCACTTATTAATGTTGACAATACCTTGTTTGGTATCCAAAAATATGATGAAGAAGTAAAAAAACAGAAAAAGATAGAAGCTTGAAGACGTTTAAGGTAAATTTTAAGCATTTTTTCGTAAGTCAATACATTTTCTGTAAGACCAAAACCCTTGATGGTCTGTACACGCAAAAATAACTTGGAATAAACTTATAATTAGTATCGTACAGACAACAGCAGGCAAAGTATAAATTCAATTAAGAAACCAATTTTTAAAATGACATAAAAATTAAAAAATAATTAATCTTTTAAAAGATTCATGCAGATTACAGTTACTGTGGTGGCTGATAAGCACAGGGAGCCCGGCTGTACATGAACAAATAAATCAACAAAGTACTCTAGGTTTCCAGTGTGTTGAAACAAGACGTTTTAAAATACGTAACTTGATAATTAGATTTGAATTTTAAGCTCCTCTCAAGCTACGTTTACGTTTACGTTAATCTGCTATTGTTACTGGTAATACGACGGGTCTTGGTAAAGTGCGAGTCCGATAGTTGCGAGTTGCGAGTTGCGAGTTGCGAGTTGTTGAAAAAATTATACTTTAACGATAACTTCACTTTGTAAAACTATCAAAATCATGGTTATCGAAACCCAAGCAACAAAACTCAAGAATGTCAAGTTGATGACAGGTAAATAGGAGATCATTTTCTACGACCTCCTGTCACATAAATATCCGAACGAATATTTAAACATTGTGAAAGTACGTCGGTGGTAAAATGTTAAAACGTACCGTCACGAACCCCTACATTTTTAAACATATCTGCTAATTTATTGCTGTTTTTTTTTTTTTTTTTTTTTTTGCTGTGAGAGTGCTGTTTGCATATGTAACAAGAAACAGAACGCCTCAATGTACTGAGTGATAATAAATGAAACTTTTGTTGCTTGGGTTATTTTGATAACCATGATTTTGATAATTTTATGAACATTCTATCTAAAACATACGTCTTAAATTACATTATAATTTCTACTATTCGATTTGATGTGGATACTAGTATTGCTATGCTTTGATTTAGAGGTAAAACTAGTCTGTTAATTATATATTTTCGAATAATATTTTATAGCGCAATGACTTTCGTCTTCTTCAAGCCAGTATACCTCGTTCTCCATTGTAAAAGAAAATCCTCACGAAAATCCTCGTCCACTGATCTGAAAAACGTACATGACTTCAGAAAATACACTCAGCATAGTTAACAATTATTAACCGGGGGCGAAGTGAATATCGATGAATTATAACCGAAACAAAGTCGAGATAACTGTTATAACTGTTTAAGTGATTGGTTTTATACCATTACTTTTTACACTATAAATTAGCACTTATTAGATTTTTCGAATCTGAACTTTTTTTTGTCTTTGTTTTTTCGCTTTGGCAGCTTTGTATTTTATTTGTTTAGTGCACCGCTCTTGCTGTTCGATCTCAATCTTGCTAACAAATTTAAACTAACCTTATTTTTCCATTTACTTGTTTATTTTGTCAATTTTTTATTTTAATTTTTGTAGTTTATGTATTTTTTTCATTTCAGCAACTCGCAACGCGCAACTCGCAACTCGCAACTCGCAACTTTTTGACTCGCGTTCTTCCCACACCCTAATACGACTACGTCAGTCTTTTTTAAATCTCTTTACACCGGAAACCCAGAGTACTTAATTGATTTATTTGTTTATGTAGAGACGGGCTCCCTGTGTGATAAGTGGCAAGTTTATCTTTATTATCTTTATCATCTGAACATGAAATAAATATCTGATAACATACGTATTGAGCAGTAACGTCCGCTTCTTCTCCATCCACTACAACAGTAGTAGTTGCTTTCAAGCTTTGCCATAGATCTTTGCCCAAGAGTGTAGATCCGGTAAGACCTATTATGAAATTGCAATAATTAATATAGCTCTAGTTCGAAATTCGAAATTTAATATCCTTGAGATGTTATCCTCTATAGACAACATCCCTCCTCCTTCCCATCCTGTCCCCTGGACCTCTACACTAGGAACAGTTGTGGCTCACCATAGAAATTGAGAAACAAAGAGCGGAAAAACATTGTTACCGCATTTATATTGAAATAAGTAAAATTATGGAAAACAACAACATGCATTATATTTATGACTTGGTGCATAACATTTGAAATTAATTGTCAAATCTTAAACTTTTTACTATGTTTTAGATGGATTGATATAACATACCTTGATCTCTTGCATCTCGACCATCCCCACAACCCACAACTTGTATAATAATGGCGGTAGGTTAATTTGGAAGCATGGTACGATTCGTAAGCAGTAAAGTATTTAGGACTCGAGCAAACGTGACTTCTAAAATCAAAAAATCATTAAGTCATACGTAAACTAGCACTGAGGGAAGCTTTATGCCAAAAAATAAAGTTATAACATAAAAGATAACTTACGCCCAGGAATACGGTCCACTTTCATTGCTTTGTTGAAAAGTCAAGACCAGAAGCAAGGCCCCAAGCAATGGATTAAAGTAGCTCATCGCCCCAATAAGTGCAAGTGAAAAGACGTTTCCTGAACAGCTCTTCCATTAAAATGCTGTTCATTTGGCTGATAAACGGCTCTTTATTTTATTTCTGACGAAATACGAGAAGCCTTGATGACACGTGAAAGCCGTACTTCTGGATGAGAAGAGACAAGTTATAAGAGAAACATAATATAACTTGAGCCAAGTGGACCGATGGCCATTAACCCTGAGTTAGTACTTGTATGAACTTGTTTCACTACACAAATCAACATCTACATCAACATTTTTCACATGTTATTTTTAGCAGGACCCCCATTGATAACAGCATTATTGTTGAAGGGTCTTCATCCTGCATAGATATTCGTCTTATTATCATTATTAGATATGCAATTTGCAATTCTGGCTTTTTGACGTCTTCTGTGTTCTGCTAACTTGATCTGACATGCCAAAAATGTATCATCAAGATGTGCGTGTCTTACCCTGTTGTATTTATTTTCGTCCCACCATGAGTGTTAAGGAGATCGTGTTATTTTGTCCCACAAGGTCAAACGTCTTCCTGTCTTCCTGTTTTGTGTAAATCCCCCTTTAGAAACAAATCATTATGATGATTTCAAATATAAAAGTTTGGAAGTCATATTTTTGTAAAGGAAAGTGTGTTCCATTTGGATTTAAAGCAAATAACGTAAAAGGATAAAATCGGCAAAAAGAAATTAAAGGAAAAAAGTTAAATAAAGAAAGCAGTTTTATATATTGTTTTCCAAATATTAACTTCAAATAATATTATTATTGCACATATGGGAAAACAATGAATCTATTATTTTTGCATTGAAAATAATACTGTTGTATGATATTTATACAAGACTACCATTGTGCAATTTTAACTTGAGACCTCACAGCCCGCACAATCTCATCAGTGACCTGGTGTTGCTTGGATATTTATCATGACACTTTTTGAAGTTTTCATGATATTCATTTAAACTCCTCTTACAGGACAAAGGGAGGCCGATAAACTCGATATTTACTGAGGATTAAAATGGCTTCCGGGTCAAAATACACGTTATTGTACTTTAAAAACAACTCGGATGTTTTCTTCATAGAACACTTGACTTGTATGGCTTTTTAAGGCTACTGTTGGCATGGAAATTAAAATTAAAAATTGACAAAATAAACAAGAAAATGGAAAAATAAGGTTAGTTTAAATTTGTGAACAGCAAGAGCGGTGCACTAAACAAATAAAAATACAAAGCTGCCCAAGCGAAAAAACAAAGACAAAAAATAAGTTCAGATTCGAAAAATCTAATGCGCTATATAAAAAAAAGATATTCCCTTATGTAAACAGCAAACGCCCAGCAACCTGACATCGGGTGGCTCTCGTGTTGCAAAAATTGACAGGCACAACATAAGTAATATACTTAGGAATAACGGTCCAAAGAGAATTGATGGGGGGGTTGCAGGAATTTTGGTTGCATGATACGATATTTATTTTTTTGGCTCAACCCTTGCACGTTTTTTTTTTTTTTTTTTTTTTTTTTTTTTGCGTACAGTTAGATGTGTTTCTTCCAGCAGAAGAGGTTGCGCGATATTTTTTTTGGTTGAAGTTCCAACTTTGAAGCCAGTGTGAACCCATCGTTATTACAACCTGAAATCTTCGATTCGTGCACAGAAGAGGAAGAAGACTGTTGTTTGAAGCTATGTAAACACGACAACCCGACACAGACTGATAGAGCCGTCCCATTTTAAGGAACTCAAGATAAGACGTCTGATAAAAGCTAGTCTAAGAATGTACATTTGCACGAAATTGTAAAAAATATATAAGCTTTATTGTTTCTCTGGTTTCTCTGCCGATCAGTAGTGGAAGTCAATGAAGATTTGCCAAGTCGACAAACTCAGAGCCAACGTCGCATTTTCTCCTACTGGCAGCATCATCTTTTTTCAAGACTTTACGATAATTATGTACAAGATATCTTCTTGTCATCATTAAACATTTTGAAAGTACGTCGGTGGTAAAATGTTAGAACGTACCGTCACGAACCCCTACATTTTTAAACATATCTGCTAATTTATTGCTGGTTTTTTGTTTTGTTTTGTTTTTTGTTTTTTGCTGTGACAGTGTTGTTTGCATATGTAACAAGAAACGGAACGCCTCAATGTACCGAATGATAATAAATGAAACTTTTGTTGCTTGGGTTTTGATAACCATGATTTTGATAATTTTACAAGTGTGAAGTTCAATAACTTGCAACTCACAACTCGCAACTCGCAACTTGCAACTATCGGACTCGCACTTTACCAAGACCCCATATTTTCGGATCCTGAGGCTATTCTGAGAACGCATAGAGATTAGCATATGTCGTAATGGTGGATGGACGTGTTTAACACGTTCCTCCTAAAAAAAGACGCTAAGTGGCCATTATGGCATCTTTGGAAGAGATAAAGGAGTTACTGAAGATTGAACTATCGCCAATTCATTCTACATTAGAAAACTTGAAGGAAACCTTCGATGAAATGAACAAAACTGTTAAATTTCTATCGGCAAAATACGATGAGTTACTTACTCAAGTCAAATCTGTGAACGAGAAAATCTCTACTCACAGTTCGAGTATCAAGTATATGAGGCTTCAAATGGAAAATGTCGAAAAATCTGCCTCAGAAGCAAAGAATCAAATAGAAGAGCTAGCCCAGTACCTAAGAAGGGATTGTCTAGAAATATCTGGGATTGAAGCAACGAGGGATTGTACTGCTGGAGCCATTGCCGGATCGGTTGGTAAAGCCATTGGTGTGCCTATCACACAAGAAGATATTTCTATCGCACATCCTTTACCTTCCTATAACAAAGATGCGCCGCCAAAAATCATCGTCAAATTCACTCGAAGAGATGTTAGGAATAATTTCTACTCGAAGCGCAAGAACCTTGCAAATAAGAAGATCAAAGATCTACCAGATCTTCAATTAACTTCTGACCATCGTGTATTCATATCCGAATCTTTAACCCCGTACAAGAAAAAGCTTTTTGGCGATGTGAATAAGCTGAAAAAACGTTGGCACTGGAAATTTATCTGGACCTGGAATGGAAGAATATTTCTAAAGCAAGCAGAGGGAACTCCAACGTACAGTTTTGACACCGAAGAAGACTTTGAAAACTTTGAATCACGATATGAATAGAAATATACAGTTGCTATCCTTCAAGCTTGAACGCCGATGGGCACCGTACATATGCTGTGAACTTTTATTAAAATTCCAATATCGAGTCAAGTAAGAGTATAATGTACTATAACTATTAATATTCTTTCTTTATTATGTGCTTAAAGGTTTATATAACAGGTTTAATTTAATTTAAGATCACTTAATGCCAACGGCGGATAACTTTCTTTCTGAATTGCCTTTTTACGGTTTAGACTTAGAAGAGTTTCTTAAAGCAACTGGGGCATGGATTTATCATTCCTCTGCCACTTTGCTAGACTCAAAAGATCTTTTCCAAGATGTAATTGAAAGCCCAGATAAAGATCCAGGATTTCAGGATTATGGGAGTAATATCGAATCTAAATATTATACCATTAAACAAATGGGAAATTTTTTCACTGAGACCAGCAGGAAGAATGGATTCTCCATGATACATTGCAATATACGCAGTCTATCTAAAAATATATCTATGCTGCATGATATTCTTTCTATAACAAAAGAGGTTCCAGATGTTATAGCTATTTCTGAAACGAAACTTAACGAAAATAGTCGGCTAAATATTAGCATACCAGGATACGAATTCTTGAATACAAATTCCAAAACTTCGGCTGGAGGTGTTGGCCTTTATTTGTCTAATCAATTGGAATTTGTCCGAAGAAAAGACCTTGAATTATCAACAATTGACGTCGAGTCATGCTGGATTGAAATTATGCGTAAGAAAGGAAAAAACATTATGATTGGTTGTATCTATAGGCATCCCTCTGGTGACCGTGAGCTTTTTAGTGAAACTATGAAGGACCAATTGGAAAAATTTAACAATAAGGGGTATGAGGTATTTATTTTAGGAGATATAAATATCAACTTCTTGAAATATAATGTCGATAATCAAACATCCGAGTTTCTTGATATGTTGTTGAACCTTGGATTTTTTCCTCTTATTACTAAAGCAACAAGAATCACGGATCATACCTCAACTTTAATAGATCACATTTATACGAATGTACCTCATAAAATATTGAAAGCAGGAATTTGTTTAGCTGATATTACCGATCACCTTCCGGTATTTTGTACAGTATCAAACAGGCTCCCTGTGACAGGCGAAAATAAGTATTATAGAGATTATTCGAACTTTGATAATGATGCTTTCTTGAAAGACATAAAAAATGTTGACTTTAAAAGCCTTATTACAAATGATGTTAACGAAAGTATGAATAGACTTGTTGAAACGCTTCAGAAGATATCTGATTGTCACGCTCCAATACGGAAGGTAACTAAGCAAAAAAGAAGACAATTGAAAAGACCATGGATTACCGCTGCTGTACTTAACTCAATTAAGAAAAAACAAAAGCTCTTTAAAACACACTTCTTAAGTAATGACCCGGAAAAAATTAAGTATTATAAAACGTATAACAATAGATTAAATAAAATCAAAGAAGCTGCTAAAACAAATTACTTTAGAGCACAGTTTGATTTAAACAAAGAAAACTTAAAAACTACATGGAAGCTCATTGGTATGATTATCGAAAGGAAAAAAGCATCGTCAGTAACAAGTATCGAAAAGATCATTCATAACAATAAATGTCATACTGATAAAGCTAGCATTTGTCATCAGTTAAATTCATATTTTATAAATGTTGGCCAAGATCTTGCTGGGAAAATACCGGAGGTTGATGTCAATCCAAGCCAATACATAAAAACATCGAATCCAAGTAGCTTCATGTTTCGTGGGATACTTTCAAATGAGGTACACGATGAAATTCTAAACCTGAAATTGAACAAATCATGCATTGGTGTTCCGCAAAAGTGCATAAGAATATCGAGCAACCACCTTAGTGAAGCATTAACAATAATATTTAATCAATCCCTGCTTCAAGGTATTGTTCCCGATGTTCTTAAAATTTCTAAGGTAACACCTGTCGCCAAAGGAGGAGATGCCATGGATCCAGCTAATTATCGCCCAATTTCAACTTTATCAGCTTTTACTCAAATTTTCGAAAAGCTCGTCTACAAACAGTTGATCAATTACATTGAAAAACACAATTTTTTATTGGAGTTTCAGTTTGGATTTCGAAAAGGCCACTCAACTTCACTAGCCATTACTGAAATAGCGGACAACCTAAGGAAAGCAATAGACAATAAAATGTATACTTGTGGTGCATTTTTAGATTTTTCAAAGGCCTTTGATACTGTTAATCACAAAATTCTAGTAGAAAAGTTAGAACTATATGGAGTCAGAGGTATTGCGCTAAATTGGTTTACCAGTTATTTAACAAATAGGCAACAATATGTTGCTTTTGGTAACAACGTATCCTCAAAACAAACGATGAATTGTGGAATTCCTCAGGGTAGCTCTCTTGGACCTCTCTTGTTTTTATTATATATTAATGATTTGCCAAACTGCTCTGATACTCTGAAATTTAGAATATTTGCTGATGACACGAATGTCTTTGCCTCGCACTATGACTTAAGGGAACTTGAAAAACTAATGAACTCTGAGCTCCAAAAAGTTAAGACATGGTGTGACGCAAATAAACTATCAATTAATTATACAAAAACAAATTTCATGATCGCGAAATCAAGTAAAAAGAAAGACGCGGTAATTGATCTGAAATTTCAAAACAGAGATGGTTCAAGCTATTCTTTACAAAGAAAAGACCACATAAAATATTTAGGAGTCATAATTGATGACTGCATATCATGGAGATACCATATTTCTTATGTCTGCTCAAAAATTTCACGAAATATTGGAGTGATATCAAAATTACGGCATTATCTCTCCATTCATCAACTGAAACAAATTTATTACAACCTTGTTTATCCCTACATATCATATGCAATATTGGCCTGGGGAAGCGCTTATAAAACGCACATTAAGAAAGTGCAAGTCAAACAGAATATAGTTGTAAGAATAATGTTCTTTGCTGTATCTTTTGGCGAAAACACCGAAAGCGCTCTTCCCTTGCTAAATCTCTTGGAGCTTCTCACAGTAAATAATATTTATCGTCTTCATGCTTTAAAATTTACTCATTTATGGCACAAAGGTAAGCTCCCAGAGACACTTTCCTCTTTTTTCAAATGTGCAAAAGATATCCATCCTTACAATACCAGATACGCAGCAAAGCAAAACTTGCATAAATCACAAGTGCGTACCAATATAGGCAAGCAAATGACGGCTAATATGGCGATTGAACTCTGGGAACAAATTCCTAGCCACTTAAAAAATGTTAATGTATTTTCGTTTGCGAAAAAATTAAAAAGTTATTTACTTGCCGACCAATTACAGATAAAAATTTAGTTCTTCCTTAGATTTTCCTTTTTCTAAATATTCTATTTCTTTCTTCATATATGTTAATATATACCATACATGTCATTACTCTAATTGTGGATTAACAGTTTTATTGTTCAGTTAAATTGTAATTATTCTTTATGTACTTGGTTCTTCTTCAGTTTACTCCAATGTTAAATTTTAAATTGCTGGGGTCTAACTCGAAAACCTTATGGTTAATTTAGACCCCAGGCTCTGAATTATGTTCTTTTGACAATTATCTATTCTTTATTTTCTTAGTTGTTTTCTATAGTTGTTTTTCACATTTCATGTAAATTTTCTTGTATGAGCAAATAAAATTGTATTGTATTGTATTGTATTGAGAAGCCAACGAAAACTATCGTATCACTTATCTTGTAACATTGATGACCATTCCTTCTCTTTCGTGCTAATCCCGCGCGACGTGCGAGTCTCAACAGTTATATAGCACGTACACACGCCTTCATATTGGCAAAAGTTCATTTGAATACAGTCCTTTCACTAAACGTCGTTGATCGGATCATTCTACGCGGCCTACGCGCCTAGACCGAAAAGGATAACGGGTAAATTATCCGTTATCCAAACTGCTCGCCAGCGTTAAATCTTCGCCATATGCTCGAGGCATGGTTTTAGAAAATTAAATGGGATCAAAAACAGCGAGCTCAGCAGGGGGGAATTTTGCGAACGCTGGCCAAAAAATTCGCGGGCTTCCACATAAAAGCGCCAATTTGTTTACTTTTCGAAGGATTTGTAGTGAAAGGTGATTTTATTCAGATATTTCCCGTTGAAAACTTGCAGGAAATGGAGGATTTTTGCTAAAATTAAATCTGAGGCATTAGTTCTACCCTATAAAAAGTACAAAAGGACTTTTTTCTCGCTGTAAGATTTTTTTAAAACTTCGATCATATCACTGGTGGCTTTGATGAAACCCTTAGCAGCACATGGTCTTGGTTCAAACAACATCTAAAAAATTCAAAACCTTTTTGAAGGATTTCTTTAATTACATACTGATCAATTACATCTAGCCTACCAAATGTCTTATGAATCACGACGATGTTTTGATGTATCAACGCTTATCAATGCATTTTACGTGGTCATGGAGACTAAGTTTGGCTAAGCCTTGAAAAACTCGAAGTTTGGTCACTTTAAAAGAAGGAGAAAGGTTAGCAACTGCATTGCATTTGCAAATGATGCTTTGATGTTCTTCAATGAATACATTTTGTTTGACGTTTAAAAAAATGTGTGGAAAAATTTATCAGAAAGATTCTAATCCTCGATTTTTTGACTCAATTACGAATTTTTTTTAAATGTAGCTCAAAATTTACCGAACCCTCCAAAAAATTTCTTTCATTTTACTTTTCTTTACGTATTCAACCATTCATTTAACATAATTATAACATCGGAAAAATTCGGCCGGGCATGAAAATATTTTTTAAATTTACGTACGCACAAAAACTTCCGATTTACGAGAGGAGTTACGGCGGTAGAACCTATAATTCTTGGTGCCCAGTTTTAATATATATGAAATTTATTCTATGCGCAGACAAAATTCCCCCCCTGCTAGCGAGCTCAAGACGTGTTAGATAACATATTTATAAAATAAATTAAATAGTACGCACGCTGTGATTGGTTGATAGCCATGTTTGCATGAGGATATGTAAACACAGTTGTGACGTCACAACTTTCGTGTTTTCCCAGTACAAGTTCAAAAATTAAAACTTTACAGTTTCTTTCGAGGAAAAAAACGCCCCCAAAAATGTGTTTTGAAGATGAAGTTCCAAATTTTGACTTGTGTCAGGGCCACAGGCATAACCCTATGGTCTCATGCAGGTCTTTCTGATCGTAATATCATGACAATAGAGAGTTTTAGATTGACTTTTTTTCCTCCCCGCAAACGGCAAACGTGACCACGTTTTCATAGTTTTCCTGTATTTTACTTTACCTTTTACAAACCTTCTCACCAAGCGCAAATACTCTTTTGTTTTTCTACTACTTGGACTTTTTTGCGATTCTTTTTCAGTAATTTAAAAGAATTTTTTACTGGTCAACTGACGTTTCACGTTTGCCGTGAACGTAAATCTAAAACTCTCTAATCTCTCGTTGGTCACCGCAAAGAGAATTCCCTCAGGAGATACAACACGGCCCCACATGTCCTTCGTCAGGACAGCTTCGGTTGTTCAGCGACGTGCTTTCTCATGATTTAAATGCACCGCGCCCGATAAGGAATACAACTATTTCAAGGAGACAGTCAGCAGCTTCAAACTTTTTCCAGCGATAGCTCTTCAGCTCCACAAAATATCTTCTCGAAGCAAGACGAAACATTCAAATTCGCTGCCATTTTTTCTGGCTGTCAAATTTAGCAAAACCACGTTTCTTTCAACCGAGAATTCCAGCCACAGTGACACTCAGTTATCTACTTTTGATCACTTTCGTAAAGATAATCAATTCTGAAATCTTTTATCAAGATTTCTATTCAATCTTTGAACATTTCTTCGTATTTGTTTTAAAGTTTTAGAATGATAAATGTTTAAAATAGCTAGCGATTCTTTCTCGCTTCACATTTGCCTCCTTGCCGTCTATTACACGAAATTTGATTGGCTAACGATTGAAGTTTGTGATGTATGGAGAATTTGTATTTTGATATGAGAATCAAATTCAAATAAAGATTTATTTTCTTGCAAGTGGTAATGTTTTTCCTTATTATATATTTTATAAAAGGAATAGAAAACTTTTTCTCTGTGTTTACATAGCCTGATAGCAACACTCGGGGGGTTGGGAGAATTCTCGACAGTTATGCAAACCCTCGACTACGTCTCGGGTTTGCATAACTGTCTCGAATTCTCCCAACCTCCCCTCGTGTTGCTATCAGGCTATGTAAACACGGAAAAAATTTTCTATTGCTTAAGCGGCAGCTAGTTACTGTGAATTAATTATCCCCATGATCCTGTTCGGTCTAGGCGCGTAGTGATGAAGCCGATCAAACGACAACATTTAGTCAAAGGACTGTATTTATTTATTTAGCTTTTACCTCGCATCAAATCATAGTAGTCTATAATAATAATAATAATAATAATAATAATAATAATAATAATGATAATTATTATCAATATTATTATCAATTCTATTATCATTATTATTATTATTATTGTTATTATTATCATTACAATTTTTTTCTTAGTGAGAAATTAATGGTAGATTTTTTAAAAATTATTATTATTATTTTATTCTTGACAATAAAGTTCATACAATTTGACCAGGTTTAAACCATAAACCTTAGGTATTCTAACTTCCCTAAAGAAAAACTAAACAACTAAATAAATAATATAAAAAGAATTATAAAAAACTACAATGACAAAGCCTTTTTATAATAATGATAATAATAATAATAATAATGATAATAATAATAATAAATTAATTATTAGTCATTTGTTTTGAGCTATTAATTTATTTTACAAATATGTTTTCATAGATAAATAAGTAAATATTATATATATTTGTTATTTTATTATTAGTTATATTTAAATAAATTGTAAATTATTATTATTATTATTATTATTATTATTATTATTATTATATTTCGTTTTGTTTTCATATCGATTACTTTTTTCTTGTCCTGTAATTTCATTGGGCAGTATTTTTTACCCTTGATTTTGTTATCAACCAATCAAATTACTCGATAGATTACATTCAAGATCATGGCTGAAGGTCTCGGAAGGTATAGCTGGAAGTTGCTGGAAGGTATAGTTTAGACTCATCCACAGCCTCTCTCGTTTTCGCCGCACGCCAACGCACGCCGGGTCTCCGCCGGGTCTCCGCCGGGTCTCCGCCGGGTCCAAGTTTTCGGGACCCAAAGTCCTTTCGGTCATTGTACCGTTACAGTCTATAAGCGTGGAGACGGAACGTACGAGTGAGAGACAGTGGAAGAGTCTATCGATAGTTGTGATCTTTCAATGAAGAAATGTCGTAAAATCAACGAGAAAACTAAATGATTCTCTTCTATCGTAACGACAAATCAATATGTATACAGTCAATTCAAAAAGTGTTGTCGTCGACCAACTCAAGCCTAAGCGACTGGACCGAAAGGAACTCTGGGTAGTAATCATTGAAGCCGAGTTGACTCCATAATTTTATCTGACTAGTTATGCCTGGTTTACAGCACGAACCTTCGTAGGCGAGCGGGAAGTGTTGAAGGAGACGTTTTTTTAATGCCTTCATATTTTCGGAAATCTGAACTGAATCATAACTACTTTGATTTTCTTTCCCTAAACCCAAAGACATACATTTGATGGATTGTTTCTCGCCATTATTATCTTATTACTAGCGGGAACAATTTATTCAGAACGAATATTTAACCGCTTCAGTGATTTTTACCCATATTCCTTTCGGTCCAGTCGCGTAGGCTTGAGCCGGTCGACGACAACGTTTTTTGAATTGACTGTATACCTAGAGACTTCTGAGAGCTCAGAAATGTTCAATGGATGTTCTTTCATTAATGTTGTCAAAGGAAACTTCAACATGCTGAACTCTCACTCACTTGCGATAAGGTAAGAAAAGTTTTTTTTTTTTTACTTTTAGAATTTAGAAAGATGGAGCGAAATGTAGATGTTGTGTCATTTCACTTTTCAAGTATGTTACATGCGTTGTATTTGTTTCGTTTCTGTGGTTGTTTCTGTTAGCTTTATTTGCTTGTTTTAGTTCTGATTGTCATCAACCATACCCCTCTCTCCCCAATCTCTTTCTTTCTTTCCTTTGTTAGACTAGAACATTGTATAGTTTTTAATATGATACTCTAAATTACTAACATAATATTAAAGATAAGATTCTAGAAAGATATGCAAAAGATCATTTTTACAACATATTAAAAACTAACCACCTCTAGTACTACTCGTTTGAGCCATAGTTCCCCTCTTTTAACTATGATTTGTTTAATTTTTAGAGGAGTGACTAAAAGAGGCTTACATAATTTGACTATAAAAGGCTAACATATCTTAGGATTTCATCTTATTCTTTAATTTTTTATTATTATTATCATTTTCATCAACATCTTCATTATCCCCTAAATCTCCCCTTTAACACCAAGAAATAAGAAGTGAACAAGTGAACATTACAAATTATGGTAGTTAATTATGGAAGTTAAATTCCTTAGAATGTGATCTTGAAAACTGAACATTGAATCTGTGGCTTAATTATGATGCCAGTCGGGACAATAAATCTTGCATTTCTTTCTTTTCTTTTTTTTTTTTTTTTTTTTTTTTTTTTGCGGAATTAAAATTTTTGATATGCTATATTTTTGATTAAAAGGTATCAGAAAATGTCAACACAATGCAGAATTAATGTTTGAACTCCCGATTATAGGTCATCCATTCATTTCTATACTTTGGAACTATTGCAATTCATAATATGGCAAATTACATATACTTATATCAATAATGCTGAAATGTTTTGTTCAGGATCCATGCATAATTATGTACAAATAGCAACATGACTTATGATTACGTCAGTGCTGTTGAAAAAGATATAACTTTAGAAACATCACTTTGGCCAACAGCATGGACTTGTGCATAATAGGTGGTGCCACCCTCAAGGTTAAGGATTGTGCATAGCTGAGCTTGACATGTTGCTGTTTGGTCCAGTTTCATTTCTTGTTTTCCATAGTACACGACAAATTGGCTTTTCAGATCTCCATCTTTATTCTTCCAGGTGATGGTTGCAACATTCTGGCCAATAACATGTGCAGTAACATTACCAAATATCTTTGAGACTAGAAAGTGAATAGCATAAGAGAATATGGTAGAATGTTCTTATATATATATCTATACTGAACTTTTAAATTATTTCATACCTCTTCTTTGTTTAAAGCAAATCCTTAAATCTATGTACTATCTCATGAAAATCAACTCCAATGACCCACCCATGGCTTTTTGTAATGATAAATGACCCAGGCATGAACTGACAAACAAAAATCCATGGTATTTGATAAATAATTATAGTGTGTGGAAACCTTTTATTGGTGTCCTGGCATATTTACAGCCTTTTCTCTGCCAATGTGGATAGGCACCCTTGCGTGTAAAGGCTGTCATTTTGATACAGTATAGTGTGTCTTCTTTGAGGTTGGTCAAAACGGTTGATAGTTGGTCTCCCCTATCTATATTCTGTTTTTTGAAGAAGGAATCTGACTTTATCTTGATATAAACTTCATAACCAAGGATGATACCATTTCTTTGACTGATGGGTAGTTGTTGCCACGTTACTTTGATGGCTGTTGCATTGATGGCAGTAGCAGATGTAATTGTTGGAGACCTTCCAGGAACTTTGAAAAAAACAGATGAAAATTGCTCTTAACAATTCACTCAACCCAGAAAATAAATACAGCCAAAATACAAATTAGATTACCATGATTATGTGGTAGGAAAAGTGAGACATAGCTGATGTTGTTTCGGATAAAGGGGGAAATGAGGTGTGATAAAAACTCTGGTAATAGGCGATGGAAAACCAGGAGAACGTACATGGAAATCATCTGCTATTGATGGTTTTCAATCATCCCCAAGAGAGTAAAATAATGAAAGACAAGGTGGCCATGTTGGATGATATAACAAAAGAATTCATTGACAAGTCTTTTGCTAAATTCAACCAAGATGCCGGCTAGGACGTCATGCAAACGAAGAATAAGCTCTATAGGCTTACCATCATCCATAGTACGAACAGTAATGATAGCAGGCTTACTACGCTCATTATTCACAACAGTATAAACCTTGACCCTGTACGCAGTGTACTTAAGAAGACCTCTCAACCTGTATATCTCGCCACTTGCCCAATTTTTTCCAGGAATAACTCGAATGGTCTGTAAAGGAGTTTTTTTGATAAATCCATATTCAAGGTCGTAATGGCTGACTTCACTAGTCTCAGGTTTCCACCATACGATTTTAAGTGAGTCTGATCCAAGTGAAAATGCCATAAGGCTACGAGGTTTGCCTGGACCTGAAAAATATAAGATTCCATTTTGATCATGCTTACGAACGATCCAATTTACCTTGCCCTTTTGCGTCACTTTTTGCCGGTTTGGAATTTGGAATCTGGGTTCTCTCTTGAACTCTAGGGTTCACACCCTGATACTGGATTCCTTACAGAAAGAATGAGGGGCCACTTTTGTACTTTGAGCTAATGAAAAAAAATTACCTGGTTTCTCGCATGTTTTCCTCCCTTCCACGTCTTTAAGCGGTCCCAATGAATAAATACAAGGAATACATCGCTTCTGCCCAGCTTGTGGTTGGAATGTTTTTGGTGGACACTTTGTACAGTTGCCGTCTTTTTCTTCAAAGGTTCCTGGTAGACATTCTTTTTGTAGGGATAAAACAAACATAAAACAAGCTTAAAGCCACGTTCAAAATAAGCTACAACTATTTTAATATTGCGCAACAAAGTCATTTCCCAGTTGAATTGTAGAAGAATATATTACATTAAAAGGTACTGTCATTTTCAAACCTTTCTTAACGCATTGCGTTTCATTAATGGAGCCTTGAAACCAGGTCGTCTTTTCAGGACTACATTTGACACATCTCGTTTGTCCTGGTAGATCCTGATAGGTGCCAATGGGACATTTCATGCATCCTCCATCTAAAAACGTCCCAGGAGGGCATACATCTGTAATGAATTAATGAACGAGGGAGTTCATCATTTTTTAAACATAGGTCAGGACTGGAAATACAGTAGATAAAGCATCGGGTTGCTTTGTCATATAACATAATTCACTGATTAGATGGCAAAGAGCAGATTGTTAATGAGTATGGAAAGTCAAGACACACTGTTTAGTTTAGCCTTAAGATTTTCATAGTTATACAGAAACTGCTCTATAAACCTAGGTTTAAAATACAAACCTTTTTGAATACACTGCGATCGATTGCTGGAGCCTTCCAATAAGGTAGTCTTGAGTGGACCACACTTAATGCAACTGGTTTGTCCTGGTCGGGGCTGGTAGGTTCCAATGGGACATTTACGGCATATGTCATCAAGAACTTGGTCGAATGTTCCAGGAGGACACAGCTCTACACATTAAATATGTCATGTATTAGAAAAATTAAATACTAGCACCAGAAATCTCAAACTAGACTCTTGAGCAAACCTTTCTCGATGCATTGTGATTTTTCAATGGTGCTTCTCTGCAAGGTTGTCTTATCTTGATCACATTTAAGACAGGTGACTTGACCTGGTTTGGGCTGGTATGTTCCAATGGGACATTTAGTGCATGTTTCTTCTATGCCGTCTTTATATGAACCAGGTGGACATTGTACTACGAATATAAAACAAAATGGAACATGAATGTCATCAGTCTATTTTGTTTTGTGATCTCAAGTAATAAGCCTTTTATTTTTCCCTGTGAATCATTTTAAACCAGTAACAACAAACTTTCGTTTTACTTAACTCCTGAAAATAACGCCTGAACTGGATCAAAATGCATGTTTATGTTTTTAAGTTACCTGACAGTTTTCTAAACATATATTGAACTTACCACACATATATCCATTGTCATGCAAGTACTGACCAGATGGGCAGTCAGGTGCCATGTAGAGAAATCCAAGAGATTTGGCAATACCAGTGAGGTTTGCCTTTGATCCTTGTGATACAAACGTTGTTCTGTTCATAGCGTGCATCAATTGTTTTAATTTCCCAACAACATTAAGACGCGCCTCTGAAAATCTCTCCATGACTTCTTCCTGAAGCCGGAAATCTATGGCTTCGAGCTTGACACTTTCACTAAGGAAGAAGTATACTTTTGCCATGGATTTCGATAAAGGGATGTATCTCATATTAGAGATGCTCTTTCTAGATACATTCATTGCTGTAGTCACTAAGCTCGTAATACTCGTCTTTAAAGTCTTGTCCAAGCGAGAGGGAATACCTAGAGTATTTTCACCTTGACAACTTGACGAAACTTGACATTTATTTGTAGCATTGAAGATAACAGCTATCTTTGGATTTGTTGCTGCAATGTTTAACACATCGAGCCTTGCTTTTCTGCTCACAGCTTTACCTCTCTCATTACTTGCCTCGCAATAATAGTGACCACTTTTCTCGACTTCGTCTGGAACTACGTACAACAGATTACTATTCTCGTTGGTCAGCTCCACTGATAAATTCGATGACAATGGTTCAAAAAGCCATTTTATAGTCGCCAACGGTTTTGCATTAACAGCACATGAGAATGTAACCCCTGACTGCTTGTTCAAAGGAACTTGTACATTTGTTGGATGCTCGACAATTGTTGGCTTTTTTTGTATGACTAGCGCAGTTATTCCTGAGAAGATACTTCCCTTGTGATTTGCAGCTTCACATCTGTACAATCCTTGACTGGTTTCATTCAGTAATCGTAATTCAAGATCGCCACTTTTGTCAGAAACCTTTATGACTGTGTTATCCCTTCTCCATGTGTAAATTACTTTTGTCTGGCTTTTTGCGAGACACGAAAGCTTGATACTCTCACCAACGAGTCGGTTTACTTGTTTGCTGTCTTTTGTCAATATAACTGGCTTCTCGCCACAGAGAAGACTGTCATCGTATGTTTCGTTTAACAGCATAGTTAGGTTCTGAAGTCTCGATCTAACCTCTTCCATCTCTAGTTCTTCTTCCATTAGTTCTTTCATTCCATCAGCTAATCTTGGTAACAAAGTCTGCATTTCTCTTGCTTTTGTGCTATTTTTTACAGATTTGTACAGTTCTACGAGACGTTCACTCTGTTCTTTAACACAGTCGAGGGCATTTGAGCAGTCCTTTAGATCTCTTGTTTTGGAGATGTTTTCGACAAAGTTCCTCCATCCAACAATAGTCTCATTCCAAGAGGCCATTCTTGATTGCTCTTTTCGTTGTTCTTTATAAGATGAGATAGTCTTAACATAGCTTTTTGACAAATCGTTTTCAGACGATCGTGCAGCATCATCAGCAAGGGTTACTTCCAGGTTGTCTATGGCAGTAATTTCATTTGATATCTCATTATCTTGTGCAAATTTAGACTCTAAAAGTTTATGAAGAGCACTAAGCATCTCAGAGAAGAACAAACTTGTGTTTCTAGCCAGTAAACAATTTTCATTTTCTTTTATAGGATCTGACTTTTGGCTTGAGTTTGAAAAGTCTATTTCTACGGATCTTCTTTTTCTTGATGTTTCGATGGATTGTGCAAGTTTTTGAATGACTGATTTCGTAGTGTGTTCTATTGATAACTTAACATCCTCAAAATCCATGATAAAGTTGAATGTCAAGTCAGGTCCATTTTTAGTTGTTACTGTTCCTTTTAAAGGAAGGCGCGACTTTGACAGCGATGATGTTTTTGTATGGAAGTATAGCGATAACATTCGAAATGGTCGCTCCTTATAAGACTTGTTTAAAATAGTCCCGATCTTAAGACCTAAGTCAACATCAGGAATGCTCTTCATCTTAGACAAGGAAATCATGCTGGCGTTCTCCAAAGCTTGAAGTTGCCGAAGCCGAGCACTGACGATTCTATAATCATGTGCAGCATTTTGTTCTCGTAATCTTGCTTCCTCAAGCCGTAATTCTATGTGAGCCAATTCCTTTTCCGATTCTATCAGATGGGGATATTCAAATAAAATCGACGCATTATAAAATGATTGTTCTTGTTTAAATATGTTTTTCTTTTCTTTGAAGCATTCTTGGTTTCTTTTAACACATTGTGGATCTAAAAATTCAACACACTTGATGTCTTTTCTACAGCAAGACCTAGGCTTAAACCCTTCCGACGTCATGTTGACTGTTCTCGGATTGGTACACTTCCATTTGATTTCTGAAAACTGTTTTCCCACCATTATTGCTCTTGTTTCCTGGTAACTTCGGTACTCGGTTGGTCCAGCTTCAGTTACGTACTTATGTTTACATCCAGAATTTTGGAAAGCCGACATAAATGAGTCGCCTACTATGTTGCCAAACGATCCAGCAAAATTTTTCATCAGATTCTGACCAAAGTTCTGGAAAGCGTCGCCAATGTTTGCAAAAATGTCTTCACTGAATGCTGCTTTTAAGTTTTTAAATAGTTCTCTTATTTCCAAATTGGGCAAGTCCGGTAGGTTCAGCATGCCTGGTAGATTTTGTAAGCCCGGTAGATTTGGCAAGCCTGGAACGTTCTTTAGGATATTTCCAATATTGGGGTTGATAAACTGTTTCAAACCTTTATTCAAAATTCCTTCAATATTGAGCACTCCCCTCAAAGCGGGTATGTTCCTTCTTAGTGCATCTCCTATATTGAGGTTTAAGTTTACGGGGAGATGTTTAAATGCTCCCTTTACGATACCATTTACGTTAAAATCTTCAACCATGTTCATCAGTGAGCCTGCTTCACTAAGAATCTTTCCAACGCTTGGCATCTCTCCAAGTGTCGGAAAAGCACTTTTGAAAATCTTGTTAACGCCAAGGTCCTTGATAATTGGCAATTGTTTATTTATTATGTTATTGAAATTTAATTTTTCGAGTTTGAGAGGGTTAATATCAACCGATACGACGTCTCGCAGCTTGTTATTAATAAATTTTTCGAAGTTAAGGCCCTTTGCAAATCCAGGCACCATATCTTGTAAAGTGTTCTGTAGATTGAAGTTTTGTAGTCCAGGTATGGATCCCATATCACCTCGAACCAGTTTGTTCAGGTTAAGCTCACCAAGGTTTCCTGGGTTACGTTTTACAGCATTAATAATCAGTCTATTCAAATTAAAGTTTTTACCAAGTTGTGGTATTCTTTTTTTTAGTAGCTTATTTAAGTCCACATCCCTATGCAGACCTCGAAGTTTAGTCTTTATGATATCGTTGACATCAAACCTTTCAAGCAATGTTTTCTTTACCTTAAAAGACAAAACATCATCCAAAGAAGTCTGTATATGTCCTGTGATATTCTTCAAAGATTTAAGTGGAGGTAAGGACTCTTTTAGCACTCTATCAAGATCGATATTTCTCAGTTCCGGTATCCTTTTCACCAGCTCCCTTTTCAAATCGACCTTCCTTTTGAGTCTTTGGGCTTTGAATATAACATCTTTCATTACTTGGTCGAAGTCAAAATTGTTTCTAAGTTCAGGCACAGCTTTTATTACTTCTTCATCAAAATCAAAATCTGCAGGAAGTGCTGGGAAATACCTCTTCAAAATTTCACTCGGATCGAATTTATGTTGCTTTATAAAGTAGGAAGCCAAAAGCTTATTTAAATCAAAGTCTTTTGGGAGCTTACTAGATATTTTTCGAAGTTCACCGTTGATGTCAAAATCACGTGGTAGATTTGGGTTAGACTTTTTAAGAAGTTCATTAAAATTAGGAACATTTTGAAAGTCTTGTCCATTTGTGATGCTTCGTTTTTTTCTTCTGCCCAATAAGGATGAAAACGCCAGTTTAGCACCTCCCTTTATGAGTCCCTCACCCAAAGCTGTTAAAAAGGACTTGCACTTGCCAACATCTCTTCTTATCTGGGGTGTCGTTGGGTACGTCACTTTACGAGTAACTTCTCCCGGTACAAACTTGATGTACTTTGCATTCACTTCCACACAATCATGTTTTTGATATTGAATGATTGCTTTGTCCCAGCACATATCTGGTATACAAGTTTTGCTGCACAATCTTTTACAGTCAGTAAGATTGCAACTTTTGCTTAACAGGCGTTTTGTGAATTTATCATAATCTTGTACAGCATCTTCAAATTTTTGAAAATATTCATTAAAGTCCGCCCTCTTTCTCTTAAGCATGTTTTCTAAATTCTTTTTGTTCTTAATCGAGAGATCCCAGTCATTTTTTTTGGAAATTAAAATCGCGTCTGTATTTTTCGTCTTATTAACGGTACTTTCTAAAAGTGTCTTCGCCTTTCTTATTCTATTTTCAGCTTTTCGAACCATTGTGATAGCATATTCGTTGACTGCGTTTTCCAGCATTCTTGGAAGTTGAGAGCCTTGACCCATTTTTCCACTTGCTTTGAAAATCAATGACTCCCAGTCGTCGACCTTAGTATCAGCAGTTACGTTAATCTCTGATTCGAACTTGTTAAAAATATTCCCTCTCACTTTAACATAGAGCTGTTGGTTTGTAATGTTCAGGTTGACCGTTTTTGTCATTCCAAATAAATGCATTGTGGTTTTAAAGCGCATTAGATTCTTAAAAACGTCCATTCTCATCTCTTCACCTTCCTTCACCTGTAGCAGTCTCCCAAGCTCGATGTTTTTAGATGGTGAGATAAACACATAAGGAAATGTTCGTTGTTTTACTGTTGCTCCAGCACTTGTGTTCTTCCTTAGGCAGGCAGTCGTGGTTACATCGTTATTCGCGAGTATTTTTGCCTTTACATCTGGCACACACAACCTACCTATACAGACTTGTGACATCATACCAATGGATAACCCTTTAAGAATTTGTTTGACCGGAGATCGTTCAGTATCAAGCTTCAGTGATTTTGCGTAAAGTTCCACGTTGGTGTGAAAACCTTGAAGTTGAGCTATTATCCCCGATACCATTGGATTTGAGGTATGCGACAAAAGCTTCTGAGAAAGCGCGGTTGTCCTTGTTAGGATACTCTCAATCTTTTCGTTCAAGATTTCAACCGTGTTTATTATACTCTTAGCTTCTTGGTTTACTAAAGTTTTGTCTATACTTGACATGACAAGTTGCCTCATTCTGGTCGCTTGAGCATTCACATCATTGACAATGTCTAGCAATTTGTTTGCATCAGAGCTTAAATCTGGCACCACATTAGGAATACTTTGCGCAGTGAACTGGAATTGCTGCATTATGAATCCAAGGAGTATGACTGTGGTGCCTAAATTTCTTGGAATTCGCACACCACTTTGTCCACCTCCGCCTACTATGTCGTGGTTGATGGTAACATTCATTGGGTATTTTAGATATGGAAGAATGAATTGAGATAACATGGTTCCTTTTACGGGATTTTCTGAGGATGTCAAGGTGAGGTTGATGCCTTGGTCACACTTATCTCCTGGTAAATGACAGTGAAAGATAGAGTTTTAGCTCTGCGCGTTTGAGTTTTACTCTAATTTAATAGTGTTACTATTTGTTGTTGTTGTTATGTCTGTTGTTGTTTCGAACTTCAATCTATCTGGAATCCTGAGTTATGTCATGCATGTTGTTCCTTACCTCCAAGCAGGAATTGTCCAACCATATTTTCCGATTTCAACTTCAATGGAATTAGTTCAGAATCGCCAGTTTTTATTGAGGTTTGCATCGTTATCCTTCCATTAGCAGAGCCTGATATTGAACAGGTAAGCTGTCTGGAAAGAAGCTGCAAGAAAAACGCACAAACGTAGGCTTCAAGTGCTTTGAATTGAATTAAATTGCATTGAATTGACTTATTTACTCATGTAAATATTATTTATACATATACGTCTTTCAGACTAGATAATCTATGATTTACAATCCAATGATACGTGAAAAACATTTTTCTTCTAGAACACAAAGTTGGTACTGTCCTATATGTATATAAAACCAAAGGCTACGGTGGGCTATTTAAAACGTGCGAAAAAAGCTTTGGCTCTCTCATAATCCCCCATAAAAGAAGGTAGAGTCATACATATATCAAAAAGTATATGTGAATTAGGTTTACTAACCTTCTTTGGGCAGTCCGACGTTGTGAAAATCTCTCCTGTGCTGTTAAGTTGAACACCAACTCGAGGACCCGTCATGCGTACTTTTATCTCGCCTTTCATCCAAATGTCAAAATTATTTTTACCAACTGCATCATCAGATCTATTATTCTGCATTCCAAAGCTAGAAACTTTAAAATCCCAACCTGTTCTCTTCATGTCTTTGAATATTTTCATTTGCTGAAATCTTTTCCTGGCCTGAGATGAGAGATCTATAAACGACTTGCTTTGACAGACATCAAGGGCCAGGCAGACACGCTCTTCTGATTTGAATGCTTTTGTCTCATCGCCGATTTTAGTGTTGAATGCTATGCTAGGTTTGAAGAAAACACTTGAAGGAGATATTGGAAGCTGTTCACACATTCCTGATCCATCGCTCATGGGTTTACCCACACTGACCATTAGGTTGGTAACATCAAAGACGTCATTACTTTGATCAAGCTGCAACTCAATCCACGGTGGCAGAACACTTGACAGAGACCTAAAGATGGACCTTGGCAAGGCATCATTTTGAATAAAATCAAACAAGTAATCTTTTTTCATAGGAGTGGAGTGACACTTTCCATCTCTTATGAAGGACAAGTCAGTTTTAGCTGGTACGTCTTGAAGGGAGGTTTCTTCGATCTTGCTAAGTAACTGTTCTCTTGTAAAAGAAAGTTCATTCAAGCTCACTCCGAAGAGGGAAATGGGAATGTTCAAGCTCTTAGTTCGTAAGTGAACTATACCTTCAGTTGATGTGGCACTTGGAGTACCCCAAGGAAAAGTTGAAGTTAGACGTGCATTGCATTGGAACAATTTTGGCAACTCATGGCAACCTTCTGGTAGATTCCCTTTCGAAATCTGAAGGCGGTTGTATACGTTATCCTTGCTGACACTATCGGGACCAACAAAGATCGTGTTCTCCTCTGGAGCCTTAAAAACCTTTGCATCATCGCCGTCTAAAGTATATGCAATAATGTGCAACCCTGGTTTCCTGGAAACAAGAGTGAATGCCACCTGTCGAGACAGTTTTGAAATTCGTAACTCACTTTGTGGTTTCACCAAGACTGCTTGGGTCGATCTGATGGTTACCCTAAGCTCACTCTTTGGTTGTGCGTTTAGATGGTATACTTTGGACTCTTGGTTTATTTTTAGTCTCTGATATGTGGGCGTTGTTATGATACCTGTTTCACACCGTGGACCTTCAAAGCCAGTGTCTGCACAGTCACAATAAAATTTATTGTTGTTGTGAAGTGAACATTTCCCACCATTTAAGCACGGATTTGGTGAGCAAAGTTTCAGCTCTGTAATTAAATTATATAATTTCTTAGTCAATCGTAATTGGAAATTAGTATAAATAAGTTAATAATTGATCCTAACAGGTGTACGTATGTTGTAAGATAATCTTTGTAGACAAATAGAAATTACCTTTGCAATGGAAATTCTTTAAATTCCATTTCCCAAAACCAGAGAAGCTCTCAAGCTGACATGTCGCTACACCACCTTCTGCGCTGTGAAATCCATCCACACATTTCAACAAACATCTTGATCTTATTGTGTTGTGACAAGGCAAGAAAACCTCGGCATTTTCTGGTGCAGCCAACTTAGGACATTGTTTAACTAAAAGATTGGAAAAGGATTGTGTAATGAGAAGCCAACACATTTAAAAGTTGTATTTATAATTGATGCTTATTGTCTTCACATTCCAGGTCGCGTGTAATTCCGTTATTTATAATTTCCTTGTTTGCCAGATTTTAACCAAGAAGTTTTGCTAATAGAGGTTTGAAATGGGAAAACATGTAAAAGGATCTCCATTGAAGAACATAAACATAGAGCCCCACTTTTTACGCCTTTTGTTGTTGTTGTTGTTGTTGTTGAAATTCAAGTGTTAATAAAGACATTGAGTTTTTAATGTTATTTTAAAAAAGTGTTGCAGTTGCTTTTTCACCTTTGCATGTCGCTCTAGTGCCATTCCACTTCCCTGAAGGTAGACACGTTGATTCCTCGGATCCAACCAAGTCATATTCGAGGTCACACTGGAACGTACATATTGAGCCAGTGGAAAAGCCATTACATTTCATGCTACCACGAGATGGACCCTCAATAGACTCACATGGAAGTGCTAAAATATACATATGACTCCATTACGCTTTAGGCTCAACTGAATAATGTCATTAAATCAATATAAGGTAATTTAACATACCTTGACACTTTTTCTTGTCTTTCAGCTTGTAGCCAGGCCCACAAGAGCAAACGTAAGATCCAATACTATTTTGACATTTCTGATCGCATTTGTGAGTGCCAGTCAGGCATTCGTCTACATCTGAAACCAGGATAAAATTGTGAGTTGATTATTTAATATTTATAACTGTTTAACTGCATTTGAGTTAGTGTGCTAACGCAAAAAATATCTTCGGTCTTTAACTTGTTTGTCTTCTTTGTATATACCTTTACATGCTTTTTCGTTCCGTCGAAGTCGATATCCACGTTTACACGAGCACTTAAATGAACCTTGAGTATTTATGCACAACTGTTCACAGTCGGAAAGAGAGGTGTTCCCGGGGCGGCATTCATCGATATCTGTGACTCACAAAAAGATAATGGATTATTATTGCTTCAATTGTGCTATGTTGGAAAACCCCTAGTCATAATGTCATTTCAGATGACTTGAATAACAAGTACACACAGTATTTGCAGTTATATGTTTTCTCTCTTATCAACTTAACTGCACTAAAAGACCCACCTGAACAAGTAAAGTTATCATTGTTTAATTTGTATCCATTTGGACATGAGCAACGATAGCTTCCTTGCAAGTTGATGCACTTCATGTCGCATGGTTTAAAAACCTTGCACTCATCAACATCTGAACCACCGATGTAAAAAGGAAAAAAAGAATATATTAAGTTAGTAACAAAAAACTGACTTCCTGACTGATCGACTGATTGACTGACCGACCGACCAAGCAACAAACCTACCATGTGAATGACTGACTGACCGACTGACTAACTGGCTCATACACTAAATCATTAAAGCCCTCAACTTACCTATACATTGACGGCCATTTGGATGTATTCTGAACCCTCTACGACATCGACACCTGAAACTTCCAAAGGTGTTTATGCACCTGTGCTGACAACCCTTCTTTGTCTTGCATTCGTTTTCATCTGAAAAATAAATAAATAAACGAAACCTTATCAGTTCAGATATTCCAAAACAACTATAAAAGAAACTGTTTAAAAATTAAGGTAAAAACCAATAGAAATCGCACAAAATCTCTGATTCAATTACGAAAATGTCTACATAGGACAGGCTCATTTGTTTTTCATTCTAATTACCATAGTGTATAAAGCTAGGTAATAGTTCTTCAGAAATGCTTTTCTTTGAGAACAATGAACATTGTACTTGTTCCATTGTACTTCTCCCCCTGAGCACACCTTTTTATAATCACTCCTGACTGTCTGTCTCATTCCCACTTACCTTCGCATGTGGAACCATCTTTTCCGAGTAGGAACCCTCTGGGACAATGGCATGAATAAGAACCAGGCAAATTTAAACACTTTAGGTTACAATTATTTGTGGTTGGAGAAATACATTCATCAATATCTACATAAGGGAAACATAGCTAATCAGTGTTTGATACTTCAATGTGTCCCCAGAAACCGTGCAAATCCCTAAAAGATTCTGGATACGCAAGATGGTTAACAAATGACAGTTTCCTTGCAATCAAATTCTAAGTTTTAAGTTCCAATAAGCTCCACTAAGGTGTTAAGAACCACCTCTGAATGTTCAGAGCTAAAACACACAATAAAACCGTCCTTAGTACAGCATATCACAAAACTGCACTTTGGAATTAGAACAAACCAAAAATAAGTTGTAATATAAAAGGTGTTGAAACATTCTTCATCAAAATGTTATGCAATATAATTTCTGACCTTTCAATTGAGTACCTTCGCAAATCGTTGAAGCTATTAATCTGTAGCCCTTGTTACAAGTACACCTGTAACTTCCTATTTCATTGATGCAGGTCGCGTTGCATTCCGCTTCTTTGATATTTGCACATCTACAAGCCGGTGGATCTTTTTGGTATTTACACTCGTCAAGATCTCAAAACAAAGGAGAAAAAATCCTTAAAAATTGAAAGAAATGTAAAGAAAAGAAATAGAAAAAAAAAGAAATTATAGGAAGATCATATTCTTAAAATCAAAAAAAATCAAATCAGGCAAGAAAGATACACACTACCTTTTGGAATGCAATTTGCATGTGAAACTCAATTATGCATTTGCGTACTGTTACCTAGCTGGGTCAACCTCGATTTGGAGTGGAATATTAATGCGTTCCGCTGCTTATGTGAAATGAGCTAAACTTGAGTAATTGTGTCAGTAATCCAGATACCTATGCATATCTCCATATTATCAATGATTTTGTGTTTCACGTATCCTCTGTGGCATCCGCATTCGTATGATCCTGGTTTGTTGGTGCACGTGTGCTGACAGTTACCATTATTTTTGTTACATTCGTTAATGTCTGATAAAAAAAAGAGATTCTTATGAGTTAAACAACAATAGAGTAAGCACCACATATTCGTGTAACAAAACCACAAAACCAAAGATGCAATGTCGAGTCATCTAAGTGTGTGTGTGTGTGGGTATATATGTGTATATGACACCACAGAAACCTAGCTTGGGCTACCTGTGCTCTAGGTTACGCAATACATAGCGCCCTATTGTACTATTTAAGCTATTTAGCTTGTTCTCATTTATATACGGCTATAATAATAATGATAATAATAATAATAATAATTATTATTATTATTTTAATAACCTTTATCTATTCAACGGAAAGTCAAAGCTACTCAAGCGTTTGCTATTCCCGTTTTGCAACACCACATGTGGTCTACTGACTGGCCTATAGACAAACTTAAAGAACTTGACAGACGAACCCGTCGAGTTATTAATGACTGCGGCTGTAAAAACAAGCATGAATCTCTACCCCTCCTCTACCTTCCAACTGCTAAAGGAGGCAAAGGCCTGACTGAAATCGAAAGCTTGTACAAGACCACAAAGATAAAACTCGCCCACTACATCACATGCAGCTCTGATCCACATGTTGAGCTAGTAAGAACGTACCAAGACGCCAAAGAAATGAAATCCTTAAGAGTGGCTGTCCGTAACGGTCGAGAATGGCGGGACAGCGAAGGAATTTTCAAATTTCTCATATTTTGTCAGAAGACAACCTTTGGTAAGCTCTTTTAAAAAATCCAGTTTAAAACTTCAAGCGCTTTTTTATTTTGGCGAATTTTACGAAAATCTAAAACTCGACTTCCGGTTTGCTCTGGACCGGTGTGAACAGCCCAAAATATTACCCATATTTAAGAAGGCCTCACTCGTTCAAAAATACTCCTAACGATCTGATACTTTTTCAACATTTTAACTAACTATCAGACTCCAAAAGGGATAAATAATATTTTTGGGAAAATATTTTGTTCTCGCTTTTTGGGATTTTTTTTCGATGGCATTTCAAGCAGCTACGACGCGAAGCAAATTTTAGCCTAAGTTGAATGCCCTAAATCATCACCTGGTATATATTTTATTTTCACTAATACTATATGATCTGAAAGCTTGTTTATTGTACTTCTTTTCCTGAAAGTATTAGCCTTGGAACGCAAATACTTCCTCGCGATTAATCGACTCTTCTATGTAGCATACGGCGGTCTAATTTCGGATTCAGAATCAAAGCGCCTGCTTTATAAATACTCAAAAACTTTCTTGGATCACCCAGAATGAACATTTTAATCGTAAACAACATTAGTTTGATGACTGTAAACTATACTCCAGCTATATATTATTGACTTATACTTTTGTACTGGAATATTTTAGAGAGTAAGGACTTAAGCGTACGAATTCTAAGTTAGAAAAAAAACCTTTAGACCCCATCAAACGCAGGGTTTTTTTATTTTTCTCTTTTCTTTGTTTTTGTTGAATATACTTGCTCAAAATCCTCCCAAATTTCAATTAGTTCCACGTTATTCGTAGAAAAAACAAACTCATTTTTGTACTTTCTCAAAATTAATGGAATAAGTTAGAGGACACTATGATTGAATAAACAAACTGAATTAGTTGAGAAGCGTGGCACGTGAACGTCGATCACTTGTACCTTTCTTGAATTATATGAACTAAACAAACAACCTTTATGGTTTGTATTTTTTGTCTTTATCTCTTGTCAAAATTAATAATAACTAGTGACTAAAGTGCGTGCAGTTGCTTTCGTACTATTTCATTTAAGCCCCTTTCCCGATAACGTCACACATTTGATTCGCATCAACACTGCCTACTCTGTTTTTTATAAATCGTCCTTGTTTTAAGAGAAGTCAGTGGCTAACAAACCTGTTTCCTTTCTTATTCATTCGTCTAGAATGAACTGTTTGACAGGAACAATTGTATGGTTTCTATCAATTACGGCCGCAATCGTAAACTACATTCAAGGTATTTGGTGCTTTGCTCTTTTAGGGGAACAGGAACATGTAACTCTAGAGCCTCACAGAAAATCTGCAGCATTGTTACCTAGAGAGTTTTTAAGTCTGTCATTTTTCACCATTGGAACATATATCGTATTGGTCGTAAGTGACAGGGTGCTGTAGTTGGCAGGGCCGTAACCAGGGGGGGCACAGGGTGCACGTGCACCCCCACATAAAAGCTTAAGGTCCGCCGATTTTTTTATTCGATGTGCACCCTCCCTGTAAAAGTTCTGGTTACGGCCCTGGTTGGAAAGTCGAGATAGCTGCTTCTACAGTATTGTACTGGGAAAATTATCATCTTCCTCTATTGCGTTTGGGGAGATAGCAAGGTCTTCAGGGACGGTCTGGCCGAGTACTTGAAAAGACGCAAGCCGTCGGGACCTCGAGCACGTCTCATGACCTTTTCTACAAATTCTGGGTTTAACTTTCTTCCTAAGGTTTACTCAATGTTGAGCTTGTTGACCAAGTAGGTTCTCTGTTTTTTGATAAAGCGGTCAGACTTTTTATTTTCTTTGAGAGCCCAGCCTCTTCAGCAGATAAATCCGAGGTCCTCATATTACTAGACGAGAATTTTAGGGTCGGTAGAAACCCCAACCCCCTCTTCCAAGCTTTGTATTTGACGGCCTTAGCAAGATCAAATAGCGATTGTTTCTCAAGAGATTTCGACCATCTCTCAAGAGAAAAATGCTTTTCAAGAACAGAGAATCTTCGCACTCGCACGCAGCCGCCGCCAGAGCACCATACCTTCATTTAATTAAGAATGTAGTTTACTATTGCGGCTGTAATTGATAGAAACCATACAATTGTTCCTGTCAAAATGTTAAAAAAAAGAATAAGAAAAAGAAAAAAAAAAACCGGCTGCTCAGCTCGACGATTAGCTTGCCTACTGAGCAGCTATTACCTGAATCTTGGCTATAAACATTAATGTTGTAAAGCATAATTTGATATATATATATATATATATATTTTTTAATCAAACTCATAAATAATTCATGAGGAAAACACAATAGAAATCACGACCATGAAGGAGGTTTTATATCTGATATAGATTCGTCTTCATTTGCATAAACTTAAACTTGGATTTTCTTGGCCAGATTCACTTCAATTTTGAAAATTTTAGTGAAACACAAAGGAACTAACCTAGACGTTTGATAAGCAATCTACAGTATGAGTGGCCGTGTTGTATTCGATATACAATCACTCGGCTACGCCTCGTGTTTGTATATCGGATACAACACGGCCACTCATTCTGAAAAAAACGTCTGTCTGATGAGTGCGTAAGCACGAAACTCGGAGTTACAGTGAACATGTCTCGTCTTTAATCCAATCTTTACTATATATCTGTTGCTCTGCATCCCTACGCATCGAGCACTGTTTCACCAGTATAGACCACATTACATACTTTGTTATATATATATATATATACAGCCATTTGCAAAAATTATGGCCGTTTCAAATATAAATACAACTATATCGAAAGTATATCAGACAGGGCGGGATATCATTCTTGATATTTTTTTCCAGAAAGCCCTAATGATAGACAACTTGAAAAATATATAGTGGAAGATATCCCATAATACTTGATATGCTTTCGATATACTCGTATATGTATTGGAAGCGGCCATAGTTTTTGCAAATGGCTGTATATATATATATATATATATGTATATATAATATGTTATTATTATTGGTAAAAAGATACTTGTTGTTCCTGTCAAACAGTTTATTCTAGGCGAATGAATAGGAAAGGAAACAGGTTTGTTAGCCACTGACTTCTCTTAATGAAACAAGGACGATTTTTGGCTTTTTCATTTAGAATCAAGTTAAATCAATCAATTCTGAAACCCCATATAAAAACAAGCAAAAACAGCAACAAAAGAGAAGGGAAAAAAAGCAGAGTAGGCAGTGTTGATGCGGATCAAATGTGTGACGTTATCGGGAAAGGGGCTTAAATGAAATAGTACGAAAGCAACTGCACGCACTTTAGTCACTAGTTATTATTAATTTTGACAAGAGATAAAGACAAAAAATACAAAACATAAAGGTTGTTTGTTTAGTTCATATAATTCAAGAAAGGTACAAGTGATCGACGTTCACGTGCCACGCTTCTCAACTAATTCAGTTTGTTTATTCAATCATAATGTCCTCTAACTTATTCCATTAATTTTGAGAAAGTACGAAAATGAGTTTGTTTTTTCTACGAATAACGTGGAACTAATTGAAATTTGGGAGGATTTTGAGCAAGTATATTCAACAAAAACAAAGAAAAGAGAAAAATAAAAAAACCCTGCGTTTGATGGGGTCTAAAGGTTTTTTTTCTAACTTAGAATTCGTACGCTTAAGTCCTTACTCTCTAAAACATTCCAGTACAAAAGAATAAGTCAATAATATATAGCTGGAGTATAGTTTACAGTCATCAAACTAATGTTGTTTACGATTAAAATGTTCATTCTGGGTGATCCAAGAAAGTTTTTGAGTATTTATAAAGCAGGCGCTTTGATTCTGAATCCGAAATTAGACCGCCGTATGCTACATAGAAGAGTCGATTAATCGCGAGGACGTATTTGCGTTCCAAAGCTGATACTTTCAGGAAAAGAATTACAATAAACAAGCTTTCAGATCATATAGTTTTAGTGAAAATAAAATATATACCAGGTGATGATTTAGGGCATTCAACTTAGGCTAAAATTTGCTTCGCGTCGTAGCTGCTTGAAATGCCATCGAAAAAAAATCCCAAAAAGCGAGAAAAAAATATTTTCCCAAAAATATTATTTATCCCTTTTGGAGTCTGATAGTTAGTTAAAATGTTGAAAAAGTATCAGATCGATAGGAGTATTTTTGAACGAGTGAGGCCTTCTTAAATATGGGTAATATTTTGGGCTGTTCACACCGGTCCAGAGCGAACCGGAAGTCGAGTTTTAGATTTTCGTAAAATTCGCCAAAATAAAAAAGCGCTCGAAGTTTTAAACTGGATTTTTTAAAAGAGCTTACCAAAGGTTGTCTTCTGACAAAATATGAGAAATTTGAAAATTCCTTCGCTGTCCCGCCATTCTCGACCGTTACGGACAGCCACTCTTAAGATCTATCATCAAGTACGCAAGAACATTTGCAGCCCAACTCAATGTGGACATAACGTATAATGCCGAAAGCAATAAATATATCTTAACCTCCAACGACACAGTTATAGAAGTGAATAACTGTCAACCTAAAAGCATCAAGTCCATCGTAAAGAACGAATTAGTGAGAAAGTACGAACTCGAAGTTGAACAGCAACCCTGGGTTGGGCAATTCATGGCTAAACAGTGGAAAAACAAAGACCTGCACAAAGAATGGTGTGACATCTCAAAAGTCTGGAAAAACATTCCAACTGTTGTACAGTATTCACACAAGTATTATTCAACAACTATTGCCAACTAAAGTCTATAAGGCAAAGAAACTGAAAGGTGAAGAAGAAGATCTGAAATGTCGGCTTTGCCAATCTGGAGATGAGAGTATTGCACACATCATGTGCAAATGCTCGGCCATAGCCCAATCGCTCTACACATCAAGACATGATCACACGATTAGACCTGCGTATCACGCGATACTTAAGAAGTTTGAACTTTCTGATGATAAAGACAACGTAACACCTTGGCACAAAGAACTACCCCCAAAGAGCACTGTCGAAAATGATGAAGCAAAAGTACTGTGGAATATCCCTATCTACCAAGACAGCCCTCCAAAAGTTAATTATATTTGAAGGAACAGTCTGTAATGTAGGAGAGATACTTCATAGGGATAAAAATAAAACTGTTAAATATACTGACTTAAGATCTAGTCTTAAAAGAATGTACCCTGGATATAAAGTAACGCAAGTCAACATAGTATTTGATTTTCTATCTGGGTATCACACGGATTTGATTAGTAAACTGGCTGATGTAGGCCTCACTGATGGTCTAAAAAATGTAAGAAAGTGTCAGAAATGGGTTATTTCACAGAACTGTGAGATTGTGAAACGTCTGTACAATTGTTAAATTTGTATACACCTTTGTAAAACCAGTCATGCAGATAATTTGCTTAGACTATTCATGCCCGCAATATTCTGTATTCATGTAGCAAAAATGTCTGAAGTTGAAATAAACATATGATAATAATAATAATAATTATTATTATTATTATCATTATTTATACATTCAATATAAACTAAAAAGAGAAGCAGAGTCATGTTTGTTAGTTTAATTAAAATTCCCTGAACAAAACGTAAATAACCATTGTCGTAATAACCAATTTAACCACATATTGAGGCGTTATAGCCAAGCCATGCACAAAAGGTCTTGCCTCTTCCACAGAAGGTACCAGTCCATCCCGATTTACACTTGCATGTGTCTGGTGCTACACATTCTCCACCATTGGGACCACAACCAAGAGAACAAGTTGCTATAAATTGAGGAAAATATTTATTTAACATGTTTTGGTGTGTGTGTTTAGTATGGTGTGCTCTGGTATTTTCTGGTGGTGTTGTGGTGTGGTGTAGATAGCATGGTAGTTTGGGATTTGATAATGTGTCATGTGTTGTTGCAAGGTTGTTAAATGTTGTTGTTACAAATGTACCCTATATGCTTCGTCTCTATTAAAGACCTATAGTAGCTAAAAGGAATGTAGGAATTGAATACTATCATTTTGATCGTAACACTTCAAAGCCTGCAGAAAACCACACCCAGTGATGCCAAAAAATGCCACACCATATCACACGCCACTAGACCATACCGTACCATAAAATATCATATCATATCATATCATATCATATCATATCATAACATACCATTCCATACTATACCGTACCGTACCGTACCGTACCGTACCGTACCGTACCGTACCGTAACCTACCATACCTTATATCATATCATACCATACCATTCCACACCATACCACACCACCATAAAATACCATACTATACTAAACTGGACCACACAATATCATACCACACCTCACCACACATATTTGATGGACTGCTCAAAGTTATTTTAAGGTGCTGTAAAACACACAAAAACTTTGGCCTCAAAAATATATAATAAGCTGAAGGAGAGCTTCTGGTATTTCTTTTTTGTTTGTTTGTTTGTTTTTTTAACTATAGCGGACTAACTTTATTATACTTACGTTGGTCACAAACTTTTTTGCCATCAATGGTCGTGTTCGACCTCCATCCAGGACAGCAGTACAACTGAATCACTGGCTCTGTTCCAGTTCGAATGACATATAGAGTTTTTGTTGCTTTTCTAATCCGAAGTAACAACAACGAAATATAGTGGATTAATGGATAGAAGCTTTACGAAAATTATCAAGTGCTCCGGTAGATTCAGGATTATGAGAGAGAGAGATTTACAAAAATTTACAAAATCACTCATCACCCTGACTGTCTTTATCACCATTACGATCATCATCATCTTCATCGGCATCATCATCATCAGAATCCTTCTGATAAATTAAAATTCATACTGTATTTCATAGGTATATTATGATGTGCAAGTAGTATAGGGGATGGGGGTTCCAGCGCAACGACCACCGGAGGATTACCCGTCTAAAGTGAATTCCTCGATTCGTACCGCGATTACCCGCATCCCGTGTCTATGTAGTTAAATATGTTAGTCTATATATGGAGTGCGAAGATTGTAAGAGAACTTTTAAGAAAGAAGTGGACTTAAAGAAGCATTTGAAGATGAAGACGAAATGTATGAGCAGCTATGATTGTGGATGTGGTAAGAAGTTTGAGACTAAGGTTAAATTGTTTTGGCATTGTCAGGATTGTGAGTATGACTACGACGATCTGAAAAGGGTCTGGAATTAGGTATAAGATATTTCCTATTATATAGATGGAATCCCAAAGCAATTTCGAAACGGTGTCAATACCCAGTAACGGTGAGATTGACGTTAGACAGTTTTGGCGGCAGTCAGAAAGGAAGGTCAAGAGAACGCTTCGAAAAGGTATAGAAGAATTAGGAGCCCTGAAAGCAAGCATAATGGTAGAAGTGAGTCTATCAAAAGACGAGGTAATGACGACAGCAATGTTGCGATCGAAGTCGTTAGTGATATTAGAGTCCACGAATCTGGATAGGTCACTCAGCGAAGCCTTAGAAGCAATAATGGAGTCGCTGTTTAACTACACGAAAGAAGGATCAGGTTGGACAGTGGAGGAGGTAGAAGGTATGGAGGTTAGCATGGCAAGGTACGTGCCAATACGAGGAGGAAGTTACGTGCCCCTACCAACGTGGGTAGAAAGGAAGAAAGCCATAGTCAACGTAAAAAATGATGACAACAGATGCTTTATGTGGGCAATACGATCCGCACTGTATCCAGTAGATAAGGATCCATGTAGACCAAGCAAGTACCCAACAGATGATTTGGAGTGGGATGGCGTAGAGTTCCCAATGCAGTTGATAGACATACCGATATTCGAGCAGGAAAATGACCTAGCCATTAACGTTTACGGAGCAAGAGACCAAACGATAGTGCCACTAGTGCTGTGAAAGAGTAAAGGAGAACGAATACACCTTTTCTACCACGGCGGACATTATTCGTGGGTCAAACATGTTAGCAGACTATTTTACAGACACACCAAACACAAAGGCAAGAAATACTTCTGCGACTGTTGTTTGTTATCCTTTACCAGCGTTAAAGCTCTAAAGGATCACGACGAAATATGTCGCGGAGTCGAAGAAGTGGCGCAACGGATCCAGATGCCCACAGATAAGAACCTATCGTACTCAGACCATCAAAAGCAGATGCAGGTGCCTTACGTGATATATGCAGACTTTGAAGCGTTGATAACTAAGGAAGAGCAGAAAAGTGGTGCCACGAATAAGGTGGGATTGCACGAGATCTGCTCCTTTGGTTACGTAGTAGTCAGATCAGATGGTAAGGCCGACCCTCCTGTGATTTACCGAGGTAAGAACGCAGCTAATGAGTTTCTAGAAGCATTGCGAGAAGAGGAGGAAGAGATAAGAGAACAATTAAGACACCCAAAGAAGATGGTATTTACCAAAGAGAACCAGGAGGCTTTTACCAAGGCAAAGAAATGCCACATTTGCCAACATACGAAAATAAGTGGTCTATGATTTTCTTCTTTACTTCGTTGTCTAAATATACCGGGTGTAAACCTTGGATATGACTCATCCAGTCCCTAAAGTATTTTATTCTCTTATAAGGTGTTTTCTTACGACCTCCATTGGCGTAATACTGCTCTCTGGTAGCATTCGGTACGGCATTACGAATATTCTTACCACACTCGTAACACTGTGCTGACGTGTCGTCTTCTATTTGCATTTTCTTACCACAACAAATATACTTATTTGGCT
The DNA here is from genome assembly GCF_029948245.1 of Actinia tenebrosa. NCBI lineage: Eukaryota > Metazoa > Cnidaria > Anthozoa > Actiniaria > Actiniidae > Actinia > Actinia tenebrosa. The sequence goes on from NW_028292583.1 coordinate 4,645,780, forward strand.
TAGTAGGTACAAACTTAGGTTTCAAGCACTTTACACAGAAGTCATAAACAAACTCTTTACAATCTTCGCACTCCATATATAGACTAACATATTTAACTACATAGACACGGGATGCGGGTAATCGCGGTACGAATCGAGGAATTCACTTTAGACGGGTAATCCTCCGTTGGTCGTTGCGCTGGAACCCCCATCCCCTATACTACTTGTGCAACACATGACGGGATAGACCCCGGTTTTCCCCTGATCTCGAGGTTGTACGTGTTGAATACCTCACCTTCTTACATTGCAACGACTCCAACCAAAAAGTCCACATGAGGTTTCCCTTGTTTCCATGAAATGGGTAACTTCCGGCATCGGAGGGTAAGTAAAACTTTCATAACTTGTGTTTTGGCAAACATTTCCTCTATGCATAATTAGAACCAAGACAAATATTAACATAATAAACAACGAATAATAAATAATAATAATACCTTTACTTTATATAGCGTCAATTCTACAAGATTCAACAACCCTTTACAGACTTTAAGCTTAAATTACACAACAGTAATACAATAATGAATAAAAATGAATAAATAATAGATTCATAGAATTTACTCGTAATGATAAGTAGCTGAGGTGGTTATTGTACGCTTGCCAAGATGGTTCTGTTTAGCTTGTAAAAGGATGTAAATATGAGCAAAAATTTGAAGAAATCTGGAGAGTTTACAAAACGTCGCCTCCATGCTGGCGCTCCCATGGGTAAAAATGTCTTTTCATTTGGTCCTGATCGGCATAGCTTTAGCAACAATTTTTTTAGCAATTTCCGTGATATTTTAATATTTGAATTAATGTTTTTATACAACTTGAAAAATCAATATAAAACAACGAAAGCAATAGTAAAGGCCCTGCTGAATTGGTCTTTGTTCGGTATCCCCTTGAGAAAAGAGACTTATAGAGCCTTTAGATTGCGATTATTTCGCGTGGATTTCAAGTCAATTGAAAATTTATGTAAATAAAACTATTATTTTTTAACAACGATTTCATATTGTAGTCCAAATGATTTGAATCCCATTGCCTCATCTATTAAGTGGTTACTTGTGCTTCGTAACATTTACTCGCCCATTGTCTACAATGAATAAACTCATGCATACACACCCATAGCTACTAAGTTAACTTCATACCCTTTGAGGTAGAACATATCGGGGTTTAGCACCTTCTGGGAGTAGACAAGAACCAAAGTGAGCAGTAGAATTAAAAACTGAAAACTCCAATTCTTGAACATCTTTCCTTAAAAAAACAGCTACAAATAAAATCTAAAGCCCAGTTTGCAAGGATGACATTATTAGTTCAAGTCTACTAAATTACGGGCCTCAAAGCGAGCCTGGCGTTTTGGGTGACTCGTAGAATTATTATTATCTTTTTTTTCAAGCTTCTAATGTTACTGGTGCACATGTAACAAAAACCTTGTTTGCTTTCTAATATTGGGATCAAAACAGGAACAACATTCCAAGCAACATCTAATCCTTCTACCGAAATATCGATATCGGCTCTCCGACTTATTTTAGTATTTATTTTGATTCATTCACACTGTGTGAGATCTAAGGCTAGTTGGCTTTTATAAAGAACATTTACAAGGAAAATTCATTTTTGAGTGACAAAAGTTCGCACAAAGCAATTAGAATTCACTAAAGACATGGAAACGTCCCTCCAGCCACAAGTAAAAAGGTTGTTTATTTCCCCACAGTCCACCGATATGTTCCAACTTGCCTGAACCATGAATCAAAGTTCAAGTGGATTCAAAGCGAGTATCCTTTAAAAGCTCTATTAAGCCATATCGAGTTTTTCGTGTTGTCGGCCTTACAGTACATATGAAATCATATTCTAGCATTGCAAATTGCTTGGTGTTACATTTACATACAAGACGCATGAATCAGTCCCCGTTCCTTCTCTGCAATGTTAATCCATATAGACGATGACATAATAACTCCTCAAAAATGGATAGTAAACTTTGCAGGTAGCTAGAAAATAATTGAGAAAACATTACAGTCTGGCCACTGGCCATCATTGAGGATCATCACGTTATTTTGGTATGAGAAAACAAGACAGAACAAAACAAGGAAGCACATTCCTGATAATTTTGACCTTTAACATGATATCTAAATTACATTATTATTAGCTCCTCCACTTAGTACCCAATTGACTGAAAATAACATTTTCACTCTTATCAGATCTCATTTGCCACTGAAAATCCTCATCTGTTGCATAGAGTTAAGGCATATAACTAGTGAAATACTAAGTGTATTAGTAAATATCTATTTCACAATGAAATAGCTGCAGGATAAGGCGGTAACTTGCCAGGCCTGAGTTATTTTGCCCTTTTTGCTAAAGCACGAAACGTGACGGTTGCTTTACAAAATGAAATACAATCTTATCGCTGACCTTAATAAAAGTGCAAACCATCTCTCGGAAAACACCTTAATATAAGTTTTGTGTGACTGTTTTTGTTTGTTTGTTTGTTTGTTGTTGTTGTCGTCGTTGTTGTTGTCGTTGTAGTTGCTGTTGCTTTTGGTATCGGTTTGTTTTGGTGTTTGCTGAAGAAAACAAACTGGGTGCGTCAACACCCCGTTGTTCCAGCCTTGAAATACCTATCATGTTTGCAATTTTATCCGATATTGAACTTACATATAACTCCTCATCTCGACACTTCATTCGTGAAAGTTCAGCAAAAGTTGGATAAGATACCATGACATGTAACACTATATTATTGTTTTTTAATAACAATCTTTATTTTCTCAATTTTTTTGTTTATAACATGTGTAGTTTAAATGTCCAGATATACATCATTAAAACATGCATTATAAACACCATAGACAATCACGCTATGATAAAACGATTAATAGGGACATGCCGGGTTGAAAAATAGCTCAGAAAAATTGATTCTATGCTTCTAACGTTAAATGTGCCAACCCAATGTTTATCTAAAAATGTATGTTCGACATGCCATTACAGTTTAATAAGGGCTTTCACTGACTAGATTAGGTTGTGATAATTTCTTAGATATCCCCCACCCTCAGCTATTTTTTTAATGTATAACATGCTGATTTTAGTTGTCAGTATTAAAACTGCTTGATAATTCTTGTCTTCCTTTAGGGTATATTTCCAATTTCTTCCGGCGTAATTCAATGAATCTTCCAAGGATAGTTTTACGGTGTGTTCACTGAAAAACGAAATATATTTAGTGCATTAACTAACCAGGTCAAAATATGTGAAAACTCGAATACTAATAAAATGCAAGATAATATGTATGATTGCTGACTTGACTTCCATCCTCCGTGTCGATCGTTTTAATATTATGTACGGAGATTTGGTCTTGACTTCTCTTCGGCTCTCTTTTATAGCAACCAATTTATGCGGTTCACGATTATCAGGAAGACTTGCGTTCTAGAATATCAATCTTGATAAGATTTATCGTGTTGGTAGGTTACCTTTATATATATGGTAGACACTTCCTACGGTCTGGTGCCATGCGGTAGCCACGATTACAACGACAACGATACGAACCGTAGAAATTTAGACATCTGTGCTCACATCCACCGTTGTTGTCTGCACATTCGTTTAAATCTGACGTGGAACGATCATTATAGATAGTACATTGATTAGTTGTATACATTTATTCTTCAATCTATCCATTCATCCCATGCACCCCTCATTCAATCCTTCCATCCATACTCCCACCATTTGTTTGACCCCATTGATTTTTCATTTGTAAATCATTCAATTTGTGCATTACCCTTGCAAGTACTGGTCTTCTTGTCGTACTTGAATCCTTTAAAGCATGGACATTCATAGCTTCCTGGCTTGTTGATGCACTTGTGTGGACAGTCGTTAGTAATGCTGGACAGACATTCGTCTACATCTATCAATACAGAAGCAGACCGATGAATTTAGGTCAAAGCATATAGCGTAGCTAAAGGAAAAAGTCACTAACCAGTGCAGGTGTTAGGCCCGTTTAATTGGTACCCTTTAGGACAGACGCATTTGAAGTTACCAATAGTGTTCACACAAGTTGCATTGCATTGTGGAACGCTGTTAGCGCAGAGACAACGTGGCTGTGGTGCCTGGCATTCATTGATATCTGTTTGATAATGATAAGGAAATAGCATTATTAGCATGGACATTTTTAAACGGTGTGGCTAGAGTATTATGCCATACCTTTACATTTGGTTTTGTCCGTAGCATCAGTGATGTATCCTCTTGTACAGCCACACGTATGTGAACCTGGAGTGTTGAGACATTCTTGTTGACAGCCGCCATTGTTCTTGTCACATTCGTTGACGTCTTCATAAGAAAGTCAAGCAAAGAATTGAAATATTAAGTTCCTTTCAAGAATTACGGGCCTAGAGTGTTCTTACATTCTAAATATAAAAGAATTTGCTTCAATACGATATCAAACGATTTATTTATGACAGAATAACAGAGAACTTTAAGCATTTTTTGTTTGTTCTTTTTTTTTTTTACCAATATAACGAACCACGCCTTACCTTGGCTACACGTGAAGCCTATCCAACCTCGATCACAGGCACAAGTATCAGCTGCCACACACTTGCCGTGTTTACATCCATGGACGCATATTGCTTATCCATATAAAAAAAGAAAAGTATGTAAAGGAACTACCACTTGAATGCCCAATGCGTAAAGTCCCACTTGAATGCCCAATGCGTAAAGTCTCTCAATGTATAAACTTACGTTTCAAGCATTCTGTATCGTTTTGGTTGATCTTCTTCCATCCATAACAGCAGCGTAATGAATACCCGTGGAGCTTTTGGGGAAATACTTTTTCTATTTCCTCTATCTCTGTTCTAGAACCAACAAAAAGTCAAACTCTGAGACATTTCCAGTGCTTCACTCAGGTCATAAAAACATATTCTATATACTTAAACACCTACTTGTATTTGGTGCAATTTTTAACAAGTACTTTCGATATCACTATAATCATTGGAATCAAATGATAGCATGGGACGGCGTAAGACACTTTCTTCTTGACTTTTTCTCGAAATGTGACGTTTTTGGTTTTGGAAGTGGGATCTTGGCAAATATTGGAACTAATAAAAGGCAAATGTTTGATTAGTAAACTTGCATATTAATATATTGACTTGACCTACTTGAGTTTATTGTGCACATGAATTACTGAAAGTCACGCTTAATAGTAAAATTAAAGGAGAAAATAAAAAAATAGAGATTACAAATGTGAATTAATTATACAGTGGTGTATAAAGTAGCTAGTATAAATTTTCGAGTTAATAATATCTAGTTTCTTTATCTAGTCTTTAGGCAGACTTTTTAGTGCTTACCCATTGATATTCAAACCATTTTCTTCGATAAAATCAGGATACGCAACAGTCTTAAAATCCCAAAACGCAACCACCAAAATACAAACAAAAACTACGTGACTGAGAGCCATTGTTCCGAACAACCCACAAGCTTCAGCCACTGTTAAGACCAGTTCTTAATGCAGCGGTCATATTTATGTGGGGTATAGTTTCAATTTCATTTTAAAAATAGTTCTTACAACACTGTGTCCTGACCGTAGGTAATTGATACTACGGTATACATATCGCTTTGTGATAAGGCATGTTTCAAGCTTTAGGTTGATCTGTCTTTAGCAAGGTTAAAATATTATTCTATTCTACTATTATTTATCATCCTGCTATCTCATAAGTACTCTATCTTATACTATGTTCCCTGGTTTTAAGAATTTAGACAAAAACTCCGAATTTTATTTCTTCGAGTTAATATCACTTGTATAATTAGCTAGCTCGTGCGTTTTTGTTTTTATTTTCGGTAATTTCCAGCTCTGATAATGGACGACACGTCCTAAAGCTCGGTAAAATATACATGCAATAGAGCTTAAACGCTCTCTTGTTACATGGTCAAAAACGAAGTCGATAAAAAATTTTCATAGACGCTAAAACATTTATTTTAACAGTTACTTTTTGGGCGAATAAGGGTCTGTTGTGAAGTACTTATGGAGCAATTAAGACACTTGAGGGCATTGCATACGTTACAGAGTAAGTTAAGGAGCTTCTCCACAAGTCTGTACACGTCTTTCCTTGTCGAGGAACTAAATACCGATCACTCATTTGGAGATCTGGAAGGTAATACAAGGTGAAGGATTAATACACCCCTTGAATTTCATGCTCTGGTTTGGCCTGTTCAGGGCCACAAACGCTCGGCTATTATTTCACTGGTGGTTAGTAAGTTGGTGTTGATAAATCGAAATAAAATGGTAAAGAAAAATAAAGGAGAAAAAAAGGAGAACAGGAGAAAGTTATATATTCATAGAAAGGTACTGAAAAAAACGACAAGACACAAACAGTGATAGAGACAGGGAAGGAAGGAAAAAAAGCATTTTTTTGCCTTTCGATCTTTGGAATTCGCCAGCAATCTAATTCAGTCAATAAAGGTTTTATTATGTACTATTCAGTAAGGTCAGGCTGAACACTGCAGATTCGATCAGCCGATTGGAACGCCGCGCAGAGGTACGTCGAGAAAGATTTCACGCAGTGTCACACGCGCAACTCAGTTTTCCACCGCTCACACGCGAGGGTATTAAAGAGGAAGCAATAGCTGGGTTTATTCTAGCCTTCTACGCAGAGGTTCTTAGTGTCGGTCACGCAACGTTTCCCTCGTTGCTCACTTAAAGATATCAAATAAAATAAAAAATTCATTAGGCTTCAATTTTGACTGTGGTTGGTCTCTCCTTAGGGCTTTGACAGTACTTGAGCAGTTGACCTCTTGCGACCAGTGCTAGTCGGCCTAGCTTCAATGAATTCGCTGGCATGATGCTCAAAGCGAAAGTCTTTGCTCATAAAATGTCTGCTTTCAGCACAACACGGGTAAATGTTTTTTGCAACCAATCTCTTTGACTGCCAAATATGACCAAACAAGCTGAGGATCGGTGCGGGCGGGATGGAGTGGAGTGGAAGGGAAGAGGAGGGGACGACTGAGGAGTGCACAGTGGCGAGTTTTATCAAAGCAAAAGGTAGTCAAAAAGACTATGGAATTCATGTTTATTCATCTAACAATCAATAAAATATGGATAGAACGATCCAATCGAGTAATTAGTGATTTATTTGGTCTACTAACAAGCATTTTCCCCGTCACAAACCAAATATTCTCTTACATCCCATGGTTGAAGCTCAAAACGCGTATGGTTCTTCAACAAAACCTTGTAGATTTTTCAGCGGGTTTTGAGCGCGTGCACATCGCGGGCTCAAATTGACTTTCTTTCTTCAACAATCATAGTCATAACTCGGTAACATTGAGCAACCGTGATCAACAAACCCCACGCTGATTGTTTTGGGCTACTTTCCTCATAATCAAACCGCCCTTTGACGAACTCGTGGATAATAGTTGTACTTTTAACAGTTTAGGTTCCCAATGCTTTTCTTATACTTGTTTAAATTCCAAGTATTCGAAGCAAGACTGAGCAACCGCCCTTGTATTTTTTTTAAAAATTTCTACGTTGCTTAATTCTTTGTTATTTTGTTGAGTTTTGAAGCAGATCCTGTAATAATTTGAATTGGTTCGAGTGCCAAGCTACAAAACGTTTTAGATAAGAGAAGTCCCTGAAATATTTCAAAATTCCAGGGAATTCAGCTGCAGTGCTAACTCACTGAGCTGATGTTTCAAACGTGTAAGGAACATGTTTAGTTAACAGAATAGTCATACTCCTGTTGGCAAGGTAGCAATACATACTGTTATACATGTACATCAGCATGGTGTTCCGTATTGCTATGGATTTTGGTCCTCGAAAAGATGGAATGTGGATCAGCAAACTTCCATTTCCAAGTTTCAAAATATAATTCAAAATTAAAGAGGTTAAGAGTATTTCGTTTCTAAGAGTAATGTTTTCTTTGATCTTCCATTGTAGTTCTACTAAGTTTTTCCCCTTTATTCGATAACCTTTTTAATCGAAACCTCGTCATTCCTACTGAGATAATTCTTAGTTCTGTTGGTTACCTTGGTGTCACGTGTCCAATGATCATCAATGTTGGTCACCACGTGTTTGTGGTGATTATGGTCCATCACAGAAGAGCACAAATACGCAGGAATAGTCTACTAACCTTTCATTCAAATCTTGGACACTTGGTATCACAGCTAGTATCTCTTAAAGCAGACAACCTCTGAAAATGTACAAGGCTGCCCTGATCTTCACCCTTCTTGTGGCTCTTGCTAGTTTCACAACAGCTTTACCAGCAGGTAAGAGTTAACAAAGCTGACTACAATTAAGAATTTACGAGGAAAAATACCCGTCGACTTATAGTTATAATTATAGTTATAATTATAGTCAGTGTGCCTGCCCGATTGATTAAAGGATAAAAACATACTCAAATCTAGAGAAACGAAATTAAGATCTGTCCAGTTATCAAATTATATTCCTAGTCTGGATATCGTATTCGTTAACAAGGCCGTTTTAAATTTGAAATTCGCCACAAAGTCTGAGCTGGCGGGTCCTCAACTACATTGATAGGGCAGTTTTCATATGAGTGGGAAACATACGGTACTCCCTTACAGCACGTACACGGTACGACATGCCGTAACATTGAAATAGCTTCCCATAAGAATGATTATCGTATACTGACGGTACTTCATGTAGTAACATTAAAATGGCTTCCAATGAGAATGGTTATCCAGTAAAGCTAACAAACTTAAATGTTTTAATTTTTTTCCGGTCCGGTATCCTAAAAAATCGTGCGTTCTTATTGGCTGTTTGAGCGGGCGGTATTTTGTCAATAGAGAGTTTTAGATTTACGTTCACGGCAAACGTGAAACGTCAGTTGACCAGTAAAAAATTCTTTTAAATGACTAAAAAAGAATCGGAAAAAAGTCCAAGTAGTAGAAAAACAAAAGAATATTTGCGCTTGGTGAGAAGGTTTGTAAAAGGTAAAGTAAAATACACGAAAACTATGAAAACGTGGTCATGTTTGCCGTTTGCGGGGAGAAAAAAAAGTCAATCTAAAACTCTCTAGTATCTACCCGCGCGCGCGGTCCGGTATCCTTTGCCGCTAAGCGACAACACAAAACGATCACAATAACAAGTTTAAAAAATACGGGAAAAAAATGAATTTAATGAAATGACGACGTTAAATGTAAAGTACCCTTTTCCATTCTATTATTATTAGTTTTGTTATAAAATCCTTTTGTTTCTTCGATTTTATTAGTCTTTTTTCTTCATTAGTCTCAAACACTTTGGTAAAAAAAAATTTAATTTGAAATATTTTTATTTTTTTTTCAACCATTTTCTTCGCTTTTAGTTGATGATGATATTTTAGAAGCTAAACGAGAGAGTAAGTATGAGATATTTTGAAATTACTAAGTATAAAGCTGGTTTCATTGCCACAATCTGTCATTACATTATTCAAAATGGTCACGAGCCCTACACAACCTCATGTAAAAACAGGACATTCTTAAACTCATGGTGGTCGGTTAAAGATAGAATCCTGATACAGCCAATGAAAAAACTTTCAGACCAAACGCCGAATTAAGCAACTAGCCTCTAAAAACAAAATAAAAATTTAGAGCATCTCTAACTCACTGATCGAATTGGAATTAAGCGTCTTGGGGTTTTAGGAAGGGACACAAACCAGAAAACCCGAAGAAAAACGCGAATTAACCTTCGAATCTGAAGGGAGAGACCTTGCAAACTCTACCCACGTGTGATGCCGCTACGCCGAGTACTCGAGCAATCGAGCTTGAGCCCCAAGAATTAATAAAGAGCCCCGTTAGCTTACTACCGCTACCCCAACCTTGATTCCCAATATAACTTCCACATTGCATTCTTCTGGTCATGTCATAATCTATTTTCCACCTGTCTATCTAGGTCCTTGCCCCACTAACAAGTTGAAGTACTGTCATTCGATTGAAGAGGATTGTTGGTGGACAGACGATGCTAAAAGTGAAGCCTGCGTGTACGCTAAGAGATGCTGTTAAAAATTGCCGGTAAGTAGGAATAAAAAGTGTCTAGTCGTTCTAGCGCTTTCGCACTAATTGGGGACACTTTTCGCTCACACGCACTACCACTACATTATATTGGTAATATTTTATGCACACAACGTTCAACTCACATATGTTGATTTTTACGGGGAGGAAACCGGAGAACCCGGAGAAAACCCTCGTAGCATAGGAGAGAACAACACATCAAACGAACCAACACCCGACCCGTTGGACTCACAGCGGTGAAAGACGACGCGTTAGCCGCGAACGCCACCCATGCTACCATAAGCGTTTGAAGCTATCTAGACACTGGCCAAAATTCACTATGAACTAATATTTCTTCTTTCTTGTGTTGTTGTTGTTGTTGTTGTTGTTGTTGTTGTTATGATCAACATCATCATTATCATCATCATCACCGTCATATATTATCATCATCATTATCATCATCATCATCATCATCACCACCATCATTATCATCATCTTCATCACCATCAACATCATCATTATCATCATTATCATCATCATCACCGTCATTATCATCATCATCATCATCATCATCACCACCATCATTATCATCATCTTCATCACCATCAACATCATCATTTTCATCATTATCATCATCATCACCGTCATTATCATCATCATCATCACCACCATCATCGTTATCATCATCTTCATCATCATCTTCATCACCATCATCATTATCATTTTCGTCATTATCATTATTGTTATTTTGTTTGTTTGACTTATTGCTTTTCATTCTCTTCTCTTTAATCATCATATTATTAGTAATTGTTGTTGTTTATTTACTTTTTACGTTTCAGATTCAGCAGTGCCAGCGAAATTGCACCTAAAACCGGATAGTTGATAGCATAGTAGTCATATACTCAGTAAGACTCAGTAAGATATTCATTATTCATTAAGTATATGTAATGTAAACCTATATTAGTTTAGAACGAAATTAAATAAATTTTCACATTTCATTTCATTTTGTCTTTTTTATAGTTGGTGCCGAGTTGAATAGTCCAATTCAATTCTCGGATAAAACTCGGAGCCAATCAAACCAACGTTTTTTAATCGATCGCTGAACGGAATTATTCGAAACTGGAGAAACTCACTTTTTTCTTGAATGCGCACAATTTGCGCATGCGCAAGGGCTGATTAATGGGTCCCACACGTGTCAGAGTTTGGAGCAGATAGTGGTGACCTAGAGTAATCGGTTTTGTTTAAATCGCGATGTGAACCAGTCATGTTCTCGATGACATTGTTGAGAAGGAATTTGGAACACAAACGGGAGCTCTGGGGGAAACAAATAAGAGTAACTGCGATCTATTACAATTTTGCACAATTTTTGCCTTGCAATTTATTCGGATTTCTTTTTACTTCACCAAGCAACCAGAATAGTGAAAGTTGGCTTTTCGAGAAATAATAATGTAAATCGAAACTTATAATTCAATGAGTGGTGATCCACTTATGTTCTATGGGAGAGAGGGTATTTTGTGATTAATATTTTCTCAGTCGTAAAAGGCAAAGCCAATGCGAGAAATCATAAGGCTATGCTTGTCTACGTTTTTGTTGGAGGGCGGGGCTCACAACCCCGGCGTGCGGTCGGCGTCCTAGTAGGACCCCTCCTAGCTGATGACCACCACACTTGACCCATTGCACTTCCTGGGTCAATCACTGGTGAGATGGCCAAAACAAAAAGACTATGTACACTGTGTGCTTTAACATGGAACGCTGTGAAATACACAGCTGGTAGAAAAGAAGGAAAACGAAATTGAAGCAACTTGTAGGATAATAAGTAGGAATTGCCAAAATTAAAAGTAACAGCAGTGCGCGCCTCATACATATTCTAGATAGCCGATACAAACCTACAACTATTAAAGAATTCACGCATCCCATATGAAAAAGCCTTGCATAGGTTATGTTATGCGCCGCATTCTAATTCCCAAGGGATTCGATGTATTTTTTTTCAAATTTATTGCTTATTTCTTACGGCCGCATTTTTCATCTGTTTGAGCAAGAAAGGAAACTTGTACAAAGATTGTACATCCCACATGGACCACGGTGTTGGTATTACCTAGGTAGTTGCATTTTTATGAGACGGGGAGGTAGGATGGGGATGAGGAGGATCCTATGTGAGTTTTCAGCCACTTTTCCAAGGATCTTCCAATGTTGACATCCTTCCTTGCTGGATACCCAGATTTATGCGTCTTCCATAATATCTTCCCGTACAGAATAGTACGATAAAGGGCTAAATTAAAGATACTTGCTCGAACAGAAATCATGATAAATTGTACATTTGTTAACAAATTGTACATCCCACATGGACAGTTGTGTTCAAAAGATAGAGAAGGAAGGCATCTGCATAGGGAGGAGGAGGGGGTAGATGGAGAACGAAATTATGAAACGAAACTTAGACATTCTAGAGTGTCTCTATAATTGACACTTGTTATAAAGTCTAAGATTCTTAATTAGTCTCTTAAAGGGTCGGATCAAAAGTACCCCCTTTGAAGAATCAAAAAAAAAGTTTTATGGTATAAAAAATAAAGGTGTTAAGAATCAAAAAATCAAATCAAAAGAAAAAAATCAAAAGAAAAATCGTTAGGGTTAGGGTTAGGATAAAAATCGTTAGGGTTAGGGTTAGAGTAATTGTGTTAGGGTTAGGGTTAGGGTTAGTGTTAACCCTAACCCTAACGATTTTTATCCTAACCCTAACCTTAACATTTTTTTCATTTGTTTTTTTTTATTTTTTATTTTTTATCTTTTTTATTTTTAACTTCATTTTTTTTTTATACCAAAACAATTTTATTTTTTGATTCTTTAAAGGGGGTACTTTTGATCCGACCCCTAAAGACCAATTAAGAATCTTAGACTTTATAACAAGTGTCAATTATAGAGACACTCTAGAATGTCTAAGTTTCGTTTCATAATTTCGTCCTCCATCTACACCCTCCTCCTCCCCATGCAGGTGCCTTCCTTCTCTATCTTTTAAACACAACTGTCCATGTGGGATGTACAATTTGTTAACAAATGTACAATTTATCATGATTTCTGTTCGAGCAAGTATCTTTAATTTAGCCCTTTATCGTACTATTCTGTACGGGAAGATATTATGGAAGACGCATAAATCTGGGTATCCAGCAAGGAAGGATGTCAACATTGGTAGATCCTTGGAAAAGTGGCTGAAAACTCACATAGGATCCTCCTCATCCCCATCCTACCTCCCCGTCTCATAAAAATGCAACTAGCTAGGTAATACCAACACCGTGGTCCATGTGGGATGTACAATCTTTGTACAAGTTTCCTTTCTTGCTCGATCAAATAAATATGCGGCCGTACGAAATAAGCAATAAATTTGAAAAAAATACATCGAATCCCTTGGGAATTAGCATGCGGCGCATAACAAAATTTGTTCCAGGCTTTTCCATGTGGGATGCGCATCATATATTGTTATGCACATCTTATCAGCGAGGCATTTCAGAATGAAATTTTCTTGATTTAAAATTACACGCGCAGTGAACATTCACTTTTTCCAAAGGAATCATTGCTAAGACATTTAATGTTTGCGCAGATAAAAGGGGGACATATTTTATCAAATATCTTTTATTAATATTTGTTAATATTTGTTAGTATTTGTTATAAGTCGCTTTTATCTACTTATTAAAGTCCTAACTATTTATTTCTTTATCTTTTTATCGACTATTTAAGAAAATATTTCATGACCATCATGCCATAAAAGGTATATATTTCTCTCTCTAGAACGCCATCATTACTGATCACCTTTTCCATCTCCAATTCATTTATCCTTATCTGCAATAGACCCTCTTAAGCTTCGTATGCACATTTTCCGTTTCTGATCACATGACATTCTCTTGAGAATTGTTCTTTTATGACGAACATTTTCAAATCTTTACACATGAAAGAATCAACTCCAAAGAGTGGCATCACATGGTCTGAAATGGAACAACAAACAATCCCGAAAATAATTATATTCAAATTGTATATCCCTCTAAAAAAGGAACATTTCATTAATCGGATTAGTTGAAAATTATTCCTGCTTCATGAAATAAAGCTCACTTTTCCTTGAATCATGTCATGCAATCACTAAGTTCAAGAACTATGCATACAGTGTTCTGTTCGGATTACCCGAATTCCAGGATAGGATTCCTATTTGAATGTATTTCCTATGTCCTATTTGAATGTATTGGAAACTCGTTATAGTAACCTCTTTTCTCAGGACCCATTAATACGTGTGGGATGTCCTCGTCTTATGATCTGCGCATGTGTCATGAATACGACAGTGAATTTCGGATTTCTATATCAAAATTAATTTATCATTTTTTCAGTTCCTAATTTTCCAACTTAGATCTGGACATTAAAGCCACGCATTTTATATACGCTAAAATTTCAAGTAAATAAATATGAACAGCATGCAGTGATGTGGTCTGTTTTCCAACCAGCGCGCTTTTCTTGATCAAACTCAACCCTTTTTGCCCATAATCATAAAAAAACAAGACTTGTATATTTGAAATTAATTTATTTTTTGCATTTAACTTTAACAAATATCAGTCTTCCTATGAAACAAATAGTATTGAAAAACTAGTAAATGAAAAAGTACGTTGTCAAGTTTAATAATCAAAGCTTAGACCGATAGGTGTTCTGGGTAAACAGCTAATGAGGCTAATCATGTTATGCATATTGCAGTTCTGCAGATCTCAAACATAGATGCAAGTTACTGAACAAAGCATTTTGCCACTCTTCATACGTGTCTGTATGTTATAAAAGAATAGTTCTCAAGGGAATGTCATGTGATCTGAAACGAAAAGTTTGCATACGAAGCTTAAAAGGATCTGTTGCAGATAGGGATAAATGAATTGGAGATGGAAAAGGTGATCAGTAAGGAAGGCGTTCTAGAGAGAGAAATATATACCTTTTATGCCCAGGATATCAACTTCCCAGAACACCCCTCGGTATTGGCTTTGATGATTTAACGTTTTTTCTACTTGGTGTTTACAATTGTTAATTGTTGTAACGTTGTCATATATAAAATTAAGAACAAAAGAATAACAAATAGGAAGAAATTATTACTTTAAACAAAACAGATGTAGTTTTACCACTGTTTTGAAGGTATGGACTAAAATTTTTAAGATTGCCTTGTTGGTATATAATAAATAGTCATTATTATCTACCTAGAGGGCTTTAAAATCAAGATATCAAAAATATTTTTAAAAATTAATTTCTATCGATAATTTTTTAATTTTTAAGGATGTTGCAATGAGGTGTATTTAGTCTACCTGGCACTATTATACAAACATTCCACATGGAATTATATGCTGGTCACATTTATTTTTTTAGACTAAAGTTCAAAGTCCTTGGAAATCAAAGATATAAGTATTGTTAAACACATCACCAGCCTTTCCATGTGTAATGGTGAAAGAGAGTTTACAGGAAAATAATAGAAGATCTTTATTTAAAAATAAATTCCTTTATTCTTGTGTGATTCCCTAACAAGATGTTACAATTATGTTACTTATATTCATCTTATACAATCCAGGGGCGGTTCTAGGAATTTAAAAAGGCCAGTTCCAAAATGGCCCTTAGCTACATGCAGAAAAAGCTGGTATGATCAGCTTTACAAAGAGGGGTTCCATTCTACTGAGCGTAAAAACCAAATATCGTAAAGGTGGGGTTCTATAGAACCAACTCTGGATCCGCAAACCTCCCCTGGATCTGCAACTGAAATAATATGTTAATTGATTCTTGTTTTCAGTTTAAATTACATAGAAATATAAATATTTTTATAATCTTTTTCTTTTCCTCATTATTTTTTTTCTTCCAAAGGTAAAAGCCTTCCTAAAGATGGAAAAATTTAGCAAAGAATGGTATGGTATCTAACTATCAACCTGAGTTTTACAAGGGTTTAACTTTTCACAAGCTGATGTGCTAGTCATATATACCTAATAAATAAACAGGTAACCAATGAACTCCAATTTAAAAAATAATAATTAAGGTTGAGATGAACATATTTTTTATGTATAAGTTGTCATGGTAACAAAGGTCCCAGTGCATTTAGCGATTTAGGTTGCCATGGTAGCAAAGTCATTTGCGTGTGACACTTTAGATTGTCATGGTAACCTAAGTCATTTGTATCTCTGTTGATGTTGTCATGGTATTCAAAGTCATTTGCATTTGGCACTTGGTGTTGTCATGGTAATCAAAGTCATTTGCATTTGGTACTTGGTGTTGTCATGGTAATCAAAGTCATTTGCATTTGGCACTTGGTGTTGTCATGGTAATCAAAGTCATTTGCATTTGGCACTTGGTGTTGTCATGGTAATCAAAGTCATTTGCATTTGGCACTTGGTGTTGTCATGGTAATCAAAGTCATTTGCACGTAGTTGTCAGTAATTTCAACTTCTTTAGTATGTCACATGGTAGTTTAATTATGTTAGAGTGCAAACAATATAACCGTGAAACTTAATTTAGTAATACTAAATAGCACAATTATATGTAAATTGTCCATTGTTTTCTATTGTTTAATTAGCACTATTTTGTACTATTAATTAGCAATTAGCATTTCACGGATTAATTGTTTGCACTCTAATAAAGGTCCTAGTTTAAGAAATTAGATATGTTGTTATGGCAACCAAAGTTGTTGCCATAACAGATCTTGTGAGCTAGGGGTTACTTTGACAACACAATATTCCATTAGGAGTAGGTTCTACTGTCTACAGTAACCTCTTGACCCTTAAGATGCATTATTACTGTCAATACTGTAACCTACACCCACACATACTTGTTTTACAAGAGAGCCCCACTTTTACCAGTGCTTTAAGGTGGCTTCATATAGTTTCGGGCTTTAGAGTAATAGAACTAGAAATTATTTCATAGCAAATACAGATCTATATCTTGATATCTGATATGCTGACCATATTAAAGACTGTGTTTAGGAATCATTTTTTGTGAAAATTTAGAATTTAGAAGTTAGCCACAAAATGCGGCCCTTTTTGCCATTAAAAAATGAAAATCTTTTGATTGTGTAATACGAAAGTTTGTTTTGTTACCTATTATATGACAGGGCTTTATTGAAATTGTGACTACAGAAACCAAGATATTAAAGAAATTTTGATTTTTCAAGATAAAAAGTTTACTGTAGTCAAAATATTTTCTATATTGCATCAGCTGACTTATCATTCTACGAAGAAAAAACACTTTGAATTTAAAGATATTTGACCAAGTAGCTTTTGAGTTTTTTTTCTTAAATAACGCATACAACCAACTTTTCGTGACATCATCAAAATAAAAGTTCTGGTACTGCGCATGTTTGTGCACAACCTGGCGCATGCGCGTACAAAAACTATATGGAGCCACCTTAAGTGCTTAAAACACTTCATTAATTATTATTTTATATAAACTACAAAATGATCATCAGCTCTTTGAGGCCTTTGAGAAGTTGTGGATAGTAGAAATACTTATGGCAGCTAAAATATACTGTAAAATTGACTTATCCATCCATGTTATCTTGGAGACTCCAAACAGCCCTCCTTCGTAGTACCCTAGGTGACCACCATGTTTCGTCAACACAAACAATGCTTGAGGATTCTCCTCTGCAATCAAAGAAAGTAGTTGAAAAATATTGTGAGATTTGTGCAGTCAGAGAATAAGGTGATGAATAAACGAAAGGATGAAGAAAGGAAATAAGGAAGGAAGGAACGAAAGAAAGAATGAACGAAGAACAAATGAATTAGCAATGGAAGGGTGGGTGGATGTATGGAGGGAGGGAGGGATGGAAATGGATGGATGGATACTAGATGGATGTATGGAGGGAGGGAGGGAGGGATGGAGGAAGAGATGGAGGAAGGGAGGGAGGAAGGGAGGGAGGGAGGGAGGGAGGGATGGATGGATGGACAGATGGATGGGGAGGGAGGAGAGGGATGGATGGATGGACAGATGGATGGATTAATGAATGGGATGGATAGATCAATAAGGAATTGTAGATTGATCAACTTATTGAACCCTGAAACAACCTCTGAGCTAATGAAAGTAAGGGCACAGCTTACTCACAGATCTTACTTTGCCAGAACGACCACTTGGCTGATGAAAGTCAGGGCATGGCTTACTCGTATATGAAATTGGAATTTAGCTCGTTAGGTTTTGCAGAGTGAGGAAAACTGGAGAACCCAGATAAAACCCTTGAATGCAGGCAGAGACCTGACAAACTCTACTTGCAAGTGATGACGGGTCTAGGAAATGAACGTAAGACCCCAGAGGTGAGAGTTGAGTGCACTATGTGTACTGTTTCAAGGCCACACTTCTTTTTATAACAGAAATCAAAAGCAGACAAAGGTAGAACCAGAACATACTCATACTGTTCATACAGTACCTTGTCCCTACGTTCCCCAATACCCAATCCATCAACTTTCCCATCCCAATGAAGGTGGTAGTCCTATGGGTGTTTTCCAGAGAAACTATATGTACATGTAGCTGGAAACACTTACCAACATGTTTTAAAGGAGAAGCAAATAATTGCTCAGGAATAATGGGATCATCACGAGCATTAAGCAACAGAACAGGCATCTTAATCTGAAGGGGAAAAATGTTAGTCTAAGCATTAAAGTCTTTCTGTTTTAATTTTTGAAAATTATTATTTTAAACTAATTTTATATTATAATTGTAATGCACATATGATATTTTTTATCAAAATATGCGCAATATAAATCAATAAGTTATTAATTATTATCATTAACCCTTTCACCACAACTCGTTTTTTTCTTAATGTACCCTATACACCAGCTAATTTGGTACTTTTGGTACCCAAATTACTTATGTTTGCTTAAAACTGAAATATCATAAAGAAGAATTAATCTTGATATAAATGAAGTAATGTTATTTTGTTACTCAAACCTTACCCTAGGTAATGACCAATTTCTAGACCCCAATATATGGATATGCTTGTTTTGGAGTAAAACGCGTATGCTAATGATTTGGCTGCAAAAGAGGACATGAGTGTTGTGGTGTATTTTTCTAGTGGCTGCTAAATTGGCCACAAGTGTTGTGCATATATTTTCCTAGTGGCTGCTCAATTGGCCACAAGTGTTGTGGGTATATTTTTCTAGTGGCCGCTCAATAGGGCACAAGTGTTGTGGGTATATTTTTCTAGTGGCAGTTAAAGGGGCCACAAGTGGTGAAAGGATTAAAAGGTAGAGGAACATGCAATTATATTATTTTCCACTTACATTAGTCATGAATTTACAGCTGCTGTTTTCTTCATAAAATGATTTTATATCATCAAAGTGTGCCATTCTCCTAGTCAATAAAACAATCATTATCAAATGTCAGTTTATTTCGCATAAATGTGCATAAATATTTTCCCATTTCAGAAGCATGTGGCATTCCTTAGAGTATCATTTCTTTGTTTAACAGTTGCGCATGAAAAGACATGAATGAAATAAAGAATCTAATTATTCTTGAGGGAATAAAAAAACTCATAATTTACAACCATCATTTCCTGTATGGGGCCCTTCCGTGAGGCTCTCAACACATGTTACCACTACATTCCATATTTACAATATAAGCCGGAGAACCCAGAGAAAACCCTTGTAGCAAGCGAGAGACTACATCAACAAACTCGACTCACATATGATCCATTCCAAGCCGGCCAGGCTCAAGTCCAGACCACAGGGGTGAGATGCAAGCGGTAAACTACTACGCCACCCATGCTACCCATATAATGTGGTCTAAAATGGGAAACCATTATGCCCAAGTTAAGGCTTGATGGGGTTTTCTGCTAGCTTTCCACTTCAAATTAAAAAAATTGTGGGTGCAAACAATTTAATAGAAAAAAATAACTATTTCCCAGATTTTAAGAAAAGTTTTTATAATGGTTTCTATCACTGTTAAGTGTTGGTGCTTTGCTTTGTTGCCCATTTTTGATATTGGTTTTTAAATTCCACTTAAGTAAAGCCGAAGAGGATAGGTTATTTGCTCAAGCTTCAGAAAATTTAAAAGAAAATTCAAGCATTTTGATAAATTTGACCTTGAAGTTTTCAGGCATCAATGTTTTGCAAAAACAAAGTATTATTTTCAAGTAACTGGTGATTGTAAAACAAAACATTATCAAGTACTGGTGATCATAAAACAAACATTAACCTGTTGAATGCTTCATCTAGTTCGTTCAGTGATGTAGCACTGCAGACATGAGCCTTTTGCATGCACATTTCAGGGTCTCTGAACAGAATGTGCTCATTCCTAAGTATTAGAGCCTTCATGTTTTGTGCCATGGCAAAGCTGTAGAATCTTCTTGCACCCTCCCAGTCACAGAATAATTGTGATGCACTGTTAAAAACGAAAAAGAAGAAATGATAATTTATTGGAAAATTTTGAGGGAAAAAAAAAGCTCAATGCATGGGATAAGAGCATGGAATGGTGGGAAGCAGGTGGATGGAAAAAAAGATCTAATGTAGAAGACACTTTTTGTGGTGCGAGGAAACATAGAATCCAGTGAAAATCCATAAAATACAGGTCTGGAGAGAACCAATGAGGACCTCAGCTTGATGGTGAGTCAGAGGCTTAAGCCCATGAACATAGCAGAGAGTGACAGCACACTAACAAAGAATGCTGATTTAACTTCTTTACAGTTCAACGATGCTTCAACTGAAGAATCATGGCATGAAAGTTAATTAGCCCTTTAGCGGCCAATGTAATAGTATGCTTTGTGTTTACCAAAACATTGTCACCAAAATGTAGCTCAGTGTTAGAGCATCTGACAGGCATCCGAAAAGTTCCCCTTACAGCTATTGAGAAATGATAAACTATTCTATACTTCTTTTCTAGCTTAGGAATAAAATTTCAAAATGTTCAGGACATTGTTATTCAAATATATGATTTGTTTATTTTTTCTCCTAAAAAAAATAGAAAGGACATTTTAAATCGGGATTAAATAACAAGGTTTTGCTTTAGGGAGCCAAATAAAGAAGTTAAATTGATAATTTGCTCAAAAGTTAATACATCTGTACAGCAATCAGATAACAATGTCTAGAGACATTTTGGTGACTGTATCACAAAGTATACCATGTGACAACTAGGGGCCCATCAGTCAATACTACAAGTGCTTACCTGATAATGTCATACCCTTGACAAACAGATATAGCACAAGTGAAGTTCTTTTGTCTTTCTGGTTTCTCCCCAAGATACTTGAGAAGAACATTAGCTCCCATGGAAAACCCAACTCCAATTAGATGATGACAGTTGTACCTTGCTATGACTTGCTTGACCAGGACTCTCAACTCATCTGTGCTTCCTGTTTCAGTTAGAGTAAGAAATCATTAACAAACTGGTGTGAAATTATGTATTTTAAAATTTGAACTTTAAGAAAATATAAACAAATGAGCAGACGAACCAACGAATAAATGAATGAATGAATGAATAAATGAATAATGAATGAATAAATGAATGAACGGACGGACGGAAGGACGGACAGACGGACGGACGGATGGATGGATGAGTGAGTGAGTGAATGAATGAATGAACAAACCAACAAACAAATGAACGAATGAATGAACAAAGGAAGGGAGGAAGGAAGGAAGAAACAAAAGAATGAACAAACAAACCTACAACAACAAAAAACCCCGAATGTACGAACCAACCAACCAAGGAACCAACCAACCAATGAATGAACAAAGGAACTAACAAATGAACGAACAAACAAACAAATGAACAAACAAAGGAACGAACGAAGGAACGATGAAGGAACGACGAAGGAACGAACAAACGAAGGAACAAACAAACAAACTTTTTGATAACTTTTTGATGGTTTGTCCTCTTCTTTATTTCAACATGGTCAAAATGTTGTGTAATTATGAGTAGCCAATGTTGATCCTTTTGGCAAGCAAGGGAGAGAGCAAACTCAAACAAACTACAGTACTGGTAAACTCACATAATCATATATACATGTATGCAGTTCAGTTGAGTATTTCTTAATAACCCAAGACCCAGCTGGCAGGCATGAACTACTGCAGTACTGTAGAGCTCTACATCTAACATCACAGTCAAAGGACAACAAAACACACAGTTTTCCCAAGGTCCTAGTATTTAAGTATTAATTATACAGTATACAAGCTCATCCACCTTAATATTTTTATAAAAAAGCAGTTTCAATATGTACCGTATGTAAATATTCTTGGAGAAGTCAGCCTAATGTTCTCTCTGGCTCCAAGATGATCCAGAACAGCCACTCGGAAATTATGATTTAAGGCATAACCAGCAAAGGTGCGTACATACTTGGTGTCACTACAATTCCCTATTCCAGGAACTATGATAATGGTATTTAATTTCTGAAGAAAAAAGATCAAATCTTGAAATTAATCAACAAATAAATTGATAATAAATGGATGGATGGATGGATGGATGGATGGATGGATGGATGGAGGGATGGAGGGAGGGACAGAGGGATGGATGCATAGATGGATGGATGGATGGATGAATGGAATGACGGATGGACACATGGATGGATGACTAGGCTGATGAATGGATGGTTGCACAGACAGGCAGTTGAAATGGATGGTTGGTTGGATCTATAGGTAGAGGGACTGACAGATGGAAAAAAGTATTTGGATGGATGTAGATGTATTGAATTCTGAACATATGAATACATGGATAAATGGATAGTTAGATGAACTACATGGACGGGCAGATCCAGATGAATGGATTAATTCTTGAATGTATATTTCTACAGTAAGATTAAATCCATACCTCTTCTCTCTTAGTCATTTCTGGTTCATAAACATCAAAGGTCATAGTGGCTCCATCTTTCATCTTAACCGTATGGTGCTTGCCTAATAAAGTTGGTGCATTTACTCTGCCAACCTGACTAGCAAACAATGTCTGCATGTGTCCACTTCTTGCCCATACTGGAGGAACATACCTGAGAAGCAAATAAGATACCCATATAAATTTCTTACACCATGCCGAATAGGTCAAAGGATAGAGACCAGATGAAGAGTGATCCCTTGGCCCTCCAGGTTGGGGGTTGGGCTGTGGGCTAATTCCTTGCACCCAGAAAACTTCCCTGATTATGGAAAACAAATTCATTCTTTTTCACCCCACTTGCAGGTGAGGCAACAGAGTAATTTAATTTTGCCACCCAGGGCCCGGTCCTACAAAGCCTGGATAGCACTATCCGATGGATAAATCTTATCCAGTGGATAAATTTATTGGATAACAACATCAACTTATCCACTGGATAAGGATTTATATGCCAGATAGCGCTATTCACCCTTCTTACAATCGGGCCCTGCTGAATGAATGTCCCCGGTGGAGTGAAGAGGACTAAAAAACCTTGATATAATGAAAGTATGCTATCATAAAATAAAGAAACAATAGTTAAGTTTGTCTGGGAGGAAATAGCTCATCTTAACATGAGTGATCTAGTGGGAGGTATTATTGATTATATCACAAGATCCTACTTGAGTTGTCAGGGCAAGATACTGTGAAGAAGCACTTAAAGTATGGGAAGCAGCTGCTATTTTATTTTATAGAGGGGTGAAAGTAAAGTGAAAGAAAAGAAACAGCAATTTGAGCAATGTGCAATCCAAATTTGAACAATTAATATAAAACTAAATCATAAATAAAATAAAAGTACTGTATTAAATATAGGATGTGGGTAGAGTGCAAACCATATATCATATCCATGAAATAGAACTAGCTTATTAAACATGAAACGACTAGAGTGCAAACAATATAACCGTGCAAATTTAGTATATACTACATGTAAATAGCACAATTTCATGCAAATTGAATTGTTTTCTAGTGTTTAATTAGCACCAGGTCAGCCATTCCTCATTTCATGGATTAACTGTTTGCACTCTAATTTAAACAAAAGAAACAGAATGAGTTTAGTGCTATTTAGTTTTTGCGCTATTTCATGGAAATATGGCTTGCACTCTAAAATATCAAACTGTAGTTTTTTATTTCAATTTCATTCCCAAAATATTTAATAGTTTTTTCTCTTGATTAACATGGGAAAGATTAATTCTGAATTTAAATCTTATGCCTGAAGATATATTCAAACTTATACTCAGGTTACTCATCTTTCTTCTAGGAAATCTTCATAATTTTGGAAACCCATCATTTATTTTTGACTCAAAGCCATTAAGACTCATATTTTGTCTCTGCTTGAAACCAGCTGTTTGGCATTAAGAATATTAATTATGCAGTCATTTATTAAGCTACCATATGTAAAGATATCAAAATTATTGAATATTCAGCACACGTTTCTGTCTTTTATAAATCTTTTCATTTAATATTAATAACTATTTGCAAAAAGAATGATTTGTTTAAACGATATTAAGAGAAAAACAAGGATGACAAGAATGATAAAGCACAAAAAAATATGTCTATGAAATGTAAAAATTAAAAAAATTTTGCATTCAAAAATGAGACAAGTGAAATGAAAATGAAATGCAGGATAATACATAATATTTGGTGAAACCAATTTCATTAATTTATGCATTGAAAGGATATATCGGAGTTTATCTACCGAAGGACTTTATAGTTAGCTTAGTCGTTAATAGAATAAAAAAATCGAGGATGTTTGGAACTGCACAGCCAAAAAAACAAGCTTAATTAATTTAACACAAGACCAGTCGTTAATAGAAAACAAAAACAACGTCTATCACTAGTAATACCATTAATTATGCAGAACTCTCTAGAAGAACACATTTCAAAGCCTTTTTCTCTTCAATAACATAGGTTTTAAGCGGCAAAAGCAGATTATTTCGGGTTGAAAATTAAATAAATATAGAATTTACTGAATTCTCGAAGGTTCAAAGTACAAAATTAAGCATGCAATCATTTACCGATTTATTACACAGCCTCGCTGAATAAAAAATACCAAGCTAAGAAAAGCAGTGTTATAATTGCCCTTGGCTGCATTAATGGCAGCCTTTATTTTGGTCTCTCAATATTGTGTGAAGATTATTACTAAGATTGATGTTATTTAGCCCATATAAACAGAGGTTTCCCAGCCTTCTCTTTGTCAGAACAGAATTTAAAATGAACATTACAAACCAGTCATTTCTAAGCTAAATAATAAATAGCCAACACTAACTGATTCGATTCATAAATATAACGAGGAGTCTTGTTTTACCACTAGTGATCAAATATTGGTTATAAGTACAGATTTTTTACTTACTTCTCCTTCAAGAATGGACAAGAAGCCTTGATTGCCTTTACAAAGTCGCTCCCGGAGTCAAAGGTTTCTGGCATTAGCTCTCGATCGGTTAGGTTCAAAATACGTATGAGAAAGCAGAGAATCACAGCCAAGAAAGCTATGATTGCAGGGACACTGATCATCGAGGTGGAAAATGCTAAGGTTCAGGGCAAACAATACAAAAGACAAGCGTATTGACATTTACATTCACTTCTATATTGGGAAACCCGTCAACTGTGAAGAAGTAGCTAGGGAGGGGTAGGGCAAGACAGCTTTTACTATTCATTCAATTTTCAGATACTATTTTACCTCATTTAAGCCTAAAATAGATCAAGAACTATAGTTCTTTCTTAGTTTTTAAGGGTTTTTCGTTTAATATATAATACGAGCTCTTTTGATGGAAATTGTCAGAGGAGGATAAGTTACCCTCCCCTCCCTCGTATGTTCCTTGTCGCGCCGAAACTCATGCCCAGTTTTACCAAAAACGCGCTCGCAGCTGCCCTTTTGCTTTTTATCAATAACACTTTTAGTCTTTTTGTAGATATTTGCTTTTCCCTTTTTCTCTTAATAATACCTACATTTTTTTATTGTTATTCTTATTTCGCAAACATTTTTTTTCCTGCGCTCTCGGATCGGATGAGGTAAGACATTTTGGGTTTCCTGTGGTGAAGACTTCCAAATAAGGTTTCTAGCGACAATGACGTCACTTACGTCATCAATATCATTATGACGTTTCAAATTAGTTCTACTTTTGTAGTAAACTTTGCTTGACGTCTCAAGTTTTGCTCCAGAAAAAGAATACAAAATTTGCGTGAAAAAAAGCGAAAATAAAATGGGAAATTGTTTTTCTCAGCTTAAGAAAAACAAAGTTTCACCGGAAGTGAAAACAGTGGCTAAATCTCCTTCCAAAAGCAAGAGTCACTTGTCTTTAGTCTTCGGGAGAAAGAACAGAAAGAGTTGTACCAGCAAGTCAGATGTTGGCGAAGAAACTTGCGAGGGCTTGAAAAAACCAGTTTCCAGTGAGGCAGCTTTGGAAACCAGGTCGGCCACTCCTTGGCCACGAAGCGAAACTTCATTGGAAGACATTTTGGGTTCATCGTCATTTCTTTTGGACGACGATGACAAGATGACAAACCATGTTGATAAAGTATGCGATGCTGATCAGCTTATCCAAGAATTGGACAAGATCAACTGCATCCGCGTTAATGACCATCATGCAACGACCAGCAGCAACCAAGATACAAAAGTATCATACAAGTGTGATGCACCACGCCCCAAGACCCGAAGAGGTCCATCAACCACACGCAGAGGTCAGGCCAGTAATGACAAGGTCCCGAAGCGCGAAGCCGGAGAAAAGCAACAAGTGAACGCAGCAGCTGTGCATTGCGCAAAGGACAAGTCCACGGGTGCCGCCAAGAAATGCGTACGATTCGTGGATGTTTCAGTCAATGCTGAAGCACCTGCTAAAGACCTGAATGGCAGACTTGAACAAGTGGACAAAAAAACAGTCACTCCTCTTGTTTATGATGACAAGGAGCTGGGTCTGATTGATCAGATCGAGGAAGAGTATGGCATCAGATAGATTGTTTGCAAGGATGATTGGATTGGCTGCAGTGGAGGATATTCATCTGGATGTGTGTACAGTAAAAGGCGCAAGTCTTAATAAGATCTTACTTCTGCGACTTGATTTGCAAGAATAAGACCACAGAAAACGAACAAACAGTACAAGATTAAACAGATGTAGCCCCTAAACTGAGCTGCGGCCAAAAGACAATTCCATTCCCACTTTCCTTTCTCATCCCATTTCTCTTTCGTGTAATTTGGTGCATATTGTACGAGTATTAAAATCCACGCACTGAATTCAGAACTGTCGGAACTATTTTTACTTCAACCGGATAACTACATTACGCCTTATTTTTTAAAGATGTTATTGAAAAAAATAAATTTTATTTATATATTTCTTGTGATAAAAATATTATACTAATAAAATATTTTAAATGATAATAGTTAGTCTGTTATATTTAATTTGCTCTGAGTTCTTTTAGTTTTAAATGCAACCGATAAACAAAATGAACAAACTGTTTTATAAATCATACTTTATCGAGATCTAGGCTGGTATGACTAAGTAAGGAATAGGGCTTTTAAGTTGTGACGTATATCCGGGTCCAATCGCGCGAGGTAGGGGGTTAATTTGCGAAAATCTTGCCACAACTTATTCCCAGGATTAATCTCTACCTTGAACATTCATATGCATGAACAGAAGATCCTGCTTTGAAGAAAAAACACAGAAAAATGTCTATAGAATGAAGTAATTATGAATTTGAACCCGGAAGTCGTTTTTCGTTTGAATTACGTCACACTTAAAAGCTCTAATGCGAGTACAATTTAACTGAGATAAAGAATAGACTCAGGGGTCGGTTATTAATTAGAGGTGGAGGGCCACAAACATTTGTTTAAAACACTTAGAGTGGGGGGTTATTATTTTTTGTATAAAATATATATTAAGAGGGCAGCAACTTTTCTTTGAGCAGGGAAGGGGATCGATTAATTAGTTAATGACCGGTCCGTGAAAGTCTATCATAATATAGAATACTTATGAAACATTATAGATAGAGCGATTAACTCCATTACACGTTAACTTATGATAAGTATGTACTAATAACATTTAATAAAGTATAAAAGTATTATTTTACGTCTAAAATTAAGGTATAGATGAAAAGAGGTCATACTTCTAAGTTAAAGGCTTTCGTTTCAACATCTATTGGAAAAATCCAAAGCAGTTTGTCATCGTGTTTTGTCACTTCTTTTGACCATGTTTGGAAGATGGTGATGTGACGTCATGATCAGTGCGCGAATGTCAGTCAGTCTGAGAGTTTGTTCTGAAACGAATAAAATCAGGAGTCCCATTACTAGAGGCGTCTATATCAATGTATTACTCGTGATTAGCGATTTAGATGTGTATATACGCACGCCATAATGGGCTCCTGATAAGATAAGCTGGAGTTAATCGCGTGAAAAAAGGTCTTAGGATTAGGGAAATATTTTAACTGGAAAAAGAAGTGCGCTACGTAAACCTGGTAACGCATTGGTCACGCAAGCATTAGAGGAACGAAATACTTATGCGCAGCTAGTACCTTCATTAAAGAACTTAAGAGCACCTAAGCTTAGGTATGTTATGATGGTTGGCGGTTTTTCCTTTGTTACCGACCACGAATAGCAACAAAACAATGTTACTGCGACTGGTCTTTTCTTGTTACCTCTGATTACTGGCCTTGCGCAACAAAAGGAATACGCCTTAGTCTCTCTAGTCTTCTTCACAGCCGTCAATAGTATCGGTCCCAGATCCCCTCGAGCTCTTCTCATTTGTGGGGCGGGGCGCCAGGGAGGAACTAGAAACGACACCAATGGCGACTACGAAGAAGACTACGATCTCCCTCAGCAGTCATACTAAATTACTAAATCTACTTAATCGTAATCACGATTTCTTAACGTTGTTGTAACGTTGCGTCATCTGGACCTTACTAATGCATTGACTATCAAGCAGGGGCTCAATAGTCCTCACTCTACCCTACATAATAAGAATTTGTACACCTATCTGCTACCTACGATACCATTTCTTTGTGTTGCCGAGCGAGTATCGGTGTTCGATTCATGTGCAAAATGACAACTATTTGTTTCAATGTCGGTTTGACCCTGATCCGGTGCCCGATCGAATAATATTCGAAAATATCCCGCGCTCACGACTAACCTCCGAACGACGAACAAGAAACTCGGTCACTGACAGTGAAACTATGGTTCATACAATTTCACATATTTCTAACAGTTCATCTTGTTCCACTAGCCAGACGATTAGCAAGTCGTTAAACATTGTTCACACACTTGCAGGTTTTGCGATCCTTCCTGAATCCTAGAGGACAGATCGGTAATTTAGGACAGTAGCATCGACAGTTTCTCTGCTTCCTTACTTTATTAGTATCTTTGCACGCAGTTGCCTTACACACGCACTTGCACTCTTCTGGACTCCAATGAAATCTCCTGGGACAAATTATATAACTAGGAGGATGACACACACACTTACATCTGACGCGGTCCCAGCGATGGTAGGCGGGACAGGGTCTTGACCTAGCTTTGCATTCACATCTACATTTGTCTTGTGAGAACACTTGCGTTGAAGGGTCGCAATCTGATGGTTTGGTGATGCATTGACACCCACACTGAGTGTGGTTTACAATCGGCATTATGCGGTGTGATGGACGCAACTGATTTTTGCTGGCGCTTGGTGAGTTCCATGACACGAGGAAAGATAGCAGACTTATATTTTCTGTAGCTGAAGGGGGGTAATAAAGTAAAGGATTATACGTAGATTAAAGTTGAAGCAAGGAAGCAAGGAAGCAAGGAAGCAAGGAAGCAAGGAAGCAAGGAAGCAAGGAAGCAAGGAAGCAAGGAAGCAAGCAAGCAAGCAAGCAAGCAAGCAAGCAAGCAAGCAAGCAAGCAAGCAAGCAAGCAAGGAAGCAAGCAAGCAAGCAAGCAAGGAAGCAAGCAAGCAAGCAAGCAAGCAAGCAAGCAAGCAAGCAAGCAAGCAAGCAAGGAAGCAAGCAAGCAAGGAAGCAAGGAAGCAAGCAAGCAAGGAAGCAAGGAAGCAAGGAAGCAAGCAAGCAAGCAAGCAAGCAAGCAAGCAAGGAAGCAAGGAAGCAAGGAAGCAAGGAAGCAAGCAAGCAAGGAAGCAAGCAAGCAAGGAAGCAAGGAAGCAAGGAAGCAAGCAAGGAAGCAAGCAAGGAAGCAAGCAAGCAAGCAAGCAAGCAAGCAAGCAAGCAAGCAAGCAAGCAAGCAAGCAAGCAAGCAAGGAAGCAAGCAAGCAAGCAAGCAAGCAAGCAAGGAAGCAAGCAAGCAAGCAAGCAAGCAAGCAAGCAAGGAAGCAAGGAAGCAAGCAAACAAGCAAACAAGCAAACAAGCAAACAAGCAAACAAGAAAACAAGCAAACAAGCAAACAAGCAAACAAGCAAACAAGCAAACAAGCAAACAAGCAAACAAGCAAACAAGCAAACAAGCAAACAAGCAAGCAAGCAAGCAAGCAAGCAAGCAAGCAAGCAAGCAAGCAAGCAAGCAAGCAAGCAAGCAAGCAAGCAAGGAAGCAAGCAAGCAAGCAAGCAAGCAAGCAAGCAAGGAAGCAAGCAAGGAAGCAAGCAAGCAAGCAAGCAAGCAAGCAAGCAAGCAAGCAAGCAAGCAAGCAAGCAAGCAAGCAAGCAAGCAAGCAAGCAAGCAAGCAAGCAAGCAAGCAAGCAAGCAAGCAAGCAAGCAAGCAAGCAAACAAGCAAGGAAACAAGCAAGCAAGCAAGCAAGCAAACAAGCAAGCAAGCAAACAAGCAAACAAGCAAACAAGCAAACAAGCAAACAAGCAAACAAGCAAGCAAGCAAGCAAGCAAGCAAGCAAGCAAACAAGCAAACAAGCAAACAAGGAAGGAAGAGGGAGAAAATAACAACTGAAGAAAGGAAGGGGACAAAACTTAACAAAATATTGCCACTATTAACATAGTAAATATAGTTTCTTTCAGCACCTAGAGTTATGCCGACGTATTATCTATTATTCATATCGGTTGTACCTGTTGCAACACATTCCTGGACCCTTGGCTTAGTACTACAAGATCCAGCACAACGGTGCATCATAACATTGAAGGGATAATGAAACCCTTGATGATGGCTTGGCTGTGGAACTTCAATGACTGTTGGATACGGTTTACACGGCGCATCATCGAGAGCTATAGGGGGGCTGGTGTCGTCAAAGAAAGAAACCACTCGCGTGCGGCCAACTGCGACTAAAAGACGAGAATAACATTTACAAAACACACAAAATATAACGCGCGTTCAATTGAGACTATTTTCTTTCTGTAGGCTTGTGCGAGAGGGTAAATAGGTAGGTAGATGCGAGTACGTTGGTGAGCTCACATATCTCACTAAATACAATAGGGACTTTTAGATTTTTAAAAGTGTAAGGTAAGGTAAATACTCCTTCTCTCCTAATATACCCGTGAAATGGTCAATACTGAGTATACATTGAGAGTCTTCCTATTTACAAATACCTTGTTTAGCAAACATGCAAACAGACAGTACATTCATTTCTGCGATTTTTTTTAGTTTTGAAAGTATTTGAGTACGAAATCCAGGATTTCACTTTCGGAGGTGGTGGGTACTACTGGGTATCCCAACCCCTCCCCTGTAAATCGGGTTTCGTCAGATGACAATTGTTTTGAACTTATTCCAAAGGCTAGCTATGATTTTATTGATATTACTACTTACCAGTCTTCAACTTGGCGTTTTGGGTAGATTTCTTATTCAATAAGGACTCCCATCCATTTTGCTGTTTACGTGGTGGTGGTGGTTGTAAAGTAATGTTCCCTAGGTTAAAGGCCGTCATGAATGTGTCGAGGCTGTTGACATTGGCCATGATACGCTTCAAGTCTGGTGGCAAGATCTTTAAAAACAATAGCCATATTGAAGGGCGAATCCAGGAATCGAAAAAAGAAAGTGGGGATCGAGAGACCATGACTCTCACGGTCTCTTTGTTGGGTTTAAACCTGCGACCCTAGGCTTGAATTACACAGCGGTCAATCTTCTACACAGAGCCTTTTCGACGAGCTTGCGCAGTAAGAAAAAAGGACCCTGGGTACGAGATTGCACAGCGGTGAGAGACAGCGCGCGCCGTATAAGCGCATGCGCAACCGAAACTTATCAACAATGCACTCCGCAGTCCAGTGTCCATTTTATTTTTCCAGAGGAACGTTTGCATGATAATCGAGGGGAATTTTTTACCGAAAAAAATTCCCGCAATGAGCTGATAAGCCGCGTATTATGTACTGATAAGAGTAGAGAGCAACTTGACCTCTATCACGTGGGGCGCCCAAGGTCTTTCTGCTGAATACTAACATGACTGTGAATTAAAATCGTCAGCGTTGCCTCTCTTCTGCCAGTTGAACAGGGTTCTTTATGGGTGACATGAAATTACATATATACTAATACCTAGTCAGATTTTTGTTCAGTTTTTCGTATTTCTTGTTCGTAATTTTGCTTTTCCTTTCAATTTCGTTTTTCGTTTTTCACTTTTATTTTAAAGATATGTCTTTCTTTTGGAATGAGACTATCACTAGACGAATATCGAAGAAAACAGAAGAAATTCAAACAACGCAAATAAAACAATAGTTACACAAAAGCTACCTATAAATAGATAAAACATCAGCACGACAAAAACAAAATGCAAAGTTTGTCTATTGAACCGAAGAAAACAGCAACCCATTTCCGTCTTCACGATTAAGTTCCGGTCCTTCAGGGGTCCCGTCATATGTAGCTATTTCCGTTGTCAGTCTTTTTTGTGTGTATCCATCCAAGCTAGGGTTAAACCAAGCCTACACTCTGTATCTAAAAATCTCACATCAGAAAGCTCTTTTTTCCCCTTAGTGTTGATAATGACATAAAGGTCGGTCATAAGTAAGCAGATCAAAAGAATTCAATCAGTGAACATGTGCACATGAAGTTATTTGCCAATACTTAGAGTCCGCGTGGAAAAGAGTACTTCTTTTTATACTAATGGATCTAATGTATGTTAACTAAAAAGACAAACCTAACCTTTTTTTAAAGGTTTAAATTTCATGAGAGAAAAAGTGATAAAACTCTTTACGTACTTGCATGGAAATCTAGAGGAAGCTTTAGCAAGCAACGGCTTAAAATTCAAAAGCGTCACTTCAACTGTAAAACGCATTCATGTGAATCGGTAGTAAATACCTCATGGAAATCAGACTCGTGGCTTACGATGGACATCGATTAACTAACAGATATCACATCCTTAGCTAGGTTAATCTTTTTCAACCACGAAATAAAAAATTTTAATAAATTTTACGACAGAGGTCAAAATACAACTGCGCGAAGATGAGAACTGAGCCGATGAACTAGATTTAAAAACACATACAATCAAGGATTGTTTACTAAAACAAATTTGGAACTTACCATTCCACTAGTGGCTAATGTTGACAAAACAACAACCCACAAACATGCATATATCTTAGACATATTCCTTCCTCTATGGATAGTAAGCTTGTAAACGTTCTGTGAGCTAATCTTGTTTTCAACTGAGAGTTGATAAACGTCACCTTAAGTAAGTTAAATGCTGAAAAGCGATACCTCATGGGATTAACCAATCGTGGCCAGGCGTGATTTGAGTGCTTCCGGTCATTAGTGATAAGTTTAAAACAATAATAAGTGTGAAAAAATGAACAATTAACGTCCTGAAGCATTGTGCTTTGTACTTCTGAGCCAAACAGGAAACAGCACTCCCTGTCGCTTCGGAGTTTGTACGAATTCAATTGCTTATAGGAAAATGAAATTTAGAGAGCTGAGCATTGGCTGAAATTGGCTTTCACTTTGCTAAAGAAAACCTGTTGATGATTTTCTAAAGCTAAGTTTATAGGCCGTCGTTAATTGATCCATCGCCTCATATGATATTTATTACAAGATAAAAATACCTCTACTCCAAGCTACAGCTATGATAATCTTATCTAAAGAGAGTGTGACAAAGAAAAGAAGAACTCAATTTAAAACAATCTGAGAAACGGGTGAAAGTGAAAGTCTAATAATCTGCAGTGTGCAGCGTGACTTGCGAAACAATGGAAAGAAGAAAAAAATACCGAGCTGAGAAAAATCTGTCTGATAACTAAGAAACCAAAACTAGCGCTGCAGTCGGACAAGACTACAATAGAATGCAGAGCTTTGTTACGGTAATTCTTAGACAAGACGGAAGGCAAGCATGAAATCAAAGAAAGTGAAAACAGGAAACGAAAAAGCTAAAGCAAGGAATAACACCGTGTGGTACTACATTAAGTGAAAGAGAAGATTTAGTTGCAAAGAAAAGTTTGGTTTGAGGAAAGATTAAAGAAAAAGATAGGACTGAAGGAGGCAGAATGGCAGTTGCAATCAGTAGATCTGTTAGGCTGATCAAACGTAATGAAGAAATTAGTGAAAGATGAATGACCATGTAAGACACGAGGGCCAAGAGCCGGCGATGGAAGGTAGTATAGGCAGGCATAGCCGGGAAGAGAAGAAGGGGGTGATGGCAACAGATCAGAGTTAAAAAAAGGAAGGAAAGGCATATAAAAGTGAAAGGAAAGTAAAGGCAAGCAGGATGGCCGCCATAACAGTAAATGCAGCATATACAATAATCAATGAGACAAGCTAAACAGGAGGAAACAACGGAGCAAAGGCGGTGACGAGCGCACCGTAAGAACTGCAAGCAATCTCTATGATCCCTTTGGAATTTATTTCCGTCACTTCAGTGTGCTATTAATATAACATGCATACAGTCCCTTGACTAAACGTTGTCGTTTGATCGGCTTCATCCCTACGCGCCTAGACCGAAAAGGATCATGGGGATAATTAATTCACAGTTACTAGCTGCCGCACATGTTATCTAACACGTCTTGAGCTCGCTTTTTTCGGTCCCATTTAATTTGCTGAAACCATGCCTCGAGCATACGGCGAAGATTTAAACTGGCGAGCAGTTTGGATCATAAGGAGCCAGAGCCACTTGGATACCGACACAAATGCAGGAAATTTTCCCGCATTCCTCGAATTCCTATTGACGGTTCCAGGATTATTAACCACTAGAGGCGACAAAATTATGGCAAGTAGCTGTCAACGAATTGTTTGTTTTAATCCTATATTTTGAAGGCGATTCAAAACAGTATGCCTTTTTATTATGCGATATTTAACATATATAAACATTTATCGATCAATTCATAACAGTAACATTAAATAATAATACATTTGAAAGTTCGAGGATTCATCCTTTTTAGTCGATACCAACGGCAAAAAATGTCAGCATTAGTTTTCAGACACCAGTATCCTCAGTTTTGAAATGAACCGAAAACCTTAGGCTGGTCTCCTCGTTTAAAATAATTTGACAAACTTGTAGTTTACGAACAGGACTTTTTAGAGACGTGCACTCAGACTGAGTGTTTAGAATTCGTGTGAACTACTAAAATACGTGTTTTACACTAAAACGTTTGCTAATTATTAATTAATTGAGAAACTAGAGTTTGCGACATGATTGTAACAAGTTGCAAACGTCCTTCCCTGTAGGTCTTTGGTCTGGACTCTTTTCTCAGCACTTTCTATAGAGAGATTGAAATTGACAAATTTGAAGTTCTTTGATCACGTATGAATCTTTAAAGATACAACCAAGAGAGAAAATGTCACTGGCCTTACTTTTTTCTGACTCTGGGGCAAGGTGTCTTGGTTTGCTGGCATTGTTGGAGGTTTACGTCCACACCATTTATAACCTCTATGATGCTTCTAATCTTCTTCTCTTCAAGAAGTAAAGTCTTGGGGTTTTGCCTAAGTATCCCAGCAAGGATACAAAAACTGGTGCCAACGTAGACTTCATCCTTTCGATAACCTCCTCTTTGTTGGCCTCCGTCAAATACATGATGGTCTATTTGCGCGCCATTTTCGTCTTTAAGATCCTGGAGTCGTATCTTCCTGATTTCTTTAGGAAATTTGCTAGCAAAAGCAGCCCCCTCAAACCTTTTTGGTGACTGACCACATATCCTGGTATTTAGTGCCCACCAGTTTTTATGGGGTTCGAGCAATAGATTATAAACTGTCGTAATCAATTGTGGACGAAGCACTCTGATCTGAAGTCATCACGGTCTTATGACTCGAGTTGCAAGACAGTATAGGATTATATATTTTCAAAAATTGCGCGCTTGTCGAACTTTGTTTGACACTAAGCATATATACACGGTAAAGAATATAAAACAGCAAACAACGTTATTGAATTTCAAAGCCCTGTTGACATAACCTAATGGGATGATAATTTGATCCATAGCAACAGCTTCATCATGCTAAGGTGAAAGAAAAGTGGTTCTGGCTCCTTATGACGCAAGTTTAGTGTAATTTACCCGTTATCCTTTTCGGTCTAGGCGCGTAGGGATGATCCGATCAACGACAACGTTTAGTCAAAAGACTGTATCGTCCTGGCTACACTCTATATCTAAGTTACGACAAACACTTTATTCAGATCATTTCAATTTTTGTTTATTATAATGTATCGGGATCACACATGAATGAGTTACATTCTTATTTACTTCTTGCGTGCTATTTGATTCTTGTTGACACCCCTATACTGAACCTTGAATCCCTTACGTACTCTTCCCGTCGTAATCCAGTTAGTCTTGAATCGCAACCACATGTAGTTAAGGCATTCAAACGGCTTTATCGATGTCCCCAAACCTGACCACTCGTAGGTAAGATCCTTAGTCACCTCTCTACCAAAGCTGATTGCCAAGAAGTCGTGGTGATCTTCTGTATCGAACTCTAGTAGAGACATCATTATCCTGTCGTTGGGTCTAGCGATCAGCCATACACAGTCCAAGTTGTTGTCGTAGGGGTTTGGGTATTTTGGGGAAGTGATGACTCCTTTAGGATCTAATAGTGTTCCTCCACAGTTCATGTCTGTGAATTCGAAAGTGTATTTATTTATTGAGAAAAGAATTAATTAGTTTTGGGGTCAAGATTGCGGATAATAATTCCAGACCACAGGGTCATTCGAATCCCTATTATCAAAACTTCTCTTTAATGATTTCGTTTAACACGCATCTTTGTACATTCCCTGGTGATGGGATAAAGACCCGAAAGCTTGGGTAATAAATAGTAATGCGTAGAAAGCATATATAATGATATGATTCTTTGATTCCTTTTATCGATGGTCATGCTTGAACAGATATTACTTGATTTAGAGAAAGAGGAAATACCTTACGCGCAAGCTGAAGGAGTACTGATCAAGACGCTGAATGAATTAAGAAACGCCGGCTCTGACAAAATGAGAACCGGAAGCCAAAGCAAGGAAAGGAAAGCAGAAAAAAGGAAATCCTGGTAACCAGGAAAAGCAATCAGAAAGTCATCCGATAAGGAAGGTTAGTGAAAGTTAGTGAAGGAGGTGCTCGGTCTAATCGGTATTATTACGCTACGACTAATAAAAAGGGTATAGACATTTAGCAGACAAGGAAGAAAACAGGAAGTGAAGGGGTTGGAAGAGCATGCGCATAAAGGAAGACAGACAGACAGGCGGACGGCAGAGTCAGGCAATCAGGTCATCAGGTGGACATGCAGACAGGCGGACAGTGGCAACACGAATTAACGGGAAGAAGGTACGTAGAGAAGAGTCAGGCAGGCAGACAGGCAAACAGAGCAGACTCAAGCAGACAGGTATCTATATATGAAGACAGGTGGAACGTGGCAAAAAGAAAAGAAGGCATGGAGGCAGTATCGGTGGGAGTGCATAGAAGGATGCACGCAGAGTCAAAATCAGGCAAGTAGACAGGTAGACAGGCTGGCAGACAAGAGATACAATGGATATACAGGGAAACACCCCCTCCCAAAATATAGCTGAGATAACCTTTAACTTATTCAAAATAAAGTAACTCTTCCTTAATTTTTCTACAACAAAATATCATCTTACCAATCTGCGTGTAGTCGACCTTGAATCCCTTCATCGCCGTCTGCCCATCGGAAATTAATCGTAGCCGAAGACTATTCCCCGAGGAAGTGAATGGCCCAGGCATATTAGTTGTTCCGTCAAAATAAATCGTTGGCGTTTTTTGGTTGGTGTCGTAAATCATTAGCAGATCTTTTCCTAGTTCAGTCTTGAAGTCTTTGAAGTTTAAGCGGACTTTCTTGTCTACAGGGACGCGTATCTCCCATGTGCAGTACTCGTTGTTGTCATAATCTGATGGATAGTTTGGAGAGGTAATCGTTCCGGTTGGTCCGACGCGTAGTCTACCGCAACTCGTGGCTGAATTACATTGATTTAGTTTAAGAAAGAAGAAATAAATAATTGAATAAAATTAAAAACATAACTTAGATCTGAGTTGATAAGGAGAGGAGAGGATTTTTTTTTTTTTAATCCAATCGTAAATTCATTCTTGACATTTTTGTGGGGTTTTTTTGCATTCCATTTTTATATTTTTTTCTTTTCTTTTCTTTTCTTTTCTCTGAATTTTCATTAATCTTCTTTTATCTTTTCCTACTAACAATCAGCTCTCTTCGATCCCCAAAAATGTTACTTTGTTCATTTGGACAAAATTTCGTGTTGTTACTGTAAAACAAGCTCACGGTATCCAAGTGCGTGACACTGAACGTGACACAGTGCTATGTCCTAGTACTTCATTCAATTGCAACAAACTGTAATTTCGCGCGCTGTGATTGGTCCAAACGAAGTCGCATAATCGTTACCGTGGATGTGCCGCGTGACGAAATTCATTATATACCCGTGGCTTTAACTACATACCCACACATTTTGGCTGAGTATTACTCCATTGTCCATTGACCTGGCACTTGCGTTCGAAAGCACCAACAAGTTTGTATCCTGGGTTACATTCCAAAAAGGCTGAACTCATGTAGGTGAAGGTATTGCCAAAGCGCACTCCATTAACTGGTGTTCCAGGATCTCCACAGTTTACAACTGTAAAATGTAACAAAATATATGTCAAATAAAGCCTCCTCTGGGTGTTTCTTTCGGGTTGCCTGTGGCCAAGGGGAAACGAGGGAATACCTTTTTCGTTTACTCTTGCACAGTCTTTCGTTCTCGGTTAGAGAAAAATAAAGACCGTTTTTACTCACGTGACAAGGCAGCCATATTGGTGTACCAAACAATAGAAACTTTCTGCACAGTTTTTGCATAAAAATATAGTTCAATTCCACGGGAATAGAAAATGCAGTGTTTTGGTACATCAACATGACAGCTGTAATGTCACGTCTATAGAAATGATTAGCATGGATATAATTGTTGATATTCTCACTTTGACATGAGGGCACTGAATGAGACCATTGTCCTGATGTCTGGCAGGTCAGCTTAGAAGAGCCAATCAGGTTGTAGCCGGTGTTGCATTTAAACGTGACAGATTCACCATACTGGTGTCCTTCACCAATCTTCTCCCCGTTGGCAGGGGGGTCCAGATATCCACATGACCTCTCTAAAATAATCAAAAATGACAACGATAAATATCCATTAATACTGGATAGAGTACCATATATTATAAGGCATTCGTACATCCCTGTAGTCTGTCTGTCTGTAGTCTGTCTGTCTGTGTGTAGTCTGTCTGTCTGTAGTCTGTCTGTCTGTAGTCTGTCTGTCTGTCTGTAGTCTGTCTATCTGTCTGTAGTCTGTCTATCTGTCTGTAGTCTGTCTGTCTGTAGTCTGTCTGTCTGTAGTCTGTCTGTCTGTCTGTAGTATGTCTATCTGTCTGTAGTCTGTCTATCTGTCTGTAGTCTGTCTGTCTGTAGTCTGCTGCCTGTCTGTAGTCTGTCTTACTGTGGTCTGTATTTCTGTAGTCTGTCTGTCTGTAGTCTGTCTGTCTGCCTGTTATCTGTCTGTCTGTCTTATCATATGCTGACGCCATTCCATGTTCGAGAGAGTAAAGACTATAGAAAAGGGACCTCGATTTGCTAGTTACCTAAGCATACTGGCTGGCTTCCACTCCATGTACCATCAGCTTGACACACATGTGATGGTTTGCCTTGAAGATGATGCTGGGGTTTACAGGTGTAAGTAACGACTGCTTGGTATTTGGTGCCTCCTGGGAGAGTGCGATACCCTCCGTATGGCGGCTTAACATCACCACAGTCAATAACTAGAAACAAGAGTATACGTTAGTACCGGAAAAACACGCAATGCTGCATTTGCTAAACATATATTTTTGATACAATAAAATGATACATGTGGTATAAATCCCATTATCAAAACATGAGCTAAACATTTGAGACACTAGACGCCCTTGACGGACGAGGGTTAAAGCTTTGATTTTGATCCACAATTTATTTTAATTTGTATGGCCAGAAAGAGAAATTTCAAATTTAAACTTGATTTAATTTTTTTATTGAATATAAAACTTCCCTAGAAAATTAACAAAACCCCGTTAAACTTTTTTTTTGTTGATACCATTTATCGTTTGAAAGTTATCAGAGTAAGATTATAGAGATTAGATTGAATTAGGCTAATGTTCAGGGACGGATCAGGAATTTTAGAAGGGGGGGGGGGGGGGGGTGACTATTACAAATGTTTGGCACGGAAATTGGAGGAGAAAGGGCCCGCGACTGTTAACGATACTAACGGTATACTGAGAAATTTGAGCAAAGGGGAAGGGAGGGGGGGGGGGTGACTAGTCACCCTTTTACCATCTCTGCCCCTGATGTTAGGATAGGATATTTGTCCACTTTCAGTGTCAAATCGAACTGAATCAAAGTCTGGTTAATCAATACTTACTTTCGCACACAGGATCTTGGCCAGACCACGTGCCTCCACCAGAAGGTGTCTTGACACATGTTCGGAACGACGATGAAGCTGGCTTTAATTTGTATCCTTTATCACATGTAATGCGCAGGGTTGCACCCAACTCAAAACGGTATCCTTGGACTGTTCCACGTGACGGAGGGTTCAACTTGGAACAGAAAGCCGCTGGGGATTAAAAGCGTTTTCAGATGATTAATAACATATTTTTATTAAATTAAAGCTCTCAGCAGCAGAAAGCGCATGATGCTATCATTGATAACAAGCTTGTTTATTTTTGCACAATGAACTAATAATTATTCTTTATAATCCCTTTATAATCCTTCCTTCCTTCCTTCCTTCCTTCTTTCATTTTGTTTTTCCCCCATGTATATCAACCCCTTTCTTTTTTATCCAAAGACATCCATTCCCCCTTCCTTCTCTCCACTCATACATTCATCCATTCACCCATTCGCCAATCCTATTACCCACCAATCCATCTATCCATCAACCCATTCCTCATTCAACCGTCTATACATAAACGAGTACTCTACTCACGTATACATCTTGGTAATTCTCCACTCCATGATCCATCAGCCTGACAAACCCTATCAGGAGAACCTTGCATCACGTGATGTGGGTTACACGCGAAGCGAGCAATACTGCCCAACACTGGACGATTGTTGTGATAATTGACAAGTGAACGAACGGCATTCTTTACCGTGCCGACTTCTCTGCAGTATAAACCTGAAATAGAAACAAAAGGGGCATGTTTTAGCCCTTGTACCTTAATGAACCAGTTAAGTTATTTTCTAGTAACATTGGTTGGAATGCGCAGTGAGAAAAATGATCACAGGCTTCTTATCTAGAAACGTGACGTGTACAGTTATAAAGCACGCGGGGATTGGTAGAACATAAGAGAAGTGTTAGGAAAAACGCGACGGATAGTGAAGTGGTCCTCGATACTTTTCGAGTGTTCTGTCAATCCTCAAAAGTGCTTTATAACTCCACACAAAACAGCAAGCAAGTTTTTTATTTCTCTTACAAAATATAAAGTACAATAACCGTTATTTTGGATAGGAATGACGCAATTGAAAGTGCGCGCACGTGCTGTGTGCTGTCATTAAAGCCCGCGCTCCCAACCAATCAGAACGCGAGATTTATGAGCTTTTGGCTGGGAGACTCGGCAACGACTCCCCGTTTCAAAACGTAAAAAGAAAAAGAAGATTTAAAAAGGATATTGGGAACATATCCATGCGATAAGAGGAATATCTAAATATGTTTGCCATGTAAGACAAGAAGAAAAAAGAGCAGATATGAGTGTTGCAGATCACCCCATGCAATCAATTAGACTTGAGTCGGACTTACGTTCACAGCGTGGCTGTACACCAGACCATTGTAAGTCAGCCTGACATTCCCTTCTCGATGAACCAATAATCCTGAAGCCATTATTACACGTGTATCTGACAGCAGTCCAAACCAAGTTACTGTTTCCTTTTTTCGTGCTGTCTGCCACAGGGAGTAGAGCTGGACAAGAAAGTTCTAGGGAAAAAAGTAAATGAAGAAAGATGGTTAATGCTATTGACGTAGGAGTTTTCATTCGATTACTTTCCATCACTTCCTTTTTCCAGTTTCATTCTGAAATCAAAATATGCTTTACGACGCGCGCTTTGGCAGGCAAAAAACTTATTTTTGTGGGTTCCCCATTGCAATTATAATTAATTATTATGATTTTACATCGTGCGCGCTAAAAAATGAAAAGATGCTTATAAAAGATTTGAAAATTTCCAATTTAGGAAACTTGCCGACGCACATAAACGACAATGGGCGCCATGAGAATCAGAATCTCCTTTTATTTCACGAAAAATGAAATAAAATATTATGATTTAACGAAAATAACTTATTAGACATTATAAGGTGCAGTATACTGGTATATATGTTTTTTGAGTTTGCAGTATTTTGTACATGTCGAGCCCGGTAGTATAATATTTGTACTCTACTGAGTATAGATGGATTATAAACAGATAATGATATCAGTACGATGTACACATAAAAGAAAAAGATGTATGTGAAGCAGTCAGTAATTACCATCACAGTTCCTTTGATTGGAATTCAGTCTATAGCCTTTGTTACACAAGCACTTGAAGGAACGGAGTGTGTTGAAGCAAGTGTGCTCACATCCACCATTACCGCGAGAGCATTCATCGATATCTATGAAATGAAAAGCAGTCAGATCATAAATAAATAAATAAGAAAATGAAATGAAAATGCGTGGGATTTAACAGTGGCATTTCTACAGAGAAACTCTTTTTCCTTTAAATCCCAATTAGAATTTAGAAGTTGATTTCGGTGTTGGCACTATCCATCGCCAAGCATCGTGATTGGACAAACAATAACATTGCGCGCTGTTTGCAACTGGTTCCACCGTTAATCTTGCTAGGGCAGCGTGCTGGGTCTTTTACGACGATTGAGCCCCACTTTATAAAAGAGAAAAATTTGCGCGCTTGATAGAAGTGAATTATATAACTGGCTTAACCAATCTCCGGTACCGTGCCGTGTGGTAGACTTTTATTCACATGCAGGATTGAGCGTTACTACTGGCTCTACGCTACCCTAAGACGAAATTTGCACGCTCGATAGAATTGAGTCATGCAACTGGTAGACTTATACACACGCAAGATTGAACGTCACTACCCGAAGTTGAAATTTGGGCGCTTGATAGAAGTGAATCACTGGCTCAGCCAATGTCAAGAACTGTGCCGTGTGGTAGACTCATACACAAGCAGGGTCGAGCCTCACGCTCGGTAGAAGTGAATTGCTCAGTATTTGATTACCTACCAGAACATGTACGTCCTCCACTGAGGAGTTTCATGCCACTAGGACAGGAACACGTGACGGCACCTGGTCTCTCGTGACAGGAGTGGCTACAGCCACCGTTATTCATACTGCACTCCTTAATATCTAAAACACAGAGTAGCAAATTTAAAAAACATCGAATCGCAAAGATATTGCAAACTGAGCCTTCTGGGATCGAAATGCGGGCAAACATTGCAAATAAAGGCTTCGATCACAAGGAAAAGAAGAAGAATGTCAGTCAAAAAACCCATAATTCTTCCATGAGATGGAAACAATGGTACTACAAAACAATATTGCAACATATTAGCATGTTTACTTGGCTCAGCTTGTCCGCATCCGTTATTTACTTACCACTGCACTGAGTTGCGCTCGTGTGTTGGTAGCCTGGTGCGCATGCGCATGTATAGCTTCCTGGTGTGTTTATACAGAGCTGGTTACACCCATGGCCTCCTGTAAGGCACTCATCGATGTCTAAGATAAAAAGGAAAAGCATCATCTAAAATAGAACTACTCGGTGCAAATTTTGTTTTTAATTCACCAATGGCCTCCTGTAAGGCACTCATCGATGTCTAAGATAAAAAGGAAAAGCATCATCTAAAATAGAACTACTCGGTGCAAATTTTGTTTTTAATTCACCAATGGCCTCCTGTAAGGCACTCATTGATGTCTTAGATAAAAAGGAAAAGCATCATCTAAAATAGAACTACTCGGTGCAAATTTTGTTTTTAATTCACCCATGGCCAAAGGTCTGGCTCATAGCTGTGTAGATTATTTCATTTTGGCTCCGTTAATGTTTCTTCCATTGATTTATTGGGTGGTCAAAATTGCAGTAGAGAAAGAAATAATACTGGAGGGAAAGGGGAGATAAAATAATAAAATAACCTTCATTTTATCTGTGACCTGAAACTCTAGGCTGACCAAAGTCGAGGCACGGCTCACAAGTCACACGGATTAAAAGGGTTAACTCACAGATTGGAATTTAGCTTGGATTTTGCCGAGGGAGGAAAGTCGGAGAGCCCAGTATAGGATATCATTGAATCAAGGTAGAGAGTCTAACAAACTCTGCTCACATGTATGCCAAGTCCAAGAACCAAACCCGAGACCCCAGAGGCGAGAGAAGAGTGCATTAACGCTACACCACTCTTCAATCCCATAAAAATTAAAAATGTTAAATCTTTCTTAATTCTTATTCCTTTTTTATTGGACGATGCTGCTGTTATACCAATCACTTTGATATTACCTTCACAGGTTGGTTGTGTCCCAGTCCACTGTCCACTTTGACAAGATCTTGTTCCCGTGCCTTTGATCCTGTATCCCGCACGACAAGTGAATGTTGCTGTACTACCATGAGTACTGCCAGAAGAGTGTATTACTCCATAGATTGGGGACTCGAGAGTACCACATGGAATGGCTGAAAACATAGATCATGGTGGATAATCAGTAAGGTATCCTTGGCAACACGTGTATCCTTGATAACACGTTTCCTTGGCAACACGCGTGCCAACGGCAACAGGTTTCCTCGGCAAAACATGTTTCCTTGACAACGCGTTTTCTTTTCAACGC
Source organism: Actinia tenebrosa (assembly GCF_029948245.1). Taxonomy (NCBI): domain Eukaryota; kingdom Metazoa; phylum Cnidaria; class Anthozoa; order Actiniaria; family Actiniidae; genus Actinia; species Actinia tenebrosa. The sequence continues at coordinate 4,690,692 of NW_028292583.1, forward strand.
ATGTCCTTCACATATGCGCAAAAAAATGTACAGATCTTTTCTAGAGTCCTTTTCAATAGCTTATAAAATTCAGACTTCCAAACCAAATAAAACCGGCAGTTAATGTAACTGCACTTTAAATCACTTTAAATACAGAAGCGCTCTTTTTAAGAGGAAAACTATATCATCCCTTTTTATGACTAATAGCATTGATAACAAGACTGAAAATACTTTATATTCTCTTGATTGACAACCATTCCTATTCTTCTCTACTGCCCGTATTCTCCTATCCCTTACCTTTGTCGCATCGATGTCCAGTAAATCCCTGTTTACACAGACACATGTAGCGTGAATATCGGTTTACACACACGCCACCATTAAGACATGGACTGCTGCTACACTCGTTGACGTTGTCGGCAGGTTTAACCTTGCCTATGGAATATATAAATCATATTAACATTATAATTTCTTAAAAGTGTCTTTAATGGGTTCAATGTGAATTAAAATGCATGGGATAGAAATGCTAAAATAATCTAGAAATTTCAAAAAAAGGTTGGTTTGTAGAGTATCTACTCTTGTTGTAGCGGATAAATGACAATGATAATTACCATAATGGTAAAGATACTTTATATTTGTCAGTATTTTGACACTGAAGTAAGGCTAACCCTGAGCACTGAAATGAGTTAAGTAACCAAGCGGTAATTTTTATACTTACGCTCTGAGCATCCGTATATCTCAACCCTCATAGAGATATGACCATGCCAGGAGATAGGCTGAAACCTTACGTAACGCGCATTGAACATACGAACCTCGTGTCTTACTATGGTATTCCTGTCTGTATTTCCCCTGAAATTCTGGAAAATGGAATTTTGTATTTGTCACTCAGATAGTTTGAAACGAACTGCCAATAACCTACGCAGGGGGGGGGGGGGATGATTTCATCCTAGAACTGACTGAAGCGCCTTTTCCTAAATCACCATTTTCCATACATTACTTCACTGGTCAAACACAAAACATTTAACCAAGGCTGCAACGCTTTCAAATTTGAATAATATTTTGAAACTACCTTGAAGGTTTTATTCATGATCAGTGCTTTGTGTGTTGACCAGTGAACTTATATAGAAAGGAGTGAATAGCCAACTTTAGATATTCTGGTTGAGTGATCAAGGACAAAACAATCTGCGTCGAGGCTCCGGGGAAACGAAAGAGTAATTACGATTACGCTACAGTTTCCCCGGAGCCTCAACTCGGATTGTTTTGTGCTTGACTACTCGTATAGGGTTATACTATAACATTAGGCTAGAATGCACGTTTGTTACCTTCATCAAAGACCATAATTTCAACTAAAATCCAAAGCTCTAGTGGGTATCCTCAATTCTTTTCATCCTTGGGCTACCAGGCCCTTCGCATTCGAAAGCGCATGCGTAGAAGTGGATTAATATTTTAGATAAACTACTTACTTGTGGATAGGTACTCCATGTCGTGCCGTCCATACTGTATTGTAATCTGTACTGCGTCACCCATTGATCAGCGTCATATCGACCTTGGGTCGCAACGGCTGTGACTCGTTTGATTGCATTGAAGTTCACTTTGAGCCATTGTCCGTTATTATTGGTTGCTGCGCACCATGCACCATATGATTCAATTTGCGCATTGGCGTTGTTGTTGGGCTGTTTGTTGAGGCGGCCGTTGTGAGGAGCGCACAGACCGTTGTGAGATGAAGATGCTGTCATGAAGCTATTGGGGATGGTCAGCTTGGAGGTAACACCCAATGATCTTGCGCAATCTACAAGAAAAAGGAAAATATGTGACGCCTGTTTGAATAAAAACATGACAAAGCTCAGGTCGATTGGCTCTGAAGGCACACCCTTCATTATATATATACTATATATATACATACACTAATACTACAGTTTCGAGTTTTCTGATCCTCAGGGTTAGCCTCGTTATGTGTAGAATATTCACTTGTCCCAGTGAAGGTCCCAGGAGTTCAAAAAGTGTTTGTGATGTTGTAAGTCGTGTATTCTTGTATTAGTGAATATTGGTATTAATGAATATTCCGGCTAGACACCTGAGTAAATGAGTATTGGATGAATTCCAAAATGGTCAATTCTGATCTAGCTTTACTATGTTTGTGGATTTATGGCTTTCTCAATGAAGCCCATCTTTTGAGTCCAACCCATTTCCTTTTTTGTGCTTTGGTCCGTTTACTTACTCAGTTCATAATAGTTGAAAGTAGCACTTGCGTCTCTCTGTACAAGGTTATCTGCTGAATGCTTTGCACTCAAGTAGCACTTCTTTGTTCTGGTGTTGAAGTCGAACGATCGACAGAGGAACGAAGAATGAGAATCACAACTTGCGGCGCAAGCCTCGGGCGAGGTGGACGACATAACTGCGTTGTCGTGGGATGGGATGCTGGCATTGTAGATCACATTTGTGTACCTTAGAATGTTTTGGACTGTCAAGACATTAAAAAATATATATTAATATAATTCGGATTAGCAGGATTCCTAGAGTTTCAGCTCAATACAAAATCATGATCATGATCATCATTACTATCATGTATCATCATCATGTATCATCATCATGTATCATCATCATGTATCATCATCAATGTATCATCATCAATGTATCATCATCATGTATCATCATGTATCACCATCATGTATCATCACATGTATCATCATCATGTATCATCATGTATCATCCATCATGTATCATCATCATGTATCATCATCATGTATCATCATCATGTATCATCATCATGTATCATCATCATGTATCATCATCATGTATCATCATCATGTATCATCATCATGTATCATCATCATGTATCATCATCATGTATCATCATCATGTATCATCATCATGTATCATCATCATGTATCATCATCATCATGTATCATCATCATATATCATCATTATGTATCATCATCCTGTATCATCATCATGTATCATCATGCATCACCATCATGTATCATCATCATGTATCATCATCATGTATCATCATCATGTATCATCATCATGTATCATCATCATGTATCGTCATCATGTATCGTCATCATGTATCACCATCATGTATCACCATCATGTATCACCATCATGTATCACCATCATGTATCACCATCATATATCGTCATCATGTATCATCATCATCATGTATCATCATCATGTATCATCATCATGTATCACCATTACCATGTATCATCATCATCATCATCATGTATCATCATCATGTATCATCATCATGTATCGTATCATCATCATCGTGTATCATCATCGCCTATCGTCATCATGTATCAAGATCATCATCACCATCATCACGCATCATTTTCTGACAGTAGTATTTACTTACATTCACAGGCGTACGACTTGGGTGTAATGGTATAAACACCAGACAAGTATTCTCTGAAGTCCGCCCAGGCTACCATATCTCCGCGCGTATGGTCACAACTTTGCGCCAGATTGTACACTTCATCATCACTCAGAACATGCTTCCAGATATTCATCTGACTTATATCTCCAATGTAACATTCCTCAGCGTTAAAACCACCTCCAATCTCGTCCTGTTCCTGCCCTGACATCAGCACTCCACCCCCACGGATAACTTGGGATTGCTGGAAAGGCGTAGATGCTGTTGAGACTCGCGATCCATCAAGGAATGCGGCCCAGATGCCCGAGCCACTCTGCCAAGTGACAGCCACGTGGTGCCAATTGCCATCGTTAATATCAATACCAGTGAATACTGTCTTGTTGTTAATGATTAAGTTCAGACCACTGCAGTCTTGAAGGGCAAGCGCATTATCCTGAACTATGGCTCCATCTTTAACAGCGTAACTGAGAGGAACTCCTGGGTTGGAATCTGTTGTTCGTAGCCACAAAGCCACGGTGAACTCTCGAATGTCTGGGATGATCTGGTTGGCTTTCGAGTAGGCGAGACTAACACGGTCTTGGAATGTTAAATCAAAATCGGAGGAAAGCTCTGCGTGAAGAAAGATAAACATTATTTAAACCACTTTTGATTTTGTATTTTAGCTTATTTTTCTTAATATAGTTATCTTATATTAGTTTGTTTATTATTATTATTATTATTATTATTATTATTATTATAATTGTTATTATTATTACTACTACTACTACCATGGGCCTTTTTGTGAGATCAATAAACAGGATACTTTGTGCTCTAGCTTCAGTACAAACAACACCAGGAAAGACCAAAAGATAAACAAAAGATGTTGTACCCAAGCTAGACCACAATGCACCATGTTTCCTATCTCAGAAAGGGTCTTATAAACAAGTGAACAAAACCATGCAAAGTTAGAGAATATATAGAACAAAATTAGACCATTCTATCATATTTTTTCTTATTTCCATTGAATGATAAGGACTATACATCCTAGACCTAGTGCTGAAGCGCAGTATGGCAGCGCGAAGCATTTACGGCTACGCCGGAGATTTCGGCCCCGACACCGCTATCCGAGGACTTACAAACTGATCAAGAAGCTCGGCCGAAGCCTAAGGGAGAGGTTAGTCGGCCCCTAGACCGTAGATGATTAACCCCTTGCTATGAACAGCATGCCCGAAAGAGAAATCGCGTCTCTGATGCGTTAGTGCTCATTATCAATCTACTCCATGTGGGAGGTTTTAAACGAAAATTTAAGTCGGGTAAAAAGTTCTCCACGGGATTCTACACTTTCACTATAAAGATCACAATATTCAAAAATTGGAATTTTCTAGAAATAAATGCATGAATATATTTTATCTTATCGAAAAAAAAATGTATCTTACGATGTTGGCAATTGACACCAGTATATGTTGGCTGACATGCGCAATCATAACCATTTAGTTTTTCGGTACAGATGCCCCCATTTTGACAAGGCTCAGATTGACACTCGTTGATCTTGTGCTCGCAGTTTGCTCCTGAGTAACCCGCGGGACATTGACAAATATAGAATCCATTGCGGTCGATGCATTTCCCGTTATTTTGACAGGGGTTGGTTTTGCAGTCATTGTCGTTGATTTGACAGAGTTGTCCGCTGAATCCTTTTCTACAGAGACACTGGAAGGAATCCACTCCACCTAAAAACATTGAAAACATTTGCGCCAGTCAGTGCGCGGCATTATTAGCTCTTCAATCAGTTCTCTATTTGCGCATGATCCATAATGCTTTGCACCTTGGGGGGGAAGGTAACCAATCAATAAACTGTCCCAACTTGAAACGTTTCTTAATTGAATTTATACTGCTTTTATATCCTGTGTACAATATTGATTATCAGTTTAGTCCGAGTTAATTTTGCGCATACAGACCATCAAGAGGTTTGTCTGATCAGCCTTCAGCAAAATAAGTGGGTTTTTATCCATTGGTTACCCCTCAAAGGCGCAAAGTATTATGAGTATGTGAAAGTAGAGAATGGCAATAGTTCAAAGTATCGGGCGATTATAAATCGATTATAAATATTTGATTAGCTATTCTATTAGTGCTTTTGTGCTTGGATAATTATTGAAGATGTGAATAATGTTTCAGAAATTCAAAACTAGTCTAGTTATGTATTTAAGGATTGAAAAGGTTTCTAGTTTTGAATAAGTATACTTCACATCTTTAATAGCTATTTTTGAAAAACTAATAGATCAGTAGCGTTTACTTGGCGCTTTTTCTAGGTTTTGACGATATTTGCTAGTTTTGGTTTGTCTCATCTTCATAACCGCTCAAATAGTTTGTTCATACTAAGATAACAAAGCAAGCTCATTGCCACGCATTCTTGAAACACTAAGACTAAGGACAAACATCGAACTTCACACGAGCCAAACCTAATCGAACTTCACACGAGTCGAACCTAATGCCGTAAAAAGACTTCCTCATTATTCATTGTCATACATGGACTGCATAGCGGCTTCCAGAGACGCCTTCACATGCTTTCAGTTCGATCCCGTTAAGCAGCGCCACTGCTATAATTGCGGTGGTGATTAACGATTACAAGTTTGTTTTCAATTTGACCTTAGCTTAACTCATGACCCACTGGGATTCTTACACTTCAAGATTTCCTCAGAGACTTACCAATACAGACAGCGTTGTTGAGGCACGGATTTAACGCACATTCATCGGTGTTTCGCTCACAGAACTGTCCTTCATAACCAACAGGACACTCACACTCGGCTCCTGCTCCTTTCTCCTTACACGTGCCGCGCACACACGGATTCTTGGTTTTACATGTCTCGATCATCTTGTCACATTTAGTTCCAGTGTATCCTTCAGGGCACAAACAAGTGTAACTATTAACCTGGAAAACGAATATAACTAGTTAATACTACCTTCCAGCCGGCCATACTCCCTAAAAAGGCTGGCTGCGACCTCATGGTGCAAAGGATAATGGAACGAAAGGCTGATAGTGTATCCTTTGTTTCCGTCCCCAAATGCAATTTCGCAATCCATTGGGCCATTAAGTCATAACAGGTCTATATATGAGCTTTGATCCGGAACATGAGGCGAACATGTCTGCGTAATTGATGCATCACGACAGCAAATTTATGATTTCAAAATACATTTTGGGTTTAGCGGGAAACCCCCAATTCAATGGAGATACCTCACAAACCCTTCTCACCTATGATATGGAGTCTAGAAAATGCGCAGGGATGGATCTAGGGGAAGAGTGCAGGGGAAGCACACCACCCCCTTCCCCCTAGATGGACTGATATCTATTGCATTATTTGAGTTGGTAAGCAAAAGGTGAACCTCCACCGAAAACGAAGTCCTGGGGTGTGCACCTCCCCCCCCCCCCCCCCTAGAAAAAATCCTGGATACGCCCCTGATGCAATAATTGTGATCTTGATGACCACACAATAATGGTTAATAGATAAATACCTTAGACGTTCACAGACGTATTCAAAATCAAAAACGAACCTTATCAAGGCAGGTAGCACCTAGTGAGCAAGGATTGACAGCGCACTCATCAACGTCTATCTGACATCTGTCTCCCATAAATCCCGCGAGACATTCGCATCTGTAAGATTCTTTCGTGTCTATACACTTGCCATTGTTTTGACATGGGCTAGACATACAGTCATTGACCTCTGCAAATCCAAAGTGAGATACTTAGAAGTGTTCCTTGACTCTGTTTCTCACGGTTATGAAGTCTTAGTATCAATAGTCACCTTCAAAGTTCCCTGCGCCTTTTTTTAACACCTTGGACAATTATTATTCACAGGTCTCTATCATTGCAAGCTCACCGTTCGTCTCGCTTCGATGCAAAGGCACGGCTACCTTTCAAAATGGCGCAGGGAACCGTGAAGGCGACTATTTGTAAGAGTGCTTAAAATTCGGAATTCAGTATAGCATAGCATAATGGTTTTTTTAAAAATGAAACCTTGTTCTCTGGGGAGCAATACGACATCTTGAATGCGAAACATTAAATTCATTACTGTCATTACTGTAGGCTTAATTTTCCAAGTGAAAACTATGTAAAGTTGTTTTGTTGCGCAAAGCAGATAATTTCCCTACTCTTAGCTTTGCAACCAAAATTTGATGCGCGCAGAGAGGTAATAATAAGAGCGACATTTGAGCTGCAATTTGCAACGCAACGACGTTACGCGACAGGCTGCGCGATTTTGCTGCTCGTATTACCGCCCTTCAGGGTACTACAGTAATAAGAATATTTCTTTTTCTTGTATTTTGTTAGTTGCTCCGTGTTCTTTCTCTTTACACTACGCGAGGTAATAAGGATTAAATTGTTTGCAAATACTAACAGCATTTTTACAAATAACTTTACGAAAGCATTCCACAGAAAAAACTATGTTGCCATACCAAAACAGCTAGAAGACGCGTCAGCACCGGTTCCATAAGTAGACAGTCGTCCAGGACATGGAAGACATGTTGTTTGTCCAAGTTGATGTTGATACGTTCCTAAGGGACATGGGGTACAGGGCTCGACGCCGTTACTTGAAAACGTTCCTGGGGCACACTTCACTAAACATTGCAAAAACATGACGCATAAGTTGTTGTAGCAGTATACAATCACCAACGTATTGGCATTTACCATACGTTTAATCATAATTAATGGAGCGGAATTCCCGATCAATTAATTATGGTTTGACTAAATGGAGCTGGATCATTGTTTTCTCAGTATAATACAGTAAATGCATGCGTTGATTAAAAAATATTTCGGTCCTAGCTAAGAACAAAACACAAAAGAAAAATTGGAGGAAAAAATTCTAAAATTTTCAAAAAATTCATGGGGCTAAAAGAAAGATATATTGTTAACCATGTTTTCAATTTTCAGTATTATACTAACACAAACCAATCTTGAGCTGCCTGTGAGTGAAGCAGTACGATGCCAAATAAAATCTTTGTATTCGCAATATACTTACTTCCACAGTCTTCAAGTCTTGTTGATGCAGCAGCCACTGAGGTGGTTCCCGCGGGACACACGGTGCAGTTCTTGTTTCTCCTTTCGCTCGAGTAGGTTCCTGCGGGACACTGGAAGCAAACAGCAATGCCGGAGTTTGAGAAGTAACCAGGTCCGCACTCAGCTGTAGAGAAATAATAAGAATTATTTCAATGTGAATCAACAATAATTAACTGTTGCAATATGATGTGTCTGCAACCCTTATTTCCTTTATCTACCCGTTTCCGCACTCACTTACTAGCTCACCCACTGATCCATCCATCCATCCAAACACACGCACAAACACACACACTTCACATCATTTCAACGCTGTCCTAGAATAGATCAATAGACCTCTAAATACAAGGCGTAATGTTTCTCCATTTCAGACCACGTGTCATTCCTTTAAGGATAAGATTCTTTGTTTGAGTGTATCCATCTTCATATTCTGCTTATATGCAGCCGTTAAACAAAGAAATGATACTCCAGAGAACTGACACGTGGTCTGAAATGGGAAAACGTTACCCCAACATAAAGAGCTCTATCGTTTACCTTGGCATGAAGTAAAGTTCTCTTTTTTGTCCCCAAAGGTCCATGTTCCCAAGGGGCACTTTTTGCACTCAAGTGCTCCTTCATTTGGAGAAAATGATCCCTCGGGACATATGTTACAATCTTCCTTGTCACTGTTGTAATAGGTACCCACTGGACAACGGACTAGAAGCAAAATAAAATACCAAATATTACAAACAGAAATGATGCGTTTGGTGGGGAGTAATTTAAGGTATGAGAACCGAGTTGTGGCTGGAAAAAAATCCTAATTTTTTTAGTAACTAGAAGCTTGTTTACGATAATATGAATCAATATTCTCGATTTCTCGGAGTTTAGTTGTTCCGTTTTCTTAGAAAACAGTCCTAAACTTTGTACCGAAGGAAGCCATTTGGTTTACTCGGTGTGTAACCAGAGAGTATTTCACTGGTAGTTGATCCTTTTGATCATGCGCTTTGAGAAAAAAGCGCGCGCGTGATGTGCGCAGTTATAAAGCACTCGTAGATTAGCAGATCACAAGTGTGGGATGTGTGTTCTCATGAAGTGCGTACTTCAGAAAGCAAGAACCAAACGCGCGTGGTGTATACAATTATAAAGCAAGAATTAGCTGTACACGAGTGTGTGTGATGCGTGTTCTCATAAACCACGTTCCCCAGAAAGCACGATTCACACGCGCGTGGTATGTACAGTTATAAAGCACGCACGAATTAGTAGTTCACTTAGTGTGTGATGCGTGTTCCCATAAAAAACACTTATGTGACAGTTCGTTTTAAAAGCTCTTCAATACACTTAATCGCAAAATTATTGTTGGATTCAAACCATTGAACAGAGAAGCTGAGACCACATGAGAAAGGGATTTTGGATATGACAATTATTCTATGATGCATTTGTTTGAAATACTCAGTTGATATGAAAAATAGAAATAACAAGCTAAAAACTAGTGTGAGCTGCGTCTTTCTAATGTTTCTAAACAGGAATGATAAAAAATAAAAAAATTACCCTTTTATCATTACTGATATGAAAAATATGTTAAAAGTCTCTATGCTTTCTGTCAGTGTGACAATTTTAAACTCAGCTTCCATATCTTCTATGTTTTAAACCCGACAATGTGTTTCAATTGAGTGCATTATATATTGATACGTACTGCATTTGGTGATATCTCCTTTATCAAAGTTGCACCGCTTTGGATAATACTGTAGTTGATTTTTCGTACATTTTCTCACCACAGCACCTTCCTCAGAGCAATATCCCTCAGTCTGCTTTAGATTTAAATTATTTGTTCCACCAAGGTCCAGTCCTGTCTTGGTATTGAACGCACCCCAGTTGACCTTTTGCAAACTTCTGTATACTTCATCCCTTTTCTTATCTACCTCTTGTTTGAAAACCTTGAACTTGTCTTGGTTGGCAAAGTCGTCGCTCCCCGCTTGAATTTGGTTCGACTTTTCAACGTACGTAACTTCAAAATACACCTAAAAACAGTAGAATATAGATATTTAGATACCCTGAAACAACCTCTGTATTCCATGTAAAATTAAAGACAGCTGCCTATGATAGAGATTTGTATTATCACGATGACCTAAGCTATGGAACACCTATCTAATCACATTTAGACAACACGTTTCACGCATCACTTTCATCATCATCATCGTCGTCGTCGTCGTCGTCGTCGTCGTCGTCATCATGCATCACCATGATTATCAACATGTACCATCATCATGTATCGTCATCATCATGTATCATCATCATGTATCATCATCATGTATCATCATCATGTATCATCATCATGTATCATCATCATGTATCATCATCATGTATCATCATCATGTATCATCATCATGTATCATCATCATGTATCATCATCATGTATCATCATCATGTATATTATCATCATCATGTATCATCATCATGTATTATCATCATGTATCATCATGTATCATCATCATGTATCATCATCATGTATCATCATCATGTATCATCATCATGTATCATCATCATGTATCATCATCATCATCATGTAATCATGTATCATCATCAATCAGTCATTAATCATCATCATGTATTCATCATCCTGTATCATCATCATGTATCAATCATCATGTAATCATCATCATGTATCATCATGTTATCATCATCATGTATCATCATCATCATGTATCATCATCATGTTCATCATCATGTATCACTATCATGTATCATCATCATGTATCATCATCATGTATCAATCATCAGTAGCACTACATGTATCATCATCATGTATCATCATCATGTATCATCATCATGTCTCATCATCATGTATCATCATGTATCATCATCATGTATCATCATCATGTATCATCATGTATCATCATCATGTATCATCATCATGTATCATCATCATGTATCATCATCATGTCATCATCATCATCATCATGTATCATCATCATGTGTCCATCATCCATGTACTACATCATCATGTATCGTCATCATCATGCTATCGTTCATCACATCATGTATCATCATCATGTATCTCATCATGTATCATCATCATGTATCATCATCATGTATCATCATATATCATCATCATGTATCATCATCATGTATCATCATCATCATATATCATCATCATGTATCATCATCATGTATCATCATCATGTATCATCATCATCATCATGTATCATCATCATGTGTCATCATCATGTATCATCATCATGTATCATCATCATGTATCGTCATCATCATCATGTATCATCATCATTTATATTATCATCATCATATATCATCATCATTATCGTTTTACCTGACGAGTATTAGCACTTCGTTTTCTTCTTGCACTTGCGTCAGTTTCTCCGCAGTAGATTTTGACATTCTGAGCATTGCATTGTGGATTGAAGAGGCAGAAGAACGGAGGAGCATTTGGAGGGGACAAAATAGTTACAAAGCCTTGCTTTAGTTGTTCCTGTACATTGGGATCATTGCAATCTCCTTTGAAATAGAACTGTGGTAATGCTTTTATTGCTGCTTCTGATGGATTTGCTCGCTCTAAAAAAACAAAGCTTAATAATTACTTTTTTACTGGGAATATTCATGTGCCAAACGCCATTCCAAAAAAGTACATAAATGTTTTTTTAAGATAAAGAAAATTCTTCGGGTCCTTTGCAACCCTCTCAAATGAGGGCCGCTCATTCGAGTACAATATTCTTTTAAAGTAATTACAAACCCTGATGTTATAACTTTTATTATTTGAAGCCTGACAAGATGATTTTTTAACAGCTTTATTGGCCTTCAAATTTTATCAACTGCGGTTCAATTTTTGCAGGGGACTCAGGACACTTTAGTTTTGCAGTGATCAAAAATACAAAGTGCGCCCTCCGTCTCCGCTATGGCAGTATATATTCTAATGAATATAAAACGAATTATTTGACTTACTTGAGCAGTCAGGCCATTGTTCCCTTGGGTCATGGTCGTTTGTCGGTGACCAAGTATCCCACTTTCCATTTGTACAACTGTATGAACTAGCGGGTTTGTAGACGAAATCATAAGTGTCTCTACATGCTACTGTACAACCTAAGACATTGCCATAATTGATGCATCTTGCTAAGCCATTCTTTGGTGGGATGAAGGCATTGCACTCGGGCACTGAAAAGGTCAAGAGATTTGTAAGAATTTTTTGAGAAGGTGAAAGGAAAGGACACGAATTCAGTCTAGAATCATAGGGGAGGGAAGGATGATAGGTGACAGAAGCCACGAATTCCAGAGGATTTAACAACAAAGTGATTTAAGTAACCAGCATCCAAAAGAAAATGAAGGAATCAAGAATGCGCGCGCTAACACTAACATTTAAATACACGTGCTCAAATCCCAATTTTTCCGCGTTTGCGCGAAAAATTAATGTGTAATTGATCGTTTAACATGTTGATTCTTGAACAAAAGTTGCGAGAAAAGTTGACTCGTGTATCATGTATTAAAAGTCTTCGAGTCGTATCGCGGAAAATGGTCGTTGCGAATCGTCCCGTGCGTGCAACATCGGCTTAACCTCAAAGCGCTCGAAGATGCGCACTTTACCCTCAAAGTGCCCCTGTCGTATTACCAGTATTTACAGCTGCAGCTACACAGAATTAACAGAAAGAATTCGAAGCAAACGTGGATATCTTAAAGATTAATCAAACCGTGGACCTCTAGATTGAAGGCCGCGCTCTTACCAACTGAGTTACACCTGCTGCTAAAAAAGTGGATAAAAAAAAAACACACACACACACACACAAAAACACACACAAAAAAGAAACAACCAGGGATATAGACTAAAGGACAAGCACTTGTACTCACCCTTAAGTTTAATGAAGAATGAACAGTTCACATAAGTATTAAGAGCCTTGTCTTTGACTGTATAATCAATGGAATAAACCCCTGGTGCTACCACTAAAGACCCCATTCTGATGTTCGGTCGAGTTTCGGGTGGGATACCAGAATTGTCCGTACAATTGGGTCGTTTCCAGCTTAGTCGAAAGTTAGTGGATTTTGTGACCATCAGTTCTTTACTCGGGGGGCAGAAGCTACAGGTAGGAGGTTCTTTATCTAAAGACCAAGAGTGGATACAATTTTGATAGTTGTTTTAGTCATACTAATGCGTGCAAGATGCATATCCCCTTTGTGTCTGGAAATGAAGCGTGGCATAGCGAGCTCAACATAAAAATCTTGAACTTGTATGAATGTGTTTGTATAATATTTATCTGACCAAGGTTCAATTCCCGCACACGGCGTCGTATTTGAGTAAATCTACTTGTTGCGACAGGTTCTCTCCTGTACTTCGAGGGTTTTTCTCCGGGTTCTCCGGTTCTACTCCCTCAACTGAAAAAACTAAATTCCATTTCTATCCAGTTAGAAAAGATCCACTCAGTAAAGCCACTGTTAATTCCCAATTTATGCAATATTTTATTGTGGGCGCGATGCTCGCAGCTTTAACAGCCTTGTGTTTGCGCGGTTTTGAGATTTGTATTCGTCATCCATTTTTCACCCAATGGCAGCAAGTGAGCATCACGTGAGCAGCACATGATCAGCAAGTGATCAACACGAGAGCAGCACGTGAGTAGCAAATGATCAGCAAGTGATCAACACGAGAGCAGCACGTTTTCAACACGTGAGCAGCACATGAGCAACCAGTGAGCAGCACGTGAACGACATGCAAGAAACACGTGAGCAGCACGCGAGATGCACGTGAGCAGCAGGCGAGCAGCACGCTAACAGTTAATATGGTTTTCTGATTTACTGATGTCAGTTCTACTTACCAAGGACTTCCACTGTGAAGACACATTTTTCGGAATTGTTATCGCGGTCTGTAACCTGGTACTGGATTTCATTCTTACCAATTTCTAGCAGCTTTGGCAAGTCCAAGCTGGTCTCTTTGTCGTTGATCTTCAAGGATACTGAAAACATCTCCTTGGTAACCCCAGGAGCTCCAGCTCGGAGCGAGTTGTCATCAAATGTAAAATTCCAGTACACAGATGCTGTCTTCTCGCCTGGATCGTTGGGAACTTGTATGTTAGACGAGCAATTTAACTCCGGAACTTGGTAATCTATGATATCACAAAGAGGCAAGCTTCATGAAAACGCGCATTATTAAAGGGATGGAAAACGCGGGCGCGTGCTGTGTGCAGTTTTAAAGCACGCCGCAGAGATTTTTAGAACACGAGACGAGTACTAGAAGAAGCGAGACAGCAATGTTTAAGTGTTATACATATTCCTATCAAATTTGCAGCTGCATAAGTTGCTTGACCTACAAACCAAAATGGAGGGCAGAAAAATACCTCTGCTAGCAGGGTAAAAGCCCTCGCCCCCAACCAATGAGAACAGCAAATTCATAACAGTTATATTTTAAAGCTATATTAATTTTTACAGACGTTCTTCCCTCAATCGAGAAAGTACTAGACCAGTTAGAAGTACCTTTACATACACGCGGCTCTCCGGTCCATGTGCCTGTCTTGTAATCACATGTTCGAGGATTTGTTGTATCATAAATTGTGCCCGGTGGCATGTAATATCCATGCGGACAATTGTGCTTGCATTCCTTGTCAAACTTTTGCGCTTTCTCGTCACATTGGAATTCTTTGGGAGTGTAGAAGCCAATGGAAACCTTTGGTAACTTTTCACATCTAACCTCTGTGAATAAGAAATTGCAATATTGTCGGAAAAAGCATATTTACATTTTTTTAGATGTTTGGTTCAATGACAATAGCTTTACGACTAAAGACTAATTCGTACAGGTTTAGCCTCGTTTAAGAGAAAAATTTTTCATGCGAAAATATCAGCGATTGGCATGCGCACGCATCCCTGTAGGCTAAAATTATCTTGCGAAAATATTAACATTTGCAACTGGACTATAAATGAGGCTAAATCTGTACAAATGAGTCTGGAGTCTTCAAAAATACCGGCATAGAATGATAAACTGGTGTATTCCATAATTAGAACTTACCAGTACAAGCTGTAGGCGTTCCTGACCACTTTCCATCAAGGCGACACGTTCTTGAAAGATCCCCACTGGATCGATAACCTCTTGAGCAGTTGAAGTTACAAGTAACATTGACAATATTCGAAGAAGCTTTATTACCGTCCTTATCAGAGCAGTAACCATTTGGTTCAGCGGCATGATCGACCCTTAACGATGGGCAGGTGATAGCTGGGGAATAATTAACCATATATACAATTATTAACTTTAGTAACTCATTGCTAGCAAACCAAACGGCCGACCGACTGATCGACCGACTGATCGACCGACTGACCGACCGACTGACCCGACTGACCGACCGACCGACTGACCGACCGATTGACCGACCGATTGACTTAACGATTGATTTGCCTCGCTCGACTTGCCGGTTTGTCATTTGGTCGATTTAGTAGTTTCGATTTGTAAGTATTGTTCATTGTTCGTCGGCATGTCCGTCTGTACGGTTTGTCGTCGGTCAGTCGGTCAGTCGGTCAGTCGGTCAGTTGGTCGGTCGGTCGGTCGGTCGGTCGGTCGGTCGGTCATGGTTGCATATATTCCTATGTAAACTAACCCGCACAAGTAACTGGAGTGCCACTCCAAGTGACTAATGTGTTATTTTTAGGATTAACAATGCATTGTCTTGTAGCATCTCCTAACAACCGATACCCCTCGTCACATTCAAAGGAACACTCGCTGCCCAACGTTGTCTTACAGCTTCCTTTGATAGATCCGTAGAGCGGGTCCACTAAAACTGCGCAGTCTCTTGCTATGAAGAAGAAGAAAATAAGAATAAATTGAATTTATTAATAAATAAATAATTTTTTTTTAACTTGATGAAGGTACTTTTAGGAATACAATTTAATAAGAATACTAGTTGTCGAGATGACAGCGAAACGTTGTCTTTTACAACTAGTATTCTTATTTAAATTTTTTTTTGAAAATAAATAGTCTTTTCTGAGTGTAACGACTCGGTCTCAGATTCCCCCTCTCTTGTACGATCGATCCTGGGTACTTGGCTATGGGTCTATGGTCCTTGTGGCTGAAAAACATGTTTAGCCCTAATGACGTTTATAAAATCCTTTCAAAAATCTTATTTCATATTGAATTGAATAGTCGAATATTAAAACTCCTTTGGAAAATACTAAGACAATAAGTGAAAATTAGAATAACAAGAAAGCTACCAAAAGGTATTCTGGAAGGTATGAAATAAACGTCATTATGCTTGAGATCTACATTGACTTCTCCAGTACATCGAGGGACACCTTTAGGGGACATTTTTAAGATGGCGTCAATTTCGTTCCCTTTAGACCTCTTAACCTTAGGCGTAATATTTCCCCATTCCAGACCACGTGTCATTCCCTAGAGTATCATTTCTTTGTTTAACGCTTGTGCATGAGAAGAATATGGATACAACTCAAGCAAATAATTTCATTCTCAAGAAAATAACGTGTGGATAAAAAGCATTACGCCCGAGGTGAAGAGGGTTATTTCCTTAAAGATTAATGAGAATATAATCAGTAGATATAATCAGCAGAGATTCGATTGTAATGTTGTTGAGCAGTTAAAAGTAGGAACGTCGTATATGGTACATTATTTTATTCCTACCTATGAATGTATTTGGTGATCCACGTGTTCGTTCAATACATGAAGTGCAATACTACTAAAGCCTTGCAATCTAATCTTAACTTTAAGATATTGATATCTTTTGTCTTGTTCTCAGTATATAAACACTCCTTTCTACCACCTCTTTCTCTTTTACTCCGACGAAGGACTAGCGTCCGAAACGTCATTAAGGTTTTTTAAATCTTTTCACGGTATATACGATTTACCCTTTTATCATTATACTGTTTCATTAGAAACACCGACGCAGTTCACACAAGTTTTTAGCTAGTTATCTCTTTTTAAGATATCGAAGGTGGCTCAATTGTACTTACGTTTGCAAGGAGTCAGGTTATTGGGGTTTCCAAAATACCCTGGCATACACTCGCAATCACCATGATGCTTACTGCCATGCTTCTTGTGCGTCGAAAAATCTGGACATTTTGTACACTCCTCGGCATGCCCTTCGAATTCTTTGTACCGCCCGGGTGGACAGGCTGAAAAAGAGAAAATCCCGTGTGAGTGGTGAAAAATCATCATAGTGTATCATCATCATGTATCATCATCATGTATCATCATCATGTATCATCATCATGTATCATCATCATGTATCATCATCATGTATCATCATCATGTATCATCATCATGTATCATCATCATGTATCATCATCATCATGTATCATCATCATGCATCATCATCATTTATCAACATCATGTATCATTATCATGTATCATCATCATATATTACCATCATGCATCATCATCATGCATCACCATCATGTATCATCATCATGTATCATCATCATGTATCATCATCATGTATCATCATCATGTATCATCATGTATCATCATCATGTATCATCATCATGTATCATCATCATGTATCATCATCACGTATCATCATCATGTATCATCATCATGAATCGTCATCATCATGTATCATCATGTATCATCATCATGTATCATCATCATGTATCATCATCATGTATCATCATCATGTATCATCATCATCATGTATCATCATGTACGCTCCCGCAAGCTAATTAACCAATCGGATTGCGCGTTATATTGTGACTATGTTATAAAAAGAAATGGCTATTCATTGTCATCCAGTACGATTCATCCAAACACAACGTGTAGTAACGAGTAAGTCGATATACAGTACGACCTCCAAAATTGAAAAAATTAATCCTACCAAGAGACCATATTCTCTTATTCCTATTCACCGCTTATTAGTCTTTCTTAGTTTGTCTATTTACTGTGCTCGTCACACTACTCGTTGAACATTAGATTTGTGTTATTTGCAATGTTTCTCGTTTTATTTCCATGTAATCCAATGATCTTATATTATGAGGGTCATAAGTTAGTTAACTGACAGGTTAATTATGTTACCTTCGTAAAACAAAGATTGAAAAAAAAAAAAAAAAACAAAAACAAAGCAAAAACGTACGCCCGAAAAAAAACAAAAAAACAAAAAAAACAATTGATGTACTTTGAATATTTTTTGCTCAACTAACCCTTGCAGTCTCCGCGTATACCAGAGCCCGCCATTCCTGCTGGGCATGCGCACTTATAGTCACCCTTGACCAGTCCGCATGCACACTTGGCCTGGCCATCGCACTGATTGCCACACATGGAAGCATCAACGTCGACCGTTTCCCATTGTTTCTGGTGAGGATCTAATTGAATAACAGAGATACATTCAATTCAGTGTCATCTTGTTGGCCAACATATAAGCTTAATAATCAATGAATCTATCAATATCCCATCTCTCCTCTCCTCTCCTCTCTTTTTTCTATTGGAAGGGGAAAGGAGTGTCAAAATCTTTTTTTATCGAAACATCCTTACCTCCTCTGATGTAAGTAGCAAGTTCATTAAACTGGTTGAAATTTTTAAGATGAAATGCATATTCTATACCAGGCTTCTGACCAGCTACCAGTTTTCTTAAGTTTTGAAAGTGGACGCCACCACCAACACCAATAGCAAATATCTCTGCTTTCTGATCAATCAGTTTCTTTGCAATCGGAGTGGGGTCGTTATCATGTCGAGGCCAATTCCAATAACCATCGGTTAAAAGAATGATTACTGTTTTGAAGACCTTCATCGGAGATCGCTTAATCCCTTGCCATTTCCCAAGGCATACATCAAAAGCTTTCTGAAAGGCGTCTTTCATATTTGTCATTCCATTTTCTTGTTTGAGTGTGGAGAACCTCTGGTTGAAGTAACACTTGTTTTTGGTACTCTTTGGATCCGAGATAAACCTAATGAAATGGCTGGCTGAATTGGAGAAGGGGATGACTTCAACTCTAGTTGCTTCATATCCAACCGAAATTTTATTCAGCAAGTTCCTGACGAATTTCATCTCGTAACCGAACTGGGGACCCCAAAGACTCCCTGACGAGTCGATGAGAAACAGAATATCAGCCTTCTGGTTTAGGTGAATTGAACCTCGAAGTTTTAAGATATCGTCTCTTGCCTTCGATAGCCAATCCACGGAGAACGTTTCTGGCAAAAGAAAGCAAAATCCTAAAATAAGGAACGACGTTAGACGGAGTAACCCCATAATTTGGTCACTCTTCTGGACTATCGCGCGCTGATGTCTTGCCGTGGACTGCAGCAAAACTACCAAGATGATTTTGTGTTGGTAGAAAAGTTTCACCTGTAAAAACCGACAAAAACTAAATCTGTCATTATAGAAATAAGGAATCTCAGCTGTGTGAGCTCAGTTGCAACCCCAGGTGTAATTTCCCACTGAGATTGTCATACCAATGTACAGAATATTTCTATGTTGACTTCATCTATTGAAACAGTAAAATGTTCCAAGCTCAACCAAACCTACGTGATGTTTTCGATTTTTCGTTACAAATCCCAATCCCATTTTTCTTTCACCAATAATTTCCCATTGAGATTGTCATACCAGTGTACAGAATGTTTCTATATTGACTTCATCTATTGAAACAATAAAATGTTTTAGCAAATTTTAAAAAAAGGTTCGTGCCTAACCACACCTATGTGATGTTTTCGATTTTTCCTTACAAATCCCCCGCCATTTTTCTATCACCAACAAGCGATTGCCAACCGTTAAACTAACCTTGGGTATTACAGTTGGACGACACTTTAATTGGGCTGAAACTTTTACCTGGAACATCGTTAACAGTCTATTAAAACATCGGTTAATATGTTTTATTGATATTCCGATGAAAAGTATTGTACATAATTTGGGAAAAGACTTTAACCAGTGTTTATTAAGCCCTTAAAGCTTATTCCAGTAAGGTTTCAGCTCAATTAAATTTTGGTCCAAGTGCTCCTTTAAAGTTATTTTAAAGCGCGTTATTTAAGTGATCGTAAACATATTCCATATAATACCAAGTTAATTAAACAAATAATTTACATCACCGTGAACTACACTAAGAAAATAAATGTAAAATTAATCTTGTAGAAAAATATTTTTTGAATAAATTTAATTGAAAATAAGTTTCTCTTTTTACCCAGAAAATATGGCTACTCGTTTCCCGAATACTACCTCTGTAGTGAGTACATAAAAGCGACCGTCCTCCTCAGCCTTTGTATGCAAAGGAGCGACCATATATCGTGTATGCGACCACCCGTTATCATATAAAACAATTCATCTCCATCTGTAAGCCATCGGCCTTTCAAAGGGAGTACTCTTAAAAAGTATCTATGACCCTTTATGAACGTCCAGCATTTCAGTAAGAGGACTTAATAAAAATACCCACAGACCTTTACAAGCGAACAGTCTTTTTAAGAGCCTACTTTATGAGCCGAACCATTTAATAATTTTATAGACGAAAACCCACTTTCTCACTGAGAGCATCATTTAAAAAAAGACGATCACTTATTCTCGGCGATCGCGCTATATTCTGTCGACCGATTAATCAACAAATTATTTTACGAATACCAGGGTTAAAAATGGAGCCTTTGCTTAATAATTTTCCGAAAACTGAATGTCTCTTTTTCAAAACATTTGTTCACGAAAAGACACCCATTGGAGTAAACGAAAAAACAAGAAAAGTTCAATATACTTAGCTGTGTTTGTACAGTTTATATGAAGTAAGATATTTTGAAATGTAAAAGGAATATTAATTTTAAATGTTTACCCAGTGGTTTTGAGTTGCTAAAAAAATATGAAAAATGATAAGCGCCGAAAAATAATAATAAATAAACTCAGTTATTGGAATAATTAGAATTGAAATCATTTGTCAATTGTTTGCCGTGCAACTTTCGACTGAAACAAGGTAGATAGATGCTTTATTAAAAATCTAGTAAAAATAAATAAAATAAAAAGTAAATGAAACGTATTAATACAAAATATAATGACAAAGTTAAGATAAAACAAAGAAGACTGCTATACTCTAATACAGAGTCGTCTAAAAAACTTTTGTTCCCAATGTTCTGTCTCAGGGATATCCCCTATTTTTTTAATACAAAATAGTGCAATTAGACATCACTTCTTTCAATTTTGTTTGGCGATATATTGCTGCTTCTTCTGTGGTTTCAAAAAACATTTGTTTCTATGATCGAGAGAACAGAAATTATTTCCTGTATGAACTGACTTTTCTTTTTCTTTTCCAGTGCTTTCAGGGGGAGGTGGAATTATCAGAGGCTGGGGGGAGCGCTCAATAATAAATTTAAACTTTCCTGAACTAGAGCGCTTTTCAGTCTTACCCACGATCTCAAACAGGGGCGCCGTCCGCCTGAGTGACAAAAGGTTTAATTTCCACTTGAAAAGAAGCATTCCTATTTGCTGTTGTCGCTTTTGACTTTGCGTGTTTCTCGATATCCAATAAAGTGACCATATGGTTTATCATACGCCTTATCTCGTTTAGAAAACACAAGCACAGTCTAGCTAGACGAATCGAATCCCCCACGCATTGTACAGGATAGACGCTGGATACGGCGATTAGCCCTCGGCGTTAATGTGTCTTAAAACTAGTCATGGTCAGTATCGACTCAAACATTGATCCTAAATTATCTGTTACTCATCCGATCGCATGCCGAGAAGATATCCTAAGATTTCCGTACCGACAGTGATGAACTGATAACTCAGTATCATTGTAGAAAGCTTCTGTGCAGCAGCGAATTATAGCCAACATTCAGTATACCACTGCGGGTGCATCAAGTGCTTATGCAACGATAGAAGACATAGGATTAGAAATGTGTGATTCCTAAAATGATATACTAAATGTGTAGACTGTAAATTGTGTGATGACTAAAATGATGATGATGTAAACTGAGTAAAGGAGAGACAGAAGAAGAAGGATAGAAAGGAGAAGGAGAAAAAGAGAAACTTTGCAAAGGAATATATGCTTCAGTTTTAAATAAATATCTATATAAAAACTATGATACTAAGCGCTGATGCATTGTCTTTCAAACTACAAAAATACGATAAACGAAGTAATGGAAATGCCTTGAAAACCTCTTTTTACTTTCATCGGTCATCTCCACTTCCAAACAAGTTAAACTTTCTGAATAACAAGATTTTAGGCTTGTACAACAGCCTTTCTTCAAGAAATTAGTTTTTGGCGCTCACTGCTGGAATACGAAAAGAATTCTCTCTTAATACTATTTGGATAAAATCTTCTTGTTTTGACAACCACTTCATAATCACTTCGGTGAGTGCGATAAGTATTTATGACCCACGAGCGAGTGTTAATAAACTTATCTCGATTTTTGATCCAGTCCACGGTTTATTTGTCTACCCGAGTCTCCTTGGATTTAACTGACGTCATAACTGCCATATTGGGTCACCTCGTTCTGTCTTTAAAAAACTTGATCCCTCTCGTAATATCAACCAAGATGGCGATCACGT
The DNA here is from genome assembly GCF_029948245.1 of Actinia tenebrosa. NCBI lineage: Eukaryota > Metazoa > Cnidaria > Anthozoa > Actiniaria > Actiniidae > Actinia > Actinia tenebrosa. The sequence goes on from NW_028292583.1 coordinate 4,713,481, forward strand.
TTTCTTGGTATCTTTGCATAGTCTTTTCTTTCGGTTATCTATCTTACTCTATTATGGAATCATAGCCCGACATCTCTATATTCTTTTTTTTTATTATTTTTACTCAGATGTCGGATTGAGTCCGTTAATCCGGCCGGTCATTTTCTTATCGTGTTGCAAACTTAGAAGTTTATTATTAATGTGATTTTCAGGCTAAAATCAGTTTCATCCTTGATCATCAATCACGCCAATGAACTACATGGCCCGGTGTAGTTATAGAGGTCCTAGCATGCATTGTTGACATTCATACTGAGTCTGACGCGGATAAGTTAGCATATTAACCTATGCTATTTCTGTCAGCCATCCAAAAAAGTCCACAATAAGAAAAACTAAATTGAGTCGACCTGTGATGACTCCCATGAGCAGCGTGTCAAAAACGACCTAACTACTTTACAGTTACTACAACTCTGAAGTGCTTTCGGTGAAGTTGGAGGGAATTTTACGTGGTATACTGAAAAATGATAAGCATAGGCATAGTCAAGTAGACACTGCCGTAGACACGTACTTATTCCATTGCTTTCTTTTGTTTTACTTTGACTGTTAGTTACTAACTATGCAACTTTGTTGCACAAGTAAAATCGCTTTAATCATGAATATTTAAAACAGATATGAAAGCCAAAGAGAAACGGATATCCTTGATAAGAAAATGATGTTGTAATAATCTTTTTATCGTAATTATTGTTTATTTATTTTACAATTTATTTGTTTACTTTTTGAATATTAACACTGAAAACCTATTTTGAAGTTCATCCAGAATTTGACGTAAACAACACCAATATTCTATTTTGTTTTTTCAAATTTGTTATTTTAGGAGGGGCTTTCCTTATTTTTCTTAGTATTTGCCCTACATCGTATTAATAACTATGACAATCTACAGTCAGATATTTTTGAACAATCAATATGATTAAATACACAGTCGAACTTAAAAATGGATCTTGTTTCTTTTTGATCTGGTCATTCTCTGACAAATGTGGCTCTCGTGCCATGCTCAACTGAAATTTGGAATGTTCCTTTTTAGTGAAAATGTAGAGAAAACGGTTGGAGAAAACCTGATAAAATAGCTAATGAACTTCATGTGTAGAAGGAACGTCCGCAGAAAAATTTCTAAAAAGGGGCGCGACTGAAGATAAGCCGAAATTTGAAAAAGTAGGAAAAAAAGCGAACAATGGGGGTTCCTGTTTATGGCTTTCATTGGCATGTTCGTAGCGAGAATTTCTAGGCCAAACATAGTCATTGAAATCCAATATATGAAATCATCCATCGGTCAAAGAGTACCTATCACCCACGCTCACGATTCCTTTGCTTCTTACGCACAGAAACCCGAGCCTGTAAGTGAGAATGAATGCGGTGACTACTATGTGTGTATAGCCCGATAATAAAGCACTTATCAAGTCCCTTAGGAGAATTACTAAGCTCATTAAGTTTAGCATGTATTAAAGTGTTTGGTTACCGCTCGTCCACCCACAGATCTATACCTCAAATGTCGGGTCAAGGTAAAGAGTCAATCATCTAAGAACACGCTGAGAACAGCTTTTTTTCTGGTTGACTTTTTAAGGTGTTATTTGTCACAGATGTTATATGGGTACAGAAAAATACCCCACCACAGAGGGTGTGCCCCTAAACAAAGTATGTTCAATTTCAACAAGGGAAAAGATGACCTTCTTAGGAATTAAGTCGCATTAATAGGCTTCACCGCCAATAGCATTGCATAAGTCGGTAATCAGAGTTACTGGACATCTGTTGATTGTGGCAGACTGAGGCTCCCGGACTTGAAGAGTATGAGTATGAGGATCGTGATAGCCAATACAAATGTGATTTACGAGATGGGCAAATGAAATCAAATCGTCTTAAGCTAGTCAAGTGAGAGAGCTCCTCGCGGCATGTCTAACTCGTCGTCAGTGAGATAACGGTGTCAACGTGGCGTGGGAAAATACCTTGAAAGCTGTCATCGCACTTACTGATTATCATGATATCATATAATGATCAAAAACACACTCTAACGTCAGCAGTTGAGAACACTCAATGGTTTCCGCTGTGAGCCAATCAAAAACGCCTTCTTTACCCACCCCCCACCCCCCAGTCCTGAAACGCTTACGAAGATGCACAGTATACACTCAAACGCATTTTGAATCATTGAATTAATAATGATAATAGGGATTTGTTTAAAGCTGCATTTCATATTGTCTCAGTGCACTGTACATTTATGATCAGTGGAGGACTTTATGGACTGCATATTAGGGAACTATTAGCAGCCCTGCAGCATGTTAGTTATGCCTACAATTTAGGATAGGCTGTTCCCCTACTCTTACACGAATAGAACTGAATAGAAGCACCAGTAGAGATCATAGTGGAGGACTTATGGACTGCATAATAGGGGACTTTTAGCAGCCGTGCAGCTTGTTAGTTATGTCTATAATTTAGGATAGGCTGTTTCCCTATTCTTACACGAATAGAACTGAACTAACACCAGTAGGGATCATAGATTTCCAGCCAGACGAAACCGCCGGTTTCCTTCAGCTGGTTTTATGCTCAAAAATATTTTGTTGTTGTTGTTGTTATTTTGTCCGAGTATTTGTTTGTTTTCTGTATATCTATTCCTAAGTGTGTCCGTTGCCACTCCATATACTTCTCAGTTTTATTCGTTAAACTGGAAGGAGTTTCCTAAAAAGTTCCTCCAATTTGATTTATTTCGACTGTATCATCCCTCTTTCTCACTCTCTTTGTCCTCGCATTTCTGCAGACGTCTTCCATCCATTTTTACGCTTCCTGTTCGAATTCTTCGTGTGTTCTTTCATGTCCTTCCCGTATTTCGAGTGCGAAATGCGTTGGGAACGTCCTTACTTAAAGTCAAAGGAAGTCTTTTGTGTCGATACTGAAAATCAATGAAAGTGTGAAGTACCAACTTCCCATCCTTCACACACAAAACAATGACAGACAAGTGATCGAGTTCGTGCCGGGTTTTTTTAAAAAAAGGTTTCATCACCATGCCACTTAATATCATTACAGGATAGTGAATAATGATACTAGCCCTGACTAAGGCTTATTAAATGATTGAAATAAAAGTCCGATACTCATTCGGTGTTTGTTTAATCAAATATACCAGTTTTTTTACCATTACAGGAAAAACGTATAAAGCAATGGAATAAATGCCTAAGATTCGATAACAATTTTTGGGTCCACCTGAGTTGGAAATACGGCACAAAGAGTCTATAAATGAAAATAGGTCTCATTAGGGACTAAAAGGTACCAGCCATTAGAATAGAATTTTTGATAATAAATAAAGTAACTATCAGTAACGTAACAAAGCTGACAACAAATGAGTGTTTGCTTGAATCAGGTGGGTTATTAGGCTCGAAGACCTTGATTCGACTAAAACGTTCCTATTCGTGCGACGATTATTTCTTCCTATAGAGCCGATATTCGAACTTAGTACTTGTTTCACAGGACAGCTTGAAAGCGATACCCACGATCGAAACGCACAGGAAACGGTGAGTCGAGCGATCAACAGTCTGGGACGTGCTTCCTTTCATTTAGGAAGCCATTTGTTAACGGAAGACTAAAAGAACATCCAAAATGGCTTTCTTGTTGGGCAGTAGCTAAAAATACTTCACACTGTCATTAATGTGTTCAAACCTTTCCTGACCTCAAGAATTTAAATGGGAACTAGAATGTCTCGGCTTAAATATAGAATATCACTGAACGATTTTATAACCGGTAGTATTCCGGGAAGCCATTGGGAGAGGCAATGGACTGTCTCGCGTTAGGTGTTTACCGCCATTAATTTGTGCAATCTCCAACACTTGCATTTTTATCCTTCTTTGAAACTGCTCTTATAATAGTGTCCTCGTCCACTTAATGGATCGCAGGCGTCCGTTGAATAAGGAATGCTTTCACATGACAGTATGAATAAGTAGAGAATTCCCTAGCTAGTGTCCACTTGATAATGGGTGTCTGATTCATAAGAGATGGGCTTAATAGAAGTGTCACTGTGGAACCCTATGTTTTGCCAAAGAAGTGACTTAGGGAGAAAGAGAGAGAGAGAGAGGGGGGTTGGAGGGATAACGCCTATTTAGGAAGACCCCATAGACATAATGGATCAGTTGTGAAATGTCAATTGTTTGTTTGATCGAAGAAAGAATCAGACAATTAATGATGAAACAAAGAATATCCTCTTTCCTGCTGCGGTAAATACATTATTGGATTAAATGCACCTTCACCCAGATTCTACCCACAGTTCTATAAAAACGATTTTTTATACATTCTTCCAATGGGATCCCAGAGTTGCAGTCGGCGAATAAACGATGTTCATATAGGTGCGCTAAAAGTTGGTGATGTATCATGCGCACATTTTGGCTAGAGTAGTTACGTTTTAATCACGTCTGGGCTATCTCAAGAAGAGGCTGCGAATACCTTACAGGATGTACTCTGGACATCGCACTGAATGATGGATGTTGTTTGTTATGTGGGGATCAGAGGTCTGACTGCAGAAGCGCCCTAAAGCTTGATAAAGAACAAAACACTGTCATCAAATCGTTAATTGGTGATTATTGCCTGTTTGTGGGAGAGTTTAGCACAGTGTAAAGGCAGGCTGGTGTTACACTTTAAAACAGAGATCGCCCAAGACTTCCAGATGGATAATTCTACGCAGCCAGCCTCTCCGTCGCTCTCACCGAAAGCCAATGCATTCTCTATCGCCTCTTTGATCGCTTCATCGATGCCCCAAGAAAGTGATAATTGTAGGTTTGACTAACAGTAAAAAAACGCTCTGAGGTTTGCTAGATCCGTTGGATGGGCAAATCCGTTTGGGCTAATTAAAACATGTCCGTAGTACAAAATGCGCCATCAGTTGAATAAACTAACGTTTAACAATAATTTGTGTCAATAGATCCAGAGGACGCTACAAAACTAAAAAGACGATCGTCAGAAGACGATGAAGAGTCGTTTGACTTGCTTAGACCTGCGAAGAAGGTAAAAGCCGACAGAGAACTACACGAAGAAGAAGAAGAAGACGACGACGATGACGATGACGACAGCCAAGAAATTGATGTAGAAGAAGAGGATAGTCCAGTCCAAAAACCCGATGATGTTACGGGTGATCTTAAGGGCATTAAAGTGGAGCTCGAAGGACGGGATTTATGGGAGAGATTTAATGAATTGGGCACGGAGATGATTATCACAAAAGCTGGAAGGTACGTATGAACAAATTGTTTTCAAAGGGTATCAACAAAGGCTTGTTCAAGGAAATTGATTCGATCTCAGTTTAAGATCACTTTGAGATTCGACTGAACTACTAGCACGAAAATCAAGCTTCTGTGAACTATGAATTTCAGTTACAACGTTGTATGAGAAATATCATTATTTTGTTAGAGTGGCATCAAGAACTGATCATTTTGTGAAACGGAATTTCGTGATGTGTACTCGTCGACAAGGGTTTAGGGAGACGCTTCCAGACAGAACCACGTACTAAAATAACCTCTTGAAAATCGTTTACAGTTCATAATATAAATATATTAGAGTAAACAACACATAAACCGCTGCAATTATGAGACGGGATATCTTAACCATCTAAAGTTATAATTAAGCAAGATGAATTCTGCGAAATAACGATTAAGAATGTCTGAGCCGGCAAAAAATTCTTAATAGACTCTAAGTACTAGTTTATACCTCAGTATGTGAACGCCATTAAATTGAAGTATTTCTAAAGGTTCTAACGGTAGACCTGCTACAAATCTTCTGGATTTTGTTATTTCGTGCTAGATGTCCTGAATAAGTTATTAAATTGAATTATCGACGTCCATGTTGTAATTTAGTAGTCAATGAGCTGCTGTCTTTCAATTCTCTGCTGTATCGGAGTTTTTGAGATGTAATTTCTGTTCTTTCCTCACAATCTTGGAAGTAACTATACTATAGTTTGCGTGAGTATCCCAAAACCGCAGATTCAAAAGTCTGCTGGCTATCGGAAGTTTCCCGTTTTTGTTGAAATGATGTTAACCATCATAATCAGAAAGACAATCAGCTTTGCTAAAGCACTCAAATAAGACCTCAACAACTACGAAAACAACGCCGGACAAAGAACCAAAACTTTCTAAAAACGGAACTTCAACATTCTTGTCTGGCTTTCAGACATCTTTTCCAATGTTAATTCTTTAAATATTGTACAACTTTGTTCTCGAGATTCGCTCGTTTCAAAGCTAAGCTTTCTTCTGTTAAATCAATTAACTCATCTAATGACAAGAATGAAGATAACAATGATGTTAACATCCTCTTTCTAAAACAAACAAAGAATAAAATCTTCTATAAGTATATACTTCGAACTCGACTTTTATGGGACTAAACGCCACTTATTATCTCTACCATATGCAACCATGACTAGATAAAACAAACCAAACCCAGTTATTTAGTTCATTTTACTTGGTGTTATTATAACGTCGACACAGTATCTGGCAACTTCGTGATTCCCTGAACCGTTTATGAGTTATGGCTGGACATTATTTGAAATCCGTATCGGTAAACCTCGTATTTTATCTAGAGGAACTGTAATAAAGAAAAGATGGAAATCTGTTCCTTCTTTGAAGACACTTTCCTATCTTATTCAGTCGAGCTCCTTTCTTTCTCACGGCTATCTTGATGTCAGCGTCCACTTCTTCGGATCTCTTATGTTAAGCTCTTTTTGATAAGTGATGTTCGCCATCGCAATTACATCAGTTCTAATTCTCATCATTGTAACTCCTAGGAACGCTATTTGTTACTCTTCTTTTCCTCTAACATTCAGGAATCAAAGAGAATGTCTGGTTCACATGAAAGATACAAAAAACGTTTGCGAACGTTTCTTACTAGCATCATCACCGTGGACAAGCTAGACTTTTAGTTTAATGAACTGCCATACTCAATGCGAGATAAGCGCAGATATTGTTAACCGTTTCTATCAAGAAAGACCCTACATTAACAGGTGTTGAATTGTTGACTATAAGGATGAAGTTCTAAACAAATTTAAAAGCTACCAAAGCTAAATTCAAATCAGTTACTTGACTATAATAACATTCATTATAAGCGGATTTTCTTGAACGTGAGTTTCAGTTAAGCGACAAGGCCACAAATTATGTTTACAAGTCAGTACCAGTCCGAGAGTAATCGAATGTATTAGGAGTGTCATTAGTTCATTAAAGTAACAAAAGAAGAAGAAATACAGGGGAAAGGCCCCTTGGTTCGGAAGAACAGTTGCTCTTATTTGGTCTATTCCTTAAATAAAAAAAGGTGGTTTTATTGTCAAGAATTCAAAAGTGTTAACCAAAACTAATTGAAAATTTCGTTTTGATATTTCCTTCCCTTTCTTTCCAAGTTTCCATTTTCTATATCCACCTTTTTCATGCTGTTTGTTTATTTCCATGTTGGTTTTTAGACGAATGTTCCCGACTTTACGAGTATCAGTAAGCGGTGTCCAACCCAAAGCTAACTATCTGGTGCTCATGGACATTGTGCCTGTTGATGACAAGAGATACCGATATGCCTATCACCGATCCACGTGGTTAGTAGCAGGCAAGGCAGACCCCCCTGCCCAGGTTCGTCTTTACATGCATCCTGACTCACCCTTTACAGGGGAACAACTTCAAAAACAAATCGTTTCCTTCGAGAAAGTCAAGCTCACGAACAACGACGGTGACCACAACGGACATGTAAGTATGCACAATTGAATATACGAGGCTTAGTTTTGTGTTCTAGGATTGGCTATTTGATGGTCCATAACTTCCTTAAAGACCAACAAGTGAAATCAAATAGTCCTTATCGTGACTTCAAACTTTCAAGTTCTAGCATCGACTAGATTTTTAAAACGTGAGAGGAACAAAAAAAAAAAAAAAAAAAAAAAAAAGAAAAGAAAAAAGAAAAGAAAGAAAGAAAAACGAAGAAAAAGCCTTAAAAGTGTTATTTGGCTTTGAAAAACATGCAGTTTCCTGGGCTCCAGTGCAGTGCGAACCATTTAATTAATTAATACAAATTTATTGATAATTGTTATCCTTTCGAGTTCAGAGCTATGTTTTGGTGGTCTTAAAATAGAATGTTATTCATCAACAACATCTCTTTCCTTTCCTCTCGAGACATTCTTTAAATTTATAAATTTAAATTAATGAAGTGTTGAAAAACTGTAAACATACCTCATGATGTCCCATTTGAACGACCATAGAGCGTATTATCAAAACACTCAAGCTCTTTATTAGTCTTTAAGTCTTCCTGTCATAGGTTTACTGGCTTGGTTTTAAAGGGATGGTGCACAGCGAAACAGCTTCAATTGTACTGAAAAACATAACAACATTCTATCAGTCATTGATGTAAATTGTGATGGTATTTTCTTTCGTGTCATCCTCTTTTCATCAAATAAAGTGTTTCGCAAAGTGCAGCAGTTTTTGGCTGTGAACGTGATGATAGTTGAATTTGAGAACTGTGTGAATTTTCATCAACACGGGGCCAAGATGTAAGAGAAGCAAAGCTCTTTCAGTTTCTCACGACTTCATAAAAAATATCTAGCTTAAAGAATAAAAAATATTAGAAAGGGAAGCACGGGTGTTGTAGTCGTATTTACATATTTAGGTTCAATTAATCCTAGGACCCATGCAACATCGTATATACATGGACCCAACATTATATCTAAATGGACCTAACATCATACATCCGTTTCGGGATAAATATATACAGTTGATTGTTGCCTTAGTGGTTCTCTCCTTTCTTGGGGAGGTTTTGTTCTCCCTCAAGTTATTGAGTTTTGCTTATTTAAAAAAAATCAACACATCCAAATTGATGGATGATGGAACGAGTGCATGCCACAGATTTGTTAAACACAGGCTATTAAAATTTTTCATGCACCCGCAAAAACAAGGACAATTCGTCACTTTATGCAAAGAAAGGGCGAAAGTTTTTTTAAAATATACACAGAATAGGAAAATTACTAGTAATTCTCCCCTGATGGCCATATTAAAAGGCTATTTTTCTTAAAGTATTGAATCACAGAAAAACAAAGACCACTTTAAGGTTAAGGCAAGGTTAAGGCATGTAGGGCGGGATAGGTTGTAATTGGAACAAATTGATTACCTATTTAGTTATCGTAATTTATGAAACCGTGTCGAATTCATTAAACTAAAATTAAGCTAGTTGAATTAGTTACAAAATATAAAAAAAGGAGGAGAAAAAACGACAGTAGCCTCGAGCCCCTGAACTGTAGATAAAAAATGAATCGCAAAAACAAACCCTATAAAAACGGCACCAATAAGACAGCAGCTCCGCAGTATGATAAAGCTCGTTAATCGACTACCAAAATGTCTATGATCAAGTCAAGTAATCTTGTAAAAAATATCAATCCCGCCTAGGGAATTCATGGGATATTGCAACCTACCACGAATAGAGATGAATGAAGTGATGAAAATGAATGGAGTGAGGGCTGGATGCTGTGAAAACAAGCACACTGACTTAAGTTTCTTGGATTTTCAAGTTATTTCCGATAGTAAGGTTATACTTGATTTCAAGTTAGACCGAAACTTTGTGATGCTGATAAAGTTGAGACATCTAAGATGTTTTTTTAGTGGAATTCCGTAGCTTAGATTGTTAGATTTTACAATCTTTATACTTACGTACCCAGTCAAATGTCCTTAACTTTCCATACATTTCACATAGATCTTTCCCGTCTCATCAAGTTCTATTCTTCTGTAGCTAATCTTAAATTCAATGCACAAGTACCAGCCAAGAGTTCACATCATCAGAAAGAAAGATCACACCGCATCGGTTATCAACCTAAAATCAGAAAGAATGAAGACGTTTACTTTCCCAGAAACAAACTTTATCGCAGTCACGGCCTACCAAAATCAATTAGTAAGTCTATAAAACAATTCAATGCTCATGTTTTCAGTTGTATGATGTATCTTCGTTTCTATTCATAAACTGTCTCTCTGTTCATTATTGAATCCTTTGTGAGGTTTTTGGTGTTGCAGGATAAATGGTATTCGATCTTGGTCAGTTTTCTTGGTGTTGCAGGACGTATTCTTGGTCAGGTTTCTTGGTGTTGCAGGATGTATTGTATTCTTGGTGTTGCAAGATGTATTCTTGGTCAGGTTTCTTGCTGTTGCAGGATGTATTGTATTCTTGGTCAGGTTTCTTGGCGTTGCAGGATGTATTGTATTCTTGGTCAGGTTTCTTGGCGTTGCAGGATGTATTATCTTCTTGGGTAGGTTTTTTGATGTTGCAGGATGTATTGTATTCTTGGTCAGGTTTCCTGATGTTGCAGGATGTATTGTATTCTTAGCCATGTTTCTTGGTGTTGATGTTGTATTCTTGGTCAGGTTTCTTGGTGTTACAGGATGTATTGTATTCTTGGTCAGGTTTCTTGGTGTTGCAGGACGTACTTTTGGCCATGTTTCTTGGTGTTACAGGATGTATTGTATTCTTGGTCAGGTTTCTTAGTGTTGCAGGACGTACTTTTGGCCATGTTTCTTGGTGTTGCAGGATGTATTGTATTCTTAGCCATGTTTCTTGGTGTTGGTGTTGTATTCTTGGTCAGGTTTCTTGGTGTTACAGGATGTATTGTATTCTTGGTCAGGTTTATTGGTGTTGCAAGATGTATCTTATTCTTGGTCAGGTTTCTTGGTGTTACAGGATGTATTGTATTCTTGGTCAGGTTTATTGGTGTTGCAAGATGTATCTTATTCTTGGTCAGGTTTCTTGGTGTTACAGGATGTATTGTATTCTTGGTCAGGTTTGTTGGTGTTGCAGGACGTATTTTTGCCATGTTCCTTGGTGTTGTAGGTGTTTTCTTGGTCAGGTTTCTTCTTTAATAACCATTAAATCAACTATGTTGTTCCAGATAACAAGACTTAAAATTGACAGTAATCCGTTCGCCAAGGGATTTCGGGATTCTTCGCGATTAATTCCAGTGGAAAGGTAATGAATTAGCTTAAGGAAGCCCAGTAACACTATTTGCGGTCAGTTACTTACCAGCCATACTAGTTTATCTGAGCATTTTTCAAGTCCAAGGTCATATAAAACGGGATTTCCTCTAGATTTTCATTATCGCGATGGATACTATCAACAATCGATCTTACCTTAATTTACTGTTTCATAATTTTTTTCGGTGAAAAAAAAAAAAATCGTAGTCTTTTATTTTCGTCAATGAAGTATAAAACAAAGAACTCTTCACCATGAGTAAGTAAGCTTACTATTTGTAAATGTAAACCGAATTACAAGTTCAATGTCTTATTGTCTGAAGGAGGCTTACCCCAATAAATACTCAATCCTCTAACCAATTTTTTCAGAGAAGAACAATCCATTATATTTTTCAGGCCCTAGTTTTCTTCTTTTCTTTCCTTATCTTTGAAACATTAATTCTAAGCTTTGGTAACTCTTTTCAGGGATAACCACTCGTCTGAGAACAAACATTATCCGAAGTTCTACCCTGGCGCATTCGGCCCAGGCCTTCCCTGGCCTGTAGTGGGTTTTGGAAAACGACCACAGCATGCGATCCCTTATCCAAATGATGACAGAACAAGGATTTTAACTACAGGTAATATATTTTTAAAAAAACTATTTTTGTCTTCAAAATAAAATATTGAAGCCTTCATAATCGGACGCTTTTGTGTGAATACGAGCTAAACAATGGGACTTGAATACAATCGACCAGTATATGTACTAGAGAGCAGTAAACTATATTGTATTGTATTGCATTGCATTGTATTGTATGTATTATGCAAACACTGGCCATATGAGCGCAGAAAAAAAGCTGTCAGTACACCCAACATCCACATACTGATGATTGCGTTTTAAACCGTCAACGCTAGAAAAAAGGTGGAGCACATACAACGACGATGAAAACGTGGAAATTCGTTTGGGTAACAAAACGATTTAGAAAAACAACAATTCTGTTCAAATTTTTAATTAAATCCTATCCTATAACGGGTAAAAGCAATGGATGTTTTTGTATTTAGAGTCGTAGGTGGTCGCGTAGACAGCCAGAGAAACAAAGATTGTGTAGCTCCCCCCTCCCCAAAGCGCCGCTACAAGGGCTAGGATTGTGTGATCATAGTTTCAACGAGCATCTTTGTTTTAATAAAAATGATTCATTAACATTTCCGTTTCTCTGTTCAAATGTTAAGCTTAGAAAAGAGTGTTGATATCCATTCAATAAAGGGACCGACAAAGCGAATACGATTGCCCAGTAACCCTGTGTCTAGTACTGAAACACCTATTATAACGCGATTACTTAACATCCATCATTACAGACTTCCACCTTTTGAATCACAACAAGCGCCTGCAAGTCTGATGACCGAATCACTTCCACAGATCATCCAGCTTTTCGAGACAAATACTTGAATTCACACTGGTTTAAGAAGGAGCAAAATGTTTAACCCCTTGTGAACTAAACGCCCTAATTACTAGGAATTTTGTGGTTTGGATTTCTCGACACTTTGGCGCCATCGAATAATGCTTATTACTAGCACAAGCTAGTTAAATGGGCAAAAATGATCCTTAAAAAATGAACTAGTGAAGCTTCGGCTCAACACATCAAGTAGTGTTAAGCTATTAATAGAAGAGGTCGGGACAATTTTATGATGAAAAACACGCATAATGTTGCTCGATGATGTCCAAGGCTTAACACTGAATTAAAGTGTGTGAGGTCGCACTCGAGTCGTAGATTACTCCTTAAAAACGCTACGAAATACTCTAGTGTAGTAAACACAAGTTAAGGGTGTGGCATTTATTTTCCCAGTCGTTTTCGAATTCTAAATTACACTATTACAATTGCAAGTTATTTGGACAATTTACTTCTTTTGCTCTGTTAACGCATCCTTAGTTTACAAGTGTAGTTTTAAGCCATTTAGCGTAAATTTGTAGTTCAATAGCAAGTATTTGCTGACATTATTTATATATAAATATAACTGTGCATTTCAAGTAAGCAATATGCGACGTGCAGCATGCAATGTGCAAAAAAGCCTTGAACAACCTTCTTTTAAAGGGCTGTATACAAAATTATCATAATTTACTTTCTACTCCAGGTAACTATAATAACCTTATGTCGTGACACTGATTCTTTGTGATCTTCATATCTATTTATAGGTTTCTTACCAAGATCTCCAGTACCAGTCTCACTCAGCCCATCATTTCCATCCAACAGTTTTGTACCTCACTTACCTCAGCCCAGTCCTTTCTCTCCGCATAAACCGTTACCAGTCCTCGATGCTCTGTTACCGTCGCCATTTCACATTCCTGTATCATTACCATTTTAAATGGCTTCAGCACCAGCTACAGAATAAATTAAGGCCCGATTACAAGGAGCAAGTTTCTTTGCAACTTGTCTCCCAACGGCGTGGCGACACAAGTTTTATGGAGCACTGCAGCGTTTCAATTTGAAGAAAATGCTGTGAGACTCTTGCAACTTGTGTAGCAACGCTGTTGCGAGACAAGTTGCAGAGAAAATTGCTCCGCGTAATCTCGCATTTAGTGTCTCCTCCACAAGGTATTCAATTTTAAGGAATACTTTTTTGAGAAAGAGACTCCCTCTCTTAAAGAATGAAGAAGAATGAAGAGAAACTAAAGCCTTTTCCAGCTGCTAAGGCATGTTTTTTCTCCCCTATCAAACCCATGTCATTCACTTTAATATTACAATTTTTTATCTAAAGCCTACGCCTATCAATCCAATATTCTTAGTTTATATTTAGTGAAATTACTACAATCTAGCATGCGCTAGGTATTAATAGGACGCCATTTTGTTTTGAGGATGACGCGTCAGGGCCGCCATTTTTTGCAGGTGACGTCACGGTCGCCATTTTGGCTCCTAGTTTTTATGGGAACTGTTGCTTTGTTTTGCTATTTTAGAAAAATATATTGCCTTTTTACTACTTTATTCTTGAATCTTCAAAGCAAGGATGTGCTTTAAGGATCTAAGAGTGTGCATAACGAATGGATGGGGATTATTTATTGATAGCTAACAGTAACGGATTATGAATTTGAAATGAGGTTTAAAACAGTTCCAAAACCCATCAATTGATTTAGTTTGTACTGTAAATATGTGTATTTTTTACTATGTAAATAAGTAATTCGAAATTCGAAAACTCTTAACTTAATGATATGATGTCATGGATTTTCTAAAATAAAAGCGTTGAAAAAGGTTTTATTCTTAATTGTCTAAATGAAAACTTTGATCAATGCGGCTGACAACACATTACTACAAACAGGTCGAGGAAAGCAAAAAAGAGATACTAGCTAATCGGATAGCCCGGCATATAAAGAGTAATGCGCTGTATCTGCTACCGACTGCTTCGGTTTTTAGATAGTGGGATTGCGCGCTTTTACCCAAGAAACAAAATACAAAAGAGAGTAAAAAAGACAAACCATAACAATATGTATATGTAGATTGGCGATCCATATACACAGCGAAAATGCGCCGTTTGATCAATACAAGAATTGTCGGTCATTGCCTAAAGACTGCAGACAAACTTTGCATGAGCCTCTAGTACTCCACCAATTTGATACGAAAAAGAAAATAAGAAAAAGACCGATAGAAAATTGCGAAAACGCTACGGTCCAGAGACAATGCTGAGAAATTAAGCTACAAACTTGTTGTTATTCTTTGATTGCGCGTTACTTCATCGCGGGCATGTTGGTGCCATTTAACAAAATATTTAAGTATTAAGCGCATTGGATCATATTCATATGTTAATTTGCGCTTTATAAATATTAAACATTATTATATTTCTCATTAGCACCCATTGTTAACGGCACAACAATGGCCGTCATGTTTTTGTCTTTCGACTGTCTTGGGAATGCTTGCAACCATCAATAGCGATTGCATTGTACTCAACTACTGATCAAAAAAATACAAAACTCTCTAAAGGCTACTATACAGACGACATGGCAGAGAGGGCGCCATGTCTGCTTCAAAATTGTTTTCAAGATAGTGAAGCGCGCAGCCTTTAGTGATAAAACACTGAAGATAAATATTACACTGTAGGGGTATATAGCGTGATATTACATTCGTTGTAGATATGCCCAGAGCGCGCGTGCTCTCTTGGATGATATCAAGTATATTTGGTGATAAGGTGACTTGGTAAACATTATTTTGCGCGATAAGTACAAAGTGGCGATAATGGATTTTTAATCCAGTCTGGTTTTTGCTCGGCACTCCTAAAATAATTCAGTGTTTATTATAAATAAACCACGATTGTTCGCTTGTGGTTTTATCGAAATATCCGTTATAATATTCGTCAAAACGCGAGGAAAAACAACATTGGAGTGCTAACTAAGATTAGCCGATCCGGCAAAGATCGATCCCAGCTCGATAGATGTCGTCTGACTCAGAGAGATAAGGCGACAAGTAATATAGCTCAACACTTTTGATGAAATCTCTGCAATCATAACATCCCTCGTAAGCAAAACCCGTTTAAAATACCTCGCCACATTATCAAGTCCTTGAACCATCAATCTGTTTTCCATCAGAGTATAAATACCTCTAAATACGAGCCAGGCCAGACGGTGGCTACGGACGGCGGCTTAACTTAAATAGATAGTACAAACATTAGCCGATTAATTTGCTTAATGACTTTGTAAGATGATCGGTGCATGAGCTGTGGACAGAACAGACTTGGAGAGCGGTGACCTTTAGGCTTGGGAAAATAACTCAGTCGATTTGTTCTTCCAGCTGATTCTTACTGATAAGGGAGATCGCGTGTGACATGTCTGTCCAAGGTTTCGAAAGACTATCACCAGACCTTGAGGGAGCATTTCAACATCATGAAACAATACTAACAGCTTGTGCGCAGCCAGTGATTTGTTGCAAGCGATTTTACAAGACAGGGAAACGTTTGGCTAGCGTTGAAAGAGGGCTTAGCAAGACTGAACTTAACGCAATTTTGAGAATGCGAGGTCCACCATTGAGATAATTACAAGTGCTTTGCGTTTTTCAATAGCATTTCATCACCTACTTAATACGTTCATTCTTCTTACGTCCTCGACATTTTTTTCAAGTCAAAACGTAAGGTTTGAAAACGGTAGGAGTGCCAAGTCAAATTTTGAATGTCGACACCAAAAAAGACCTTGAATCTATGCAAAAAATGAGGCCCACACAGACAGCAATGACGGCCACCCGTGCTAAAATCGAGATTAAGTTAGAAAGGGTCACTCTGGAAGTGAAAGCGTTCGAGATGTTCAAGTGTAATGGAGTCACGAGACAGAAAAACTGAGGCGAGACTGTCTTGGAAGTTATGAGTGCACGCTACGGCGGGGCACCAAAAAGTAGCACTTTTTTGCTTAAGTAAAAATAATATTGCAGTTATACAGTCATAACTATTGAAAAATGCACTTTATTATACAGGAGTGACAACTTGGAATTGGACCTGGTAATGGCAATAGAAATTTCACTTTGGAATCATATTGAGTCAGTAAATGAGTATTTAAAGGAGTTGCGCATTAACGAGTAGTCTCTCGTTGAGATTTACTCTCAACAAGTGCTCCGTTATCTTTTCTTTTACTTCGCGATATCCGAGTTTGTATACCTGAGCTAACATGCCGGTACCCTGCGAGCAGAGTCTCCTTTTAACTTCTCTACGCCCGTAGGGTAACATGCCGGAACTCTTCAAGGGTACTAGATAAACTAGCAAGTGTTGCTCAAAAAATTCAAAGGTGAAATATAAGGACATCTTAAGTCCCTTTGCCTCACATTAGTGAAATCATTAACAGAAGTAGATATATACGAAAAAGTTCAATATATATATTATTGCGGAAGGATCAATGACACGGACTGCAAATATGGAAAACAAATTGTAAAAGATTGAGTAACATTAACGAATGTCTTAAACGTGAAGAAAACGTCAGTGCATGGATGTTTAGGATGAAAACCAAAAGACAGGATGTCGAAGATCTGATCGAGGCATGGTTTTTAATTTACACATATATTAATTATACTTTTTTATAAAAAAATATTCTCTATTTACAATATATAGAAATAAATTATGACGCTTTTTTAAGCCTTTCAATAAAATTGACTGCTACAGAACGGATAGGCTGCCTGCAATTGTGTTGACGCCTTCAAATCTCTAACAAATTGAGCCCGCGTGGGACCTTTTCCAGAACCTGTGTTAAGATGTCTCTTTTTTATTAAGATGGATGGACTTCTTATTATCAGTATTTTGGTGTTCGCCGTGAAAAGTACGGAGAAGGAGAGGACAATTTTCCAACGAACCTTCCTCCATATTGAAAAGAGGAACAGTAATGTAAGTGGGCAGGTTTTGTCTTGGTGTCCGTGCGCAAGAGTATAATGAACTCAGCAGTTCAGTTCGTCAAATACTCAAAAATTATATCAGTGCAGAATAAAGTGATTAAGTTTAATGTGAGAGTGACGCATTGTGCAAGGTTTGTTTTCCAGATCTTGTTTCTTTTGATACGACCAAAATGAAAGGACTTTAACTGCGGGGCCTTTGTTGGAGGTGAATCCTTTGCGTGCAGAATGAGGCGATTTATGAGTGTCGCACTGAGCAAGGTTTGTTTTCCAGATTTTGTTCTTTTGATATAACGGGGAAATGAAAGGACTTTGTAAGACCTTTCTTGGATCGAGGTGAATCCTTTCAGTGCAGAACAAGGTGAGTGACGAGAGCGCAAATTAGCAGAAGACGTCCTAGTCTATTCCTTATCTACGGTGTCACAATCCAAGGTACAGGTCTAAAACTCCCGACGCATTACTCTTAGTCTGTTGACAGTGAAAGGTCCAAATTTTACAAAACAAATCCTTTAATGATCCAGATGGACTCATCATCAGTGAGGCATTTGCGAGCAGAACTGTGGAGAGAGTGGTGAATGAGGTTTGCGGAATTGTTGACTATAGGGAAGATTAGTAGGATATGAATACTGTATAAGGCTATGCTGAGAACAGGGTGTCACTCCTATCGACGAAGTAGATGAAGCAGGAAAGAGAGAACCTGCAGTAGAAAAAAAGGAAAACCATTATCATTATTATTATAAGGCAGGGGACAAAACTGCGCCAAAATTCAGTGAACCTCATGAGCCTGTATGAGGTATAGAACTGTTCAGCAAGAAAAATTGGAACCAAGATCTAATCTGATGACAGGACAGGTCCGTGCGAGTCAACGATGCCGGACCAAACAGATAAGATGAGTAAAAAATAGCTTGATAAAAAAGGTGCGCTCGCGAAAATGGATTTTGAAAATAAATACTTCTATATTGTTTCTCATACAGTTTCGTTTATGGAGGGTATCCTTTATCCCCCGCGCAACAAATTAGACTACTTGTTATGCCTCAAGGAGGTGATGTATAAAGGGAAACACAAACTAATCTATACCAAAACACTTCACCACAGAAACCGCATATCGTAAGAAATCAAAACAAGTTATTGAAGCAGTCGTCATAATAGCATGATCCGTGGTGTGCTTGTAATGTTCATTTCAAATAGTTGAGGGTCGTTTGGTAACATAATTGTAAAAAAAAAACGCTAATATGGTCTTTTATCTAATTGAGCTGATATGATCTTTTTTTGTCCTTTTTTTAACTACAAAACTATGAACTTTAGAAACATCTACACATTTTTTCATGTCTAGGTTTATTCTTGCTGCGAGTCCTGAGTAACAAGTTTCTTTGATAAGGCATTTTCTTAGTCACACTGAGAAAAAAGTGGCGCAAAAAGAAAGTTCCAAATTTATGTGACCACAAAATGTTGGCATGATCTAAAGCTAACAAAAAGACTCTATCTAAACCGAAAGATTTGCGCAGGTTTTGCCATCTACCAGGCGTAGCACAAAGCTGTTGGTAGTCTCAGATTAAAGTTAGACTACATAAACACAAATAGAGCACAAATAAATATGAAACGTTTACCGTCATGTATTATCGAGCCAGTATTGCAAGCTGGACAAGATGATCTTTCAGACTCTCCCTTTGAACAGTTTGGTATATTGTTATGTAGGGAGCTGTGTGATGATATAAATGTTGGCGAAGCTATTGGTACGTATACTGGGCTACGTAAGACAGGCTGAAGGCTATAAGGATGCCTATAACAGAGGGGAAAAAACAGTCATTAAAGTACAAGGTGAATTTTCAGCAGCTCGGCCCATATTACTGCCATATTAGATGAATCGGGTCATTATTTTTATTTTGCTTTAAGAAAAATTGTCAAATTATATGTGTTGGAAAACGACAAAAACAAAATAAGACCTCAAGGGGACAATCCATAGCTTTAGCTTTCTGAAATTATGTTTTCAAATTCAAGGAAAAAGATATTTGGTGTGCTTAAGATGCTTATCCTTATCTATTAGCCTATATTTTATCATTCTGTGCACTATAAATATTATGCAACTTGGTTTACAAACCGTTATCCTTGTAGACCCCTTGCACTGATTTTCTAGAGGAATTGTTCTGGGGGACAAAACAATAGGCCGTCTTTTCTTATGCAAAAAAATCCATTGTTTTGACACCCAGAACTCAGTGCAAGGGGTCTATTAGATTTTGCTGTCCGCAGTAATGTGCAGAGATTGAATCCATGCACTAAGCGTAAGACATGGCCACTGTGGTTTGAGCGAGCGAGGGCGTCTCACTGGCAAAAGTGTGAGATAAAAATGCTGTCCCAAAAAGGGTTATTAAATATGAATGGAATAGAGTATGCTCATCGATAGACTGCAAAATAAGTGTATAGAGGAACATATCAAGATAAAGCAGTAAGTAACAGTACCTTTGTATCGGTAATATTCGTAGTGTATCCCTAAATCCTTTCGCAAAAGGGTTACTATCGATTTTTAATCTTGTAATCTAGAAATATATATAAAAAAACCTTCAACATCATATAAAACCACAACAATAACCATAAATAATAAGTCTGATTTTCTATTTGAGGATCATAATTTTCTGATTAAAAGCCAAAAGAAAAAAACAAATTCACAGAATTAGAGCTCCAAATCTTTTACTGTTCAGGAATTCAGTACGAGTTACGCGCGTGCGCCTTCCACATACCCAAAAAACAGAGAGTAAAGTTTTGTCATCGGTATTCTAGTATTCCAATCTCAAAAACAAGTTTACACATCGACACTTGGCAAAAATTAAAACGCAGAAATTACGGCGTCTTGATTGAAGTTTCTAGCCAAGTCTAGCTATACGAATACAACACTTCTTCGTCGTTTCTCGTTGTATCAGATATTGCTTCCCTTTGTTCGCGATGTAAAGCATCCTTGCGAACTTTCCGTTTTTAAAAAAGGGGGAAAAGTTGTTTTCTTAAAATAAGCTCGCCTCTTTTCTACGACCAAACTAAGCCAATATAAAACTATACCTTTCTCTACTTACAAGTTGATTTTGGTAAGCAGTTACAGCTAAGAATGTCGTCTGCGCAAAAGTGAAGGTTTTCATTTCTTCTGAGTTGAGGTTGATGACTGACGCGGTGTGATCTCGTTTCTTTATGATGTGAACGCGAGGAACGTACTTGTGCATTGAGTTCAAAACCAACTGGAAAGAGTCAATGAAGGCAAAACGAAGCAAGTTAGATCAAATAAATGCGTAGGAACCAGCGGACAACGTAGGGATAAGGATAAGGTTTGGGAATTAATTGATAACAAATACATCTTTTGAGGGATGGGGTAAAACGGCATTTTTTAAAAGGTTTTTTTTATGTTGCTTAGGGCTAAAGTAGAAATAAAAATATTTAGAAATTTTAATTCCCTTATGGTAATGAGTTGGACGAGCACACCGTCAAGAGGTCATGGTCATTATTGCGACAGTATATAGGCATGCATGTTCTCTTATGTCAGAATATACTGGAGAAGAAGAACTTCTAAATAACGTTCTCAAAAGCACCGACACTGATATACTTGTTAGTTAATTGGAAAGTGTAGCCTAAAAGTAACGACCCCGTATTTGTCGACCACCCTATTCGACCACCGTCTACCGACCAACGCGGCTCCCGACCATGCACAAAACCTAGGGGGAAACAAAACCTCCTTTATTGATTTTACATATTTGTTGTACTCCCTAAAGTACAGCAGTCCTATCATCTGTTATTAACGACCATTAATGTCTTGATTGATTAAAACACTTTTCATCTGATTGACCGCTGACCCCAAGGTATGACCGCTTGGAATAGCCAATCACATTATTGATACTCAACAAGTAGCGCCAATACTTAGTGCAAAAATAGATACAAACAGAGGAAGTTTTTTAAAGATTAATTCCTTTGCTTTGAATCCTGCCAATTAATCATTATCGTGTTCACTTCTGGCAGTCATCCGCCAAGGCGGAACAGAGGTTCATTGCCGCCGGAACCTTTACGGCTCACGTTCTACGATTTGAATTTATTCATTGCCCATAATATTTGAAAGAGTAAATTCCCACTCACGACCTATGTAGAGCTTTCCTCGCGCATTTTCGTCCAAATAACGCGCTATGCCCATCCCCTTTGCCACCCAGACAGGACTTGAAATGACGGTTGTCTTATGATAACTGAGGTTGATGAACAAGGGTAATTGATGATGATACTTCCACTCCTTCTCCCTCTCCCCTTCCCGCGAAAAAAAGGGGGAGGGTATGGGGATTGGGAGCATGACCAGTTTATAAATATGATGGCATCCAGTCCAGAAAGAATCAATGTAAAATAATAAAAAAAAGCTTAACTTTGTCTGATTATAATTGAAAGACGACTTTACAGAGGAGTTGAATAATTTGTCAACTTACATGTCCATTGTGATCTGTGTTGTTATTGGTGAGCTTGACTTTCTCGAAGGAAACGATTTGTTTTTGAAGCTGTTCCCCCGTAAAGGGTGAGTCAGGATGCATGTAAAGACGAACCTGGGCAGGGGGGTCTGCTTTGCCTGCTACTAACCACGTGGATCGGTGATAGGCGTATCGGTATCTCTTGTCATCAACAGGCACGATGTCCATGAGCACCAGATAGTTAGCTTTAGGTTGGACACCGCTTACTGATACTCGTAAAGTCGGGAACATTCGTCTACAAATCAACAGGGAAATAAACAAACAGCAGGAAAAAGGTGAATATAGGAAATGAGAAAATGAATTGAAATGAGATGAGAATTTTATAAAGATAATGGACAATACAATGGACAATTAAATGAGCTGAAGCCTATCAACTTCTGCTACTATACTACATCTGACCAATTAATCAATTAAAAAAAGTGGCGAAGAAAACAAATTTATTGATAAGATGTTACATCACCAATCAAAAAAATCAAAACGTAAATTAAAATGGGAAAATGGGGGATTCAATAGAGAACAATGGTTTGGAATTGAATGGGAATTGTTTAACTGCATGCCAAGAAAAAAAGAAAAAAGAAAAAGAAAAAAAAAAAAAAAAAAGAAGTCGACACTCTTATAGTAATGTTTACATGGAGATTAGGGAATCGTAAATAATATGGATATGGGAAATAATCATCAGCCACCATACTGCAGTATTATGAATGTCAGACAAAACCTTTTTGGATTTGTAAAGACACCGTGGGAACGTGATCACAAAGAAAAGATTAAGCCCAACATCCTGGACGAATAATTGCAAGAAGGGAGAGAGAGAAGTGAAATTTTGATGATCTATCTTGGGGAAAAGTACTTTCAATATCATACCAACAAATTCATGCAAGGTGTCATTGTCGGGAAGCCGGACAAAATGATAAAAATCATTTCAAGAGTTATTTTACTAATGATGATGGCAATTGGATTGTCGAAACATTAATAGAAAACACCTCACTAAAAACTGTTGTCTGTTGAACTTAAATACCTACAGAGTCAAGAAGAATGCAAGAAGATAACGATCTGATAACTATGTTCTAACCGCCTGACTTTTAGGGACCTGTAGACTTTCAAACAGCTCATTGCAATGATTGCCTTGTAAGGGTCTTGTAATAACTTCACATATCCGTGCATAGCAGCTCTACATTCGATTTTTACAGCGAGTGCATTGATGTCACAAGGTAGAAAAATCAATTACTTCGAGAAAGCAGACCTACCTACCCGTGGAATAAAATACAAAATAAGAATTCCATGACTTAGAACTAACTAATATAAAAGTATTTCAATCAGGTTGGTATCCAAAGAACTGCAATACTCTTAATACTACTTGTAAGCTGATGTTGTCTTTACATGTATAGCCTTTTCCAAAAACTGACCCTTCCTCGACTTAGTTTTTCAGGAATTTTCTACATTTTGAGTTGAAGGATCTTTATAATCAGAAATTATGTTAAAACTAGGAATTGAAACTTTAACCCAATTGCTGAAATATAAGAAAACTCAAAGATTGAAGTTTTAAGTTTATTACTATTTTTAATCGTACATGGCTAGTGGTATTGCAGGGCTAGAAGCTAAACTCAGAAATGCACCCTGAGAATGATTATAGTTGTATACTTTAGCTCATAAAGTTGGTCATAAACTCATTGGCAACCAACATTTAAACACCCTCACTGATCACTGAGACAAGTAAATCAACGAAGAAAGAATAGTCCTGAAGAATCTCTGAAGTCTACAGCAAAGGAACATCGTTCTTGAGTAGACGCCAAGGATAGCTACTGTTTGTACACATGATTTCAATGATGTATTTTCATCTTAAATCTATGACAAACCATATTAATCAGATATCATTGCTATACACATGTTTAACGATCAAAAGCCTATATCGTACTATACGTGTTGCCGGAATTCTGGACTTGAGTTGCTTGATGGTGTGAATCCATGTGAAAATAATGAACTTTGTTGCGTATATGCATGTTTAGGACATTTACCTGCACCAAAGCTCTGTTGTGTCTACAAACATCTTAATAGTACCTCAAAGCACTACACTGAGATAAATAAGTTTTAGGAACCTTTTTCATAAAATAACGATATTTAATCGCTGGGACTGTGGGGGAAAAACCCCCCGAAAATATAGAGTACCTCTTATCCTTTACGTGCATATCTGATTCACTGGGTTTGTGTTGAATGCCAAGGTAATAGTTTATCTAGTTAATTTAGAGATAATTTGTAGTATTTCCGACTTATTATCAATTATTCAAAGCAATTCTTTCAAACTTTTGCTCTGCATTTTCCTGAAAGAGCCTTTGAGAATTGGGAAAGTGGGCGGTAGGTGATAAGACTGAACCAAAGGCACTTCGTCATATAGAACATCAGTTAGCGCCTCTTCCAAGCTTTCTGAGAGACTTTTAAATGTAGTTCTGTTTTTCTATTTTTGATACATTTGGTATATTGTTCATGTTTGGAATTAGTTGACGATACCTGGAATGTTTTGGTTTAGACAAGTATCTGGTAAGTTTCATTATTGTGGAAAAAGCTGACAAACAATCTAGATGAAGGAAACACTTCCCGGAAAGAAAACAGCGCTTGGATTTTCCTGTTCAACAAACAAAGACGTTTTTAGATAAACTTCAGAAATACTTGCACTACTAGTGTAAAAGAGGAATATTTCAGTACTAGTGTCTCTGCATGGTTATACATAGTAATGGTTGATATTCGTTAGCGTGCTTACTTATCGACCACCAACAATTCGTCAACTAGAAGTATCAAAGAACAACTTCTAGCTCTAACCTTATTATAGGTCACCTCGTTGTTAATCACAGTTACTTGTACTGTTTAATGGCTTTCTTCATGGGCGTTCAAGCCTCTAGTTAGCTTGTATCTCTATACCCCACAGTGGGAACCAAACTGGCGTTAATGTGACCTTAAATTAGCTACAAAAAGCTGATCAACACTACTTTACATTCGACCTGTTCCCTCGAAATCATTAACAGTACACAACACCTAAAAAGGGACTTTACTCCATCTTACGAACAGATTAGGATCATACTTTCAAACTGACGTACTAGGTCTTTGAATAATCGCGAAAAGATGTTCTGTTCCCTACGAAGACCAACAGTGTTGAGTTATCAAACCAAAGCGCAAAGCAGCATTCTTTCGGAATGTTGAACTGACAATTCCTGTCTCGTATTTTTCAGCACCCTTTTTCTATCGTCCTATCGTCGAGAAGTTTATGATATTTGCCTCAGTACTAATAAGTCTCTTTTTAGTTTAATTCAATATACGTGTTAAAAATTCTACAAAATTCGTGACCTAGCTCTTTATTAGGGACTACAACATTAAGATGTTTCCGTGGAAGATTCATTCGCGTCCAGTTGAGCCATGGCCAAGTTTATTGATAGAATCGACAGATTATAGCGCTCCATGTTCGCACCAATTCAAGAATAAACATTTATCAAAGATTCTAATCAAACCTTCTAGTATTAATTACTTCTCTAAATGGTTTTCTAGCTCAATATTCTTAAGTTTGCAAACTTGAGATGAGTTAAGAATCAAACTTAGAAGATTGAAACCCAGTTATACGAAAGTGTAATCCGCTTAGAAGCCCGAAGCATGGATGGCTCATGTAGAACTAGGTTACAATGAACGCGACTCCTTTGAACGATTCGCAGTACGTTCATCATTGGATTTAAACGCAAAAATCAAAGAATTACCCTACCTAGAGTTGAATACTGTAGAGACAAAAGAAATGCTTGGAAAGAAAGCCGAAGGACGATTGCGTGCCAAAAGAAGTTCTTTTTAATCTGTAAATCTGAATTGGATGACTGAGGTCTCGTCTCATCTACACATACTCCAAAACCAATTTAATTGTTTTCTTAACGCTTAAAGCGTCTGAGTGGCTAATGAACGCAAGGAAATAACACCTTGTTGTGCGTCAGTCCCATCGGTTGCCTGTTTATTTGCGGACCTTACTTTTGCCAAACTTATTTCAGCTGCATAACACCTTAGCCCTTTATACTACTTACAGAACTCGACATGAGTTGACAGCGTATTTCGAGGCACGATTAGTCATGATAGTTAGGCGATCCGCGGTTTTGTTTAAACTGGCAAACGATTGCAAATGTGGCATTGTGATAAAAATGGAGTTTCCTATGAAGTGAAGGAGTGATGACATCGACTTTGTCTAAAATAATTGAATTTGCAAAACAAACCACAACTTGTTCTGAAAATAGCTAGGCTCTTACCTGCCGGATTTGGTTATGATCATCTCTGTGCCTAATTCATTGAACCTTTCCCACAACTCTCTACCCTCAAGGGAAATCTTTACGTCCTTGAGTTCCTCAGGCGAGGAAGACATTTTAAACTTCCCTAAACAGTCTGATGTCTGACTTTCGCTTTCTTCTGGTCCATAAGATTCTTGTCCGGGCTGCGATGGCTTAAATCTCTTGGGCGAAGAAGCCGAAGAAAACTCTTCGAGTTCTTCCTCTTCTGGGTTTGAGCATTCATTTTGAGTTTCTTCTGCGTCTGACCCTGTTTAGAAAATACAAAATAGAAATTTAAAGCTATACAGGGAATGGGGCATATCAGTATGTGGAAACTATCAATGCACTGTGTCACCAATACAGAGGGACCAGACTTGAGATTTTACATATAAGGTCTCTGGTAAGCTCCAGATTGACATTTCAAAAAGATAGGATGTTGTCAAGCTTCACCTTCGCCACCGTTAGAAGACATCAATGATGCTATGGAGAATGCTGAAGCTTTAGACGAAAGAGGCACTGAAGAATCGTTCTTGGTTTTTCCCTTTGTGCCTTCCATTTCTGTGCTTGATGCGGTGTTCCTAACGGTAGATCTCCTATTCTACCTCACCCAAGACGCCTTGATCGTTTCTTCAGCTAAGGCTCTAAACATCAATTAAAGCTTTTGATGATTGGGTCATGGATAGTATTCAAAGACAGCCAATCAGGAGCAGATCGGATGATTCGAATAATAAATTCGCGCGGTGAAAGTGGTCTTGTTCAAATCAGCTCGGTCGACAAAGGGTTGCATTCTTCACTATGGTATTGCCTTTAACCCACTTGGAAACCTTTTATGTCCTTATCTGTGTACCTTGATTTTTTTTCTAAAAAAAAGCGCGTCACGAACGCTGGTCAAAATAGGTCAAAATAGTTCAAGTCGAGTTAGAAAATCACAGCCACTAGTCATGTGATGATAACAACCAATCAAAGCGCTCGATCTCAAATATGACGTGCTAATAAACACGTGACAAATATCATTGAAATATTTTTCGTTTTTCACGTACAACGGTACGAAAGATACGAATAATCACCCGCGGTGCAACAAAGGAAAGACGCTAGGCTCCAAAAATAACCAAAAGGTTTCTATGCTCCAAGCTAGAGCTATCCGTGATGGTAGTGCAGATGATTGACGATAAGACCCGATGTAGAGGCAAGAGCAGTAATCTTATTACTTATTATTGCTTTCATCAAGTCGGGAATCAATGAAAGCTTATCACAACTATCATCAAAACGAAAACAAGACCAATTAGAATGTTTTCTTATGACCATACTTTGATGGGTTTAGAGTTCTTATTCCGCCTGTAATTCTCAGGATTCTTAGAATGTAAACTCTAGACCGTGATCAGTGTGTGGTTACTTGTGGAATGGGGCGAGTACCTAAAGATAGACACAGAGTTATAAATGGTGCTTTTATAGATCAATAACTTGCTTACCTATTGGTCACAACCAGAAACTGGGTACCCAGCTTTTGTAACATCCTATCTTCACTTTATCGCTCCTGTTGACACCCTAATTGAAAGAGCTCTTCTGAAGCTAGTATTCTCGACTGAGACTTTGGTTCTCTGAACATCTACCTTAGTTTGATTTTCCCACGGACGTCAATCGTGGATATTGCATATCTCTTTTACAAATCAATCGTTGCTGTCCCTCCAATGCCTTCAAGACTTGTCAGTCAATATGCAATTTAACGGGCGGAAGTGGCGAGGGGCTCCGATAAACACATGGCAGAACACTACAGACTGTCATAAATTAACTAAAAGTACATTATAGACTGTCTGGATTCGCATCTCTTACTTCAAGGCGAGAAGAGATTGATTCGTTTATAATGACAAAACCGAAGGTAACCTATACTCGATAACACTCGTGGAATTCAAGTAAAACTCCTGCAGTAACCTACTAAGACCCGAAAATCGAGGCATTTGAAGGATTTTATTCATCAATCAGCGACCGATGACATTCGTTTACAATTATGTGAAAAGCTACGAAAAGTAGTTTCTGTATTAGTATGACCTCTGGGTCTGGGAGTTTGAAGAAGAAATCTGGCCAATAAGTGACACGAAACTGGACGATACAGAATAAATGCCATTAGAAAATTAATCCTCAATGGACATATTTGGAAAGAATGTCTCTTCCTTATCCTCCCATTCACATCGAAAACTCATGGTTTTGGCGTAACATCAGTTGCGCAGAGCAGACGCATTTTCTACAAGTGTTGACAACCACATTGATTAATGATAATGATGCCGATAAGCCAAACGGTAAACCCTTCTTGTTTGACACAAACCACGCGCAAGATATGCCGCAAATACAGCCTCGATGATCATGGAAAATCAATTTGTATGACTGTCTTTCGTGCAGTCGAATAGTAGCAGTTTGTATTTTCAGTCTTAGTCATAGTCATAGCAAACATATAGTTACGCGAAGAATATGCGGACATACGTCAGCTTTTTTTAAACGAAATTTGTATGACTGAGCTTAGTAGCATGGTAGCAGTTTGTATTTTTAATCTTAGCCATAGTCAGCTTAATAAAAATTGCGCGCAATTTTAGCAGACAGACGTTTGCATTAAGCGCAGTATCCAAACATTCTTTTTTTTGATGAATTGATGATCGCATCTTGGTTTTCCTATCTGCGCAAATTAACCTCAAGGCCGCACAGCTAATAAGTGTCTTGATTCTTTCGGCATTTAGTCTTTACCCAAGCGCATTAATACTAAACCAATTCCTTTCCATATCGTCAAAGCATATTATCGCCGCAGATATCTTGACCCTTTAACAAATATTTAGAGCATGGACGTCTGTACTTATTATCATTCTTATCGACAGTCCATGTACAGTCAATAACTACCCATCGAACAAAGCCTATGATAGATATAAATACCCTCGTTAACCGCTTACCGGAAAGAAAAATAGAATTATATTTCTGGGTCTTAAATTGAGTGGAAGAAATATTGTTTACGATGATGGGGGGTTGACGCGCCGGAACAATGTGGTTTTTCCTTGTGCACGAAAGTTTCTGGTAGAATTTTCGAATGGATAAGGGCAAAAAAGGGTTAAATCGATGAAGTGCGCATTTTGTTACGAACTGCAAAATAGTTAACTCGTTTTAAGACACATCAGATGAAGTGCGCTTTGGCGCCAGAACTAAACCAAAATTTGGTTCGCAAATCTGAGAAAGTCTTAAAATGAGAAGTTCACGATAGGCACCTTATAAAAAGATGTGAAAAACGCATATTTTCTCGAATAAGGAAAAATTATCTTGTCAAGGGTTGTTTTAGGGTTTAATAGAACTGGAAAATATCGCTATAGGTAAGAATACTTGACTGCGCATGTACAGAAAGAAAAAACAAAAGATCATTTCTTTTCAAATAAAAAACAAACAAAACAAAACAAAACAAAACAAAGCAAAGAAAAACAAAACAAAACAAACAAACAGTCAGATCATACAATAAACAATGTGACTCACGATTTTAGGGCTAAAAAAATATCGTTCTATTAAATAATTCAGGCAAAGTCAGAACATTTGACATTTTTTTCCTTCAATACCACAGTGAAGTTATCAAAGGAAGTATGCCGCGATAGAGTCTGTTCCAAATATTTAATTGTTAGGATGAGCACGCCTTATCAAGCTAACTTTGTGGAGTAAGTGGGACGAGTGCCAGAATACACCAGAAACCAGACGTTGGCCAGAGGGAATCTCCCTTATCAGGATTTTTCAAAGCAGCTTAGCAATCAATCAAAACAATAAGAACATAGATATTCATATTGTCTATACATTTGTGCAAACCTTCGAAAACAAGTAGTTTTGAATTAGTTGTCTGATCTCGGGCACAATTCGGTTGTATTTGAAAGCCACAATTTTCTTTAAAATGGGGCTTTGTTTACTTAAGCAAAAAAAAAAAAACAGCAACAAAAAAACAACAACAAAAAACAACAACAAAAAAACAACAACAAAAAAACAACAACAAAAAAACAACAACAAAAAAACAAAAACAAAAAACAAAAAAGAAAGAAAGAAAAACTTTGGTAGAATAATTATCTGCTTGCATAGCATTTGAATGCCTACCCTCTACCTATACTGTACTTGACCATGAAAGAGCACAGCTACCACCAGGACAGAGAATTCTTGATGTATCTTGGGTGTCTTCGTATTTCCTCTAGTTCTGTCATGTGTTTGAGTCTTCTTCGTTTGTTCTTTCCTAGTTTAGGTCCCTCTTGAAGTACTACAAAATAGTGGCTGTATTTTCTCTCTTCAATACCAAACCTGCCTCTGGCATGCATGCGGATCTTTTTGTAATATCTACCTTTGCCGACAAAGGATTCAGCTAGAAAAGATGACAAACAAGTCTCTTGTCAGTGCAATTCAAAGCTACTGTATGCTATGACTTGAATAATACCCATTTACAGATCAAAACTAGGAATTTTCTTTGGAATTTTAGAAAGAAGCATCCTGTCTGCATTAGCATTATTTTCTATGGACTTCATAAAAATATATATAAGAATTTAATTAAGTATTTTCTGTCACTATGCATGACTGCATCTGACGGCATGACAAGTTATATAGATTGACTACATTCTTTGAACCAACCAAAGTGTGCAACATTATTATATGTAACCAATCTATATTGTACATACCAACCCACAGATTAGCCTTATCTTCAAGTTTATGACTTGTAGTCGCAGCTTTCTGTGTTTCTTCCAATACCTATTAATTGATTAAATAATTAAACAAAATCAATAATTCATCTTTGTTTTGTAAGAGTAACACTGACTATATTTTTCGAGTCTGTTATCCTAAAAAAATTGTTCCTTCTGATTGGCTGTTGGAGATGACAGCATTTTGACAAGAACTCAAGACCTTGTGCACAGTTCTTCCCTATCAAGACCTCCTGCCAGTAAATAACCTCTGTATAGCAGGGTTTTCAGAATAATATGGTGGCCGGCAGAGCTCTGGTGATTGCTTCAAAGTTAACCACCAGCTACTTTTTCTTTTCTATAAAATGTCTTTTATAATGTTCATTTTATAGAACCACAGCCAGCTACTTCAGACTTATGACCACCTACTGTACTCCAACACAATCTGAAAGCCCTGATATAGTCCATAGCAAACAAACATCTTTGTTCTATACATGTAAATGAATTCAAATGATGGATTTTTGGAAAACCAAACAACTCAGAAATAAGTTTTTAAAGCAAAGAAGAAAATGAAAAAGCAACATTCCATATATATTATAGCAGGTTTGTACAATAGACCTCTTTGGCTCAGGAATAATGTTTTGCCATTTCAGACCACGTCATTGACTTGAGAATAAGATTCTTTGTTTGAGTGGCATCCATATTCATGTGGTTTCTCACATGCAACTGATACTCTACGGAGTGATATGTGGTCTGAAATGGGAAAACATTATGCCTGAGCCAAAGAGGTCTATAGTGTTAGGCAGCACATTACCAGTGTAAACCCCCGGCTATCAGTTAACAGGTTGCATCCTTACTATTGCTGATGTGTTGCTGTTTGTTGTGGTCATTATGGTGGTCAGACTCTAATGCACAGTAAAGGGCCATTTGTAGTGACAGGTCACATGACCCTTCCCTTAAATAATTTCTTTTGATTAATGAACAACTGGTTGATTTAAGGGGACAGTCACATGGACTGGCATCATTCAACATGTTGACCAGAGTTTTAAAGGCTCATTAAGCAAAACAAAATGCAACTAAATGCACTGCTTATTGCAAGTACTGTACTGAGACACTAACCTCTTTTACTGTTATAGCAGCTTTCTTTGGAGAAAATTCCATCTGTTTAATAGCTTCAGTGATACCTAAGCCACGTATCTATAAATAAAAGTCCTGAGGTATAAGAAACTATTTAGTTTTTAAAATATTTTACAGAAAAGTATGACAAGGAAAATAACTAAGAATGAAAATGACTGAGCTACAAGAGCCATACAAGAGAATAACTGATAATGCAGAATATCTATACCCTTTCATGGATTATGATTAAAAAAGCCATGTTCTACACCATACCCTGCTCATCTCCTTCAAACCCTTGAAATTGAAATCCTTCTCTTTTAGTAGGAAAAAGTACAAATTGAAACTATAAATTGGTACACTGTATTCTGATGTACACACATATCAAAATAGTGCATACCTGTCTAGCTACGAGGTTAAGCTTCCGAGGACCACATCTGATATCCCTCCGGCTATTATAGATTCTCTGAAAATTGTATCAAATATATAAACTTGTGCATCATGCTAAAGGATAAGCCCAAATATTAAAAACAATACATTCTTTGCTTTTCCTTCCCCCACCTCCCCCAGAGCAATTTTGTTCTTGCCAACACATCTCCCCCCCCCCCCCCCCCCCCCTTCTCCTCTCAAGAAACTCTGCTGACAAAACATTTTTTGTGCTAAATAAATATTGGTTCACCTCTTTTGTTGGCTGCTCAGGAATTCCTTTTTCTTGTTCCAGTTCTGCTTGTGTTTTACCCCAAACAGCTCGAGTAACAGAGAAACTAGCCGTCCGTGGGCTCCCTGTGTGCATCCTTGAGACTTGCCCAGAGACGAGGGATAGACTCCTGAACAGAAAAAATTGTGTAAATGAATGAAACGAAATGCTTAATGGTTATCTTTGCGTAAAATAAGGGCACTGATGGATAATTTTCGGAGTTCATCGCATTTTTGATCCCAAACACAAACTTACCTCAGCTGAAACTGCAAAACTTTGAGCGCATTTTCGACTATAAGAAAACAAAAATCGATTGATAAAACAATTCTAAAATAGTCTTAGGCATTAAAACTTGAATGTGTTTAAAAAAATTTATTTGATATAAAGGTAAACAGGGGAGAAATTTAATAAATTCAAGCTTATATACCTGAAGTACAGAACGTGCGCACCGCCATATTGAATTCTTTGCCAACCCAGTCTCTCGCGGTGAATTTAAACCTCTCGTCCCAGTCCTTGTACGCGGGAAGTTCCAAAATGGCGGACGATAAGCGAATAAATTGTGTTCTTCCACCTTCTCCGAACTGGTACTGTAGCTCTGCTGCTGACTGTAGCTTAAACGGAGCGTACGCATTCGTTGCTAAGAAGAGAGTGTATGTATTAGATATTAGCCGAGAGCCGCCATGTTTCAAGGGGCAATTTACGGAGCACTCAGACCGCACAAGTGCAGTCGTGTTTTGTCCCCACGAGGGTCAATCTAATCTCTGTGTGAGTGGAGCGGACGATAAGACGATCAAAATATGGGATATTGAGACCAAGGTAGTAACTGTATCTCATAATGTTCACCAGGTAAGTGTTGAAATTATCCAGTTATTTGAGAAACCTCCTTGGTGAAACGCTCACAGATGTTTTGGTGCGCATTGTAAAAATACGTTGGTTTGACGTTGAGAGTTCATCAAAGACTTGTAAGATTTCCAGTATCGAATATGAGAGCTGTTCCTAGGAATAAATGGATTTATGATGCAGGCGCTAATATCCACTTCCCACACAGGGGCCGCAGAGGACCCTAAAAAGTGGGGTCTATAAATGTAAGATTGGAAAATAATATGACACTAGTGTGGGGAAAAAGTGGGGGGGGGGGGGGGGGGGGGGGGAGGGAGGGGGTGGTGCTACCCACTCCCTTCACAGCCCCTGCCACATTTTTGAGGAAATTGGTTGGCAAAAAGAAGTTGGTGTTGGTGTGGGTGTGGGTGGCAGTGGTGGTGGGGAGGGGTTGGGAAAAAGGTTACAAAGTCACCCAGTTAACCTCCATTAGATTTGCCCTAGATCTCTGTAATCTCTTGATAGACTGGAATCAATTGCTACACCCAGGGGATTATCAGACATACTGAACACATTACTTGAGACTGCTCGAAGCCCATTTAATACACTGTGTTATCTATCATACGTATATTGGATAGAAAGTTTAATTGTTTTAATTATTTTATAACTTCAGGCCAAAATAACATGCATCTGCTGGTCACATGCTGCGAGTGATCTTATTTTCTCAGGTATTCTTTATTTTTTATGATTGTGCAGCTTACTGATTTATAACTCAATCCAATACAAGCAAACCTCAAACACATTAAACCTACTATAGATACAGACATGCTGCCTAAACTAGAGAAAGTGTCAGTATAAGCAGGGAATCATAGTTGGTTTAAAGGCATATCACAGGGGGATGGGGGCTGGTTTTTAGTAGTGGGGTACAAATTGGGAAACTGGACCACTAAAACAGCTTATTATATTGCCTATTGTCTATAGACCTCTTCGGCTCGGGCGCACTCAGGTGTAATGTTTTCCCATTTCAGACCATGTGTCATTTCCTAGAGTATCATTTGCTTTATTTAACTGTTGCACTTGGTTGCACATGAGAAGACATGTGAATACAACTTAAACAAAGAAACTTATTTTCAAGGAAATGAATGAGCCGAGGAGGTTGATTTCCCTAGGTTCCAACAACATGGTAGTTCATATTGGCATTTTATGATATGAGAAATAAGACAAAAGTGACGAATAAACTATGTAAAGCATACAGAGACACATAAAGACTGTAGTACTGTATTTTGTAAAGAGTGACATTGCCTTGGCAACAATACTTTATTTGATGTATTTTTTTACATAGCTGATGAAAAAGGCACTATTATTGCATGGAGACACAGCCAGAACATAGTATACAGTGCTTGCCCTGTTCAAGAATATGTATTCTGTATATCTGCATCTCATCAATCTGAGCAACATGCTGCTGTGGGGTGAGTTTTCATACTTCTGTACATGTACATATTTGTACAACGATAGTACACTTTTTATTTTCTAGTGGATGTTCATTTATCAAATTTGAAAGTTACCCAACTAAGGCATGTGGATAGATGGGATCCATAATAATTAGTTTCTGCAATACCAAAAATTTAATTACCATTATTTCTTAGCCTGTAGTGGTGGTTTGGGGGGGGGGGGGGGGGGGGAGAGTAGGTGGGCAAGGAAAGGGAGATGACTGGGAAGTAGTGAAGAGAAGGGAGCTCGATCCCTTCTCTTCCCTCTTCCCCAGTCCCTTTCTTTGCCCCCTCCCCCAAAGCACCACTACACAGGCTATTACCCCAAAGCAAAGCTATGCAGGCTATAATTTCTTTGGGGTTTTCTTTATTCTTTTTTTTTTTTTTTTTTGCTGGGGATTTTGCTCCACCTGTCAATAGGAGGTTGTATCAGGGTGTCCATAAGACAAGAGTTGACTGTATAATATAAATACAGTAGCAGTAGCAGCATTGACAATCAACTGTTCAATTTTCATTGGGACACTCTCAACCTTTTACATACCTTACAAAAACACATTGAGCTTGTTTTATTCTTTTATTCTTATCGTTAGTTACAAGAATGGTTTAATTGTTGTGTTGCATTTTGATGACCTGGGCGTGAGAGCAACCCATAGACTGCGAGGACATGATGGGGACGTCCACAGTATAGCTTGGTGCCCTGTACCAATTGAACAACTTGACCTTGGTGTGTTGTAATTTCATTCATTAATTTATTAGGATATTAATTGTTTGCACTAAATGTTTGGTAAAATTGAGGATTGAGGTATGCACAGTGTACGTCCAACTTATTTTTTTTAGGAAGCCCTTGATTTTTTAACACAATAGGCCTTTTGCAACAACAGGTCAAATGACCCTACCTCCTGTAAAAAGAGATGTTTTGTGTCAAAATGAACACCAGAAATCGGAAGAGCACCTCATTATTAGTAAGAAGGCCTATCGAGTCCTGGAAAGCATTTACTGTAGTATTGTAAAGTAAGGGCAGGCATCCCAGACCTCCTATATATCCTATATTTCCTATAATTTGTATACATGTAGGATCCTATAAAGAGCCTATATTTAAAGAAAACCTCCTATATTTCCTATAAATAGGACGACTGCTGATTGATACATTTATATTTTACACTGTTTAGCATATTTGGCAAAGGAAATAAAATGGCCCCTTTTTTTTTTGTTCTGGTTTTTTTTTTTTAATGACTTTTTAGTTCTGCAAATCATTGCCTGTGCACCCTCCCGATCCCTGGTTACGCCACTGAAAAGCTATCTTAGCTTATTCTATAAAGTGCGTATATTTTTGGGAAAAAATCCTATATTTTCCTATATTTAGAACTTGCACAGCCTATATTTCCTATCAAATTTGTCTAAAAAGTGGCTGGGATGCCTGTAAGGGAAATAATGATGAAATAAAGAAAATCTCATAAGTACTTTACCAGTAGTGTACCAGTACATTAATTGTTGAAAAATTATAATTTTGTAATTTTGTTTAATATTTTTTAATTTTATTTTAATCTAACAGGACCTCTTCAGAAAAAAGCTCTTGCTTCTCAAGGCAATCTTATCATATCAGGATCTAGAGATCAAACTATCAGGCTATGGGACACTTTAGAAGGAAAACTCATTTCCATTTTTAACTTGCCTAAACGATCTTCCCAGAAGTGGAGGGATAAACATGATTGGCAGAGTAAGGACAGGCTGTGGCTGGCTGTATGTTGGCCTGCATCTTTGCAAAACAAGATCATTTCAAGTTCTCACAGGTTTTTATTATAATACTATTAAATATTTATTATTTATTAAATATGTGATGTACAATTTTTGCAGCCTGCCCGCTCACTCCCTCACTCTCTCACTTGCTCCTCTATAGATGCTTTGCATTGATTTCCTAGAGGAATATTATTCTGGGGAACTAAAAATAGGCTGTTTTTTCTTATGCAAAAAAAAAAAAAAAATCCATTGTTTTGTCCACTAGAACAATTCCTCTCTGGCTTCAGTACAATGGATCTGTACCCGTATTTCCAATATTTGTTCTTATTTTGCTTACATAAACCTAGTCATCTCCAATTGGAAATTGCTGAACATCCCAACACGAGCCTCTCTATTTAACCAATGCAAGCTGACTATCAATAATATCAATATTTTTCTATTCCTCATCAGTGGTGAGATTCTACTATGGGATCTGAGTGTTGCTAGTGGACCAGAGCAGGCTCAGAGCTTTGGCCAAGGTCACTCGAGGATTGTATTTAATATTTGTTGTAACAAGGAAGGAACTAAAGTCATTTCTTGTTCAATGGACAGACAGGTACACCATGTACATGTAAACCCCCAAAAATGATAAATATGAGAAGGCATCTAGATAGATAGCCAGGGCTGGCCTACTACAGCTCTGCTTTTCAATATTATTTAGTTAGGCACAAATGGCATAGTATGGAGGACACTCAACCTGGGTTTATTTCCTGAACTTTGTGCCATACTGTACATGAGTAGAGTTGATTTCTGGTTCTCTTCTGCTGTTCTTTGAGGGTTTTTCTCGTGGTTCTCCATCTTTCAACCCTATGCAAAAATCAACTTCCAAATTCCAATTAGTTTTCAGTGGATGAATGGCTACTTAGATTTTAGTGATATTCTTTTAAATTTGCTCCACTTTCTTATTTTTAGATAATTGTTTGGGACCTTCAAAACTGCCGCAGCCTCCATTCCATCACCACACTTGGTGGTTTTGTTTACGCCCTGGATATCTCTCCTCTTGACCCTGGAACCCTTGCTGTAGGCGTGGGAGACAACATGATTCGATTGTGGAATACAACCTCTTCAGCTGGTGCTTATGATTCTGTAACCCTGTGGCAAGGAATCAAGTCCAAAGTTCAAATGGTAATTGCATTTAATATCATGTTTAATAGAAAGAATTACAACCTTCATATCTTATTGCTTTCCTTAAACAAACTCTGGTTTAATCAAAATACCTTTGAATCAAAGGAGAGACTTAAACAAACTCAACTTAGTGTACAGGTTGTGCTTAAGTCCAGTCCCAGACCCTTTTTTAGCACACTCCATTGAACGGCAGGTCACAGGGCCACAACGGGGTAAGGGTGCTTTGAGGGTTTTTCTGTGAGGTTCTCTGGCTTTTCCTCCATCCTCAAAAATCAACTCCTAAATTCTAATTCGATATATTGCCTGCCTTATCAATTGAATTGCAATACCCATTAGGCATTCCACCATCCATCCAGGAGTGCTAAAGTCCATTAGATACCAAGTCCAGAAATCCCACCCTAGACCCCAGAAATGAGAGGCAAATGCACTTCCTCTACAACACCCTTGATTTCCTAAAATAAGTTATTTCTGGCACTTACTGGTGCATTTTCCTTTAGGTTTCTTGGCATCCTCACAAGGAAGGCCTCCTTGCTTTTGGTACAGAAGATGGTCAAGTTGGAATATACAATACTGTTTCTAAAAAGTAAGGCAGCTACCTTATTGTTGGTAAACTTTGATGTCACTACTAGGTGCACAGGTATATTACATGCACAGACACCTTGTTTCTGGCTCAACTGTTACTAGTTAAAATGACCTGCAACAGACTAGCTCCAATTCTAGCTGGACATTGTCTAATGGCTGGTTGTTATTTTAAGCCTTGAAATACACATGTATTCAACACAATTTTATGATTGTACTCCCAAATTAAATTGTTTATTTCTGGCTATGCAGACCTGAAGTCTTTGCAGCTTACCACAAGAAGACAGTGTACTCTGTGTCTTGGGGACCACCTTGTCCAGCCATCAGTAAGTACTGGATCGGATCATATATTCTTCAAATGTACACCTGCCTCTTGTTGATGATGTCTTTCTTTTTGTTCATATTTTGAAGAAGGCAAAGATGATAGTCAGTATATGTCACTCGTACAATTGTTCTGGTGATGGCATTGTACTGGAAGTTATATGTTCACAGGCTAGAAGACATCAGAGTAATTTCTACACCAAGTTAATGCACCTTTTTTTCTTGTTTGTATTTGTAAAGAAGATAAAGAAGAGAGTGTATGTCACCTGTACAGTTGTGGTGGTGATGGTAGTGTGCTGGAACACAGACCTGGCCATGCAATGCAAGATGCCATTGACGTTAATGCAATGATCAAATCAACAAACAACTTCAAGGTTATTATAATATAATAGTCTTTATTAGAATACTAAGGGACGACCCTCAAAACACTTTCGACTTTATCCCTACCCTGGAACAACCTCAGGGCTGATGAAAGTCAGCACATGGCTTATTCACCAAACAAATTAAAATTTAAAGTGTTTAGGTTTTGCGGACTGGGGAGAAAACCAGAGAACCTGGAGAAAAACCCTCAA
Source organism: Actinia tenebrosa (assembly GCF_029948245.1). Classification (NCBI taxonomy): domain Eukaryota; kingdom Metazoa; phylum Cnidaria; class Anthozoa; order Actiniaria; family Actiniidae; genus Actinia; species Actinia tenebrosa. The sequence continues at coordinate 4,752,691 of NW_028292583.1, forward strand.
ATTAAGGGAAAACCTAACAAACTCTGCTGATATGTAATGCAAAGTCCCGAAATTGAACCCGAGTCCCCAGAGTTGCAAGGCAAGTGTGGTTCAGATATGCCCCCTTTGATTTTCAAAAAAAAAAAGTAAAAATTCATCAGTAAAAATTTGAACTTTTGTGGAGGTTCAAACGTATTTATTTTGAATAAAGTTGTTTCCTTGTTGACTTGATAGAAGGGTCATAAATTTCTTACTGAGTGAAAGGAGAGGGGGGGAAAGGAGAAGGGGATATGACGAGTTTTCAAAAGTTTACTGCAAATCTTCCAACCCCTTCCCCCCATTTCCCCTCTTACCCATTATATTCTTTCTGGGCACCATTAAGTTTTTCTTTGTATTTAACAGCATAAGCTGATGTGTCGGACTGATGTAGCTTGGAACATTAGTGGCAGAGCCATGGCTCTTGGCAATGATGATGGGTCTGTCTAAATGTTAAACCGTATTAATGTGAACTTACTCAGTATTTTATTATATATTTTTTATTGACCTCTTGCTAACTAGTTTTATATTGTGTCTAGGACCATTGAAGTATTCACTCCTCCTTCCCTTAGACGGGTGTGTACAATATCTGTTCATAAGAAGATCATTACTTGTCTTGCATGGCATCATGGGTATGGCGATGATAGTGCAGAGGGTAAGGGAACATACATGTCATCTTTTATTGGTATAGTTGGCTACTAAAAAAGTAAGAACATGAGGGAGGGAATAAATAAATGAATGGACGTACGGGCGGATAAACGTAACGAACGAACGAACAAAAGATCGAACTGACCAAAATATCTAATCCAAGAGGTTTTGCTTGCTGTGCTTTGTGAAGTTATAAAGCACTTAGGGATTGGCAGAGCACTCGAGAAGTGTTGAGAAGCACTCCGCTACGCGTCATGCTTTTCCTAACTCTTCTCTAGTGTTCTGCCAACCCCTGGGTGCTTTATAACTGCACACAGCGCGCGCGCGAGTTTTCTATTTCTTCATAATTACACTTCAGTATTTTTTTTAAACATCCACATAATGGACTTCCGTTTTATTTGAATATCTATATAATAAGAATATCAAATGATTTGATTTGATCATAGGAGAAGAAAAGTATAAGTTCTGGTTGGCGTCAGGGTCGAACGAATCAACAATACATATCCACGATCTTAGCAACGCTCTACGTTAGTATGGACCTTACAGGGGGTACCCAGGGGAGGGGTACAAAGTCGCCTCAACCAAATACACTTTTTCCCTTCAAATATTATCAAACCCTAAATCAACGTCTAGCCAAGTCCCATTGAAAAAGACCTCTTCAGCTTGGACGTAATGTTTTCCATTTCAGACCACGTGTCATTCCCTAGAGTATCATTTCTTTGTTTAATGGTTGCTGACATCAGACATGTATGAATATGGAAGGATTAATGGAAAACATTTCCCCAAGCTTAAGTTTTCTACTGGGCTTTAGTTGAAAGGATATCCCTGTTAAAGTAAACTTATAGACTGTCAAATTGGGGAAGGGGGGAGTCAGAAACCCCAGGATCCCCTAAATATGCTCCTGCTTGAGTTCCCCGGTTTAGGGCATTCCAAATGTTAATATCTTAATCAAAAGATTGTCGCTAGGGTTTACATAGTTTCCACTGGGGGCTTGTAAGGGATTACTTCGTTTTAATTTGGACCATAATGATTCATTTATGCTTATCAACGATCAAAAGTGTTGATGATGAATCTTTCACAAGGGCCTTTAATTGCCGTTATCAGCAATCACTGATTTATCTAATCGTTTTTATCATATCTTATCAGGTTCTAATTCTGACACTTCTTCATCACCAACTGCCCCACCCATCACGTCCAGTCATCGTAAGCTCGTCGGTCACTCGGGTCGTATAACAGCACTGTCTTGGAGTCCACATCAGTGTAATATGATCGTCTCAGGGTCCTATGATGGCACTGCTCAGGTACAAGATCATCGAGTCTTTATAATTTTGCTTATTCTTTGGGTGAAATCACATAACTCAAAATCCCTCGAGATATTAATAACAGTGAAACAGCCGCCATGTTTGTTGGTCTAACAAGAGAAGCTAATGAGGAATGCGTTGTTATCGTCAACCAACATGGCAGCTATGACGTAAGATGCACACACTTACGTCATGACATGGTATTTTTCCGGACACTTTTATGCGATTTCCACGTTTAAAATTTAAAAAACCACGATAATAAAGTGTCGCAGAAATTATAATGACGTGAAAATTAAGTGACCTTTCAAGTATAATAATGTCTGGCATTGTTATAGTTATTCAAGAATTGCACTGACGCCCCCCTTACAAAAAAATGAAATGTGAAATTAAAATTTTCAAAAAAAAAAAATCTTTCTTTTCGAAGTTATATATTTAAGGCAAAGCTAGCGTCCTCCGTAATGCAAGCAAACAGGAAAACTTAACAGAATCGGGTTATTATCGTGCGCCTTATTGTTTCAAGACGATATTTCTCGAATTTTAGTTTCATCTTTCACGTTTACCTAAAGTGGGCTCCCTGTGGATTAACCTAACGTATAAGACCAAATATATAAACCGATATCATAATAACTGACGAGCCCACGAAAACGAGAACACCCGGTCATTAGTTCACAATAAAAGATATAAAAGCACATAAATGCATTTATATTCGCGCTATCCACCTTAACTTTGAATGAGCAGCCTTGCAAGATGACTGGGTCAACTCATTGTCGTGCGCTCGTCAGCCATTATGAAACAGTAATGATAAAAAGGTAAATTATACACCGTGAAAAGATGAAAAAACTTACTGACGTTTCGGACGCTAGACCTTCGTCGGAGTAAAAGAGAAAGAGGTGGTAGAAAGGAGTGTGTTTATATGATAGAATAAGACAAAAGAAACCAATGAGAACAAGGTAGGCAAGGAAACAAAAACACAATCGAAAGACAACGGTGAATACCAGATACTAAATGCTATAGCTTGTTTTGATCACAGGTTTGGGATGTCGAGGAAAGCAGTCCTGTTGCTAACTATCGTGACCATGTGGGACGTGTGATGTCTGTAACATGGAGTTTTCTCGATCCTGATGTTGTTTACAGTGGAGGAGAAGATGGGACTGTTCGACCATGGAGGGTTAGTACACAGGATCACACCCATCCCCCCGTTTACGGTAAGTAATAAAGATATCACTGTTTGTTATATTTTAACTCGTTGGGAAGAGTTTTCATTAATTTGCCTTCGCTTACAAAAACCCTCTCTGTACTTGGTCATTTTTCTCTTTTTTTCTCTCTCTCTCTCTTTTTCTCTTCTCTTTTTCTTTCTCTTTCTTTCCTTCTTTCCTTCTTTCTTTTTCTCTTCTCTTTTCTTCTCTTCTCCACTCTTTTCTTCCTCTTCCTTTCCTCTTCCTATTTTCCATTTCCATTATTTTTCATTTCTAATCTTTGATTTCACTTTTCTCAGTTCGATCTCCTAATTAACTTCTACTCATCAAATAATTCATTGAAAACTTAGACAAGCAGTCCTCTCGCGGAGAAAGTAGATCATCAAAGAACAAAAAGAAATCCAAGTCTAAAGCAAAAGATAAGACCTCGCTCAAAGAAGTGAAAGACGACGCGTATGCAACCACTGGAAACATCGATTATCATCAAGAGGGAATGGCTACATTAATACAAGACAGTATTTACGCGTCCAAGGAGTTTGACTCTCAAGAAAAAGCTGGTCTAGAATCGCAGAAAGAAGGTAATCAGACAACGGAACTGTTATCATGGAGAAAACCCATGTTATCAACCAACACAACTAACGTCAATCAACCTGATACAGCAAAGATTGTTTCGTCAGTTGATCTAGCATTTGATCAAAGAAATGACGACCTGTTTGATGCAGAATCTATTGGGGATGATGTCGATGATGCAAGTTCATATACAACTCAGGAATCCGGCCCTACAGTCGTCGTGTCTAAATCTAGAAGTAAGGGTTTTATATGCTTTTATCTAATTTCACGTCCCATTTTCTATTCTACGGTGCCCTGAGGTGCGGGCGAGGCGCTCTCATTATATCCGGAGCACAGATCATTCAAGGGGTAACAGCCAAGTCTTTCTTTACCACTCATTGTAATCCAACCACGTTGCCGGGGCAAGAGGAGCATCTTTTATAAATAATTTTCTCTAATGTGATACCGTATATTTTCAAGGTGATGCAGCAAAGAAGAAAAAGAAAGTCAAGTCACTGTTTCCCTTATCAGCTGTGGCGGACAACAAGTCGAAGGCTTCAACACAGCAAGAGTGCATTGCGCTTGCGCAGTACCTCTATGATAAGCAAGGTTGGTCATTTTCGTAGGTTTTGAATGAAAGATTTTCTTTTAAGTTTGATTGGGAGAGAGCCGCCCGCCAATATATATATTGCTTTTCTTTAAATAAAGTTTATCAATTGATTGAATGATTGATTCATTGATTGAATTTGGCAAGCTGTCACTCACAAACACACACAATACCATTACATTGAATACTTCCTGCATATTTGACAATGTTTTCCCAATTCAGCGTGACAAACCTCCAGATGATTCGTTTTCTTTTGTTTTTACTCTTCGAAAAATTCATGAGAACATGTATACCAAAGGATACGAAAGGAATAACTATGATATCCCGACGAGTTTCAAAACAATAGCTTTTTCATTCCCCTAGAGGTTTGTCGTGTTCAATCGGGAAAACATTGTCACATTACGAATAGGGTCTATTCCCATAAATGTTGATTTTTATGGAGAGAGGAAAACCAGAGAACCTGGAACGTGTTGGGCACCCACGGCTCAAACCACCGACCCCGAGCGTGAACTCAACTTTGGCGAAAGGACGACGTATTAGGAGCATAGACCATCCATGCCATCCTAAATTATAGTATATGACCTCTTTACCCTTAGATGGTACAGCAAGCAGTCCCGATTGTCCTGACGCAATAGTTCCTGGCGAGGCCTCTCACGTCAATCTGGGATTCTTTGCTGATCGCCGTAGCGCGTACAAAATGATCGCTACTGAAGGTTAGTCCTTTTCTTGTTGAAAGATTTCTACGTCCGAAGAGTTAAACGATATCTCAAAGAAACTTCCAAAAAAATTTCCCCTAGGCCGCTTATACTTTACTGTCAATGTACCTTTTAGGTCTTGATCTTGAGGACGGGGCTTATTTTGAAGGAAAATGTTTTTTAAAAATACACTGGGCTTAATGTTTGGGATGACACTGTGCTTCAAAATACTGTAATTAATGTTGTAAGCTGCGGTCAAGAACTAATAAGGTGCTTGCCTTTGTATGTACGTTATGTTTTCCATTTGCAAAGCCATTGCGTACGTTTTTATGATGATTTGCGTGCAATTTACGACGCGTGTTTTGTGTGGAACGTTTAGTTGAAGACGTCAGAAAAGAAATCATTTTTTCTATTAAGGTCAGCACCATTCTTCTGCAAACAACCACGACTATCAGCTGCAACTAGAGGTCTGGAAAGGAAATCTTGGAGGCGCATTGGAAATGGCCATCAAAGCAAAGCAACTCACTGAATGGCTCGTAGCGCTAAGTCCCTTGGGTGAGTACTAAAAGTCACAGTTGCTGTGGCAACAATTGTTAATAGTTCCCCTTGCTGTGGGTTTGAGACTGTGAGGGCTGGCGTAAGAATTGTACCAGACAAACTTCCATTGAATTGTCAAACTTGGGTAATCGTCAACTGCCTGCTAAATAGAGGTTTGCCGCTCAAAGATGGTATACTTGAGCGCAAAAATCCTTTTTGGGAATTTGACAACTGACCGCTTCTTAGGTGACGCTCATTGTCAAGAGTGACGCATGTTTTTATTTTTTCTTTGTACTCGATAGCTGGACATGATGTATGGTTGAATACAGCAGAGTCATTTGCAGACCAGTTGGCTTCTCAAGGGGCACACCAGAGAGCCGTGCTTTACTATCTTTCCTGTCATAAAGTATACCGGGCTATAGATGTATACAAGAATCAATCCATGTTTAGGTAAGCTATACAACGAATCGAAAAATGGCGACCGATTTGAATAACTGTTGTTCTGGACTGAGTAGCGTCGTGTTCGCGTGGAAACATAAAAGTGTTTGGCATGTATGAGAGGCTAGTCGGCCCAGAACAATAGTTATTCAAATTGGTCGCCATTTTTCGATTTGGTGTATAGATTAGTGTATTCTTTTAGAGTTAAAACAATATATGTTTTGACTTAAGAAAAACGTCTTGCAAATGTACGCATTTTAAACTGCGTACTCTCTTTGGTAGAAATATTTGAGGAAAAAAAACACAGTTGGACGTCATCGGTCATGACGCACCATGGTCGTTATCTCCTGAAAGGTCGACTATGTGGCTATGCTGCACAACTTGCTACTAGCTGATACGCCTTAGAGTGCTACCACATATCCATGAAAAACTTTGTAAGAAATTGCACAAATGTGAACAAATTAGTAAGTTCAGTAGACCTCAGTAATCCGTACACCTACAAGACTCTGCACTTTTTTTAACAATTTTGTTAGTTACCTTTTCACGAATATATGGTATGCACTTTATAGTAGCTTTGTGCTGGAAAATTAAGGGTGTCTAGATGGATAACAATTGGTCTCTTTATCCTGTTCTTAACAGGGAAGCCATTGGCCTCGCTAAAGTGAGGCTCTCACCCTCAGACCCAGTCCTTAGCGACCTGTATTGTTCCTGGGCAAGAAAACTGGAAATGGAGAATTCCTATGAACAAGCTGCAAAATGGTAAGAGGAAATGAATTAGAATTAGAAAGTGGGATATTGGATAAATGGGAGAGGAGGAGATGAAAAATATGAGGAAGGAAAAATGGATGAATAGATGGGAGGTGTACATTGATGGGATGGGGTGAATAAATATTATATTTTTATTTATTTATTTAAATATTTAATAATATTAATTTTTTCTTTCTTGCATTGCGCTTTTGATCCTGATCATATCAGAACTCATAAAACCGTTTGCTCCAAATACCGATCCACTAATATCACTGCTGTTGGCTTTTGCTGACGCCTCTAGTATATATTTCTTGTCTTAAGCTTTACTTCATTTTATACTTTAATGTATTTTTGTTTAAATGTAGTTTATATGTACATGTCTTTTATCTCAGCCTGAGCTCGCGTGGACTTCGAGTTTTTTCTCAGCCTGTGCAAAGTTACTAGATAAAATTAAAAAAAAGAAAGTTCGAAGAGAGGAGACAAACGGGTGGCTAGATGGGGAGAAAAGAAAGGATGGACGGGAGTGACTGTGTTGTCGAGTGGATGATTGATGGATATAAAGAGGGATGGATGGGTTGGATTGGTTGGTCGAGTGAATAATAAAAAGATACTGAAAGGTATTACCTTAATTATTCAAATTGTCGTTTTTCAGTTACATAGCTGCGAGTTTACCAGCTGAAGCTGCGAGAGTCTTGAGTACACGAGGTGACCAATCATCTTTGGCCACAGCTCTACAGGTACACAATGCAACATAGTCAAAGAACAGATAGATCACATGAGCTGGGAACTACGCAATGTGGTGGTTCTGTTTCTGACCGTAACCGTTACCTTGAATCTTCAATATCCTCTTGCTTCATTTAAGTCAGGGCATGGGTATCTCACAGATCGAATCCTGAAACAACCTCTAGGCTGATCTAAGTCAGGGCATGGGTAACTCGCAGATTGAAACCTGAAACAACCTCTAGGCTGATCTAAGTCAAGGCAAGGCTAACTCGCAGATAGAGCCATGAAGCAACCCCTGGGCTGATCTAAGTCAGGGCATGGCTAGCTCGCAGATTAAACCCTGAAACAGCCTCTGGGCTGATCTAGCTCGCAGAGCGAATGGAAATTTAATGTGTTGGCTTTTGAGCAAAGTACTTGCATCGCCAAAAGTGCTATCGTAATCCTAACAGTTTTTATTTCTTTCCTTTAGGTGTCAGTCATTTCTGGTGAGGACCAGCTTGCCTCGTCTTTAGCTGTCCGTGTATTACATATTTGCTTAGAGACTGGTAACTGGGATGCTGGACACAAGGCTTTGGCGCTGTGTACTGGAGTAGAGGTTTGTTGCCGTCTCAGTTTCGCTATTTTTGCAATGGAAAAAAATTGAATTCTCTCAAACGACAAAAACCAATCCGACCTTAGTAAATGTATTCGTAATTTGGGCTAAAAAATGTTTCCTTGAGTGGTTTTTGGACCGATTTGAAGCGTGTCACGATACAAGTTTCTCTCTACTAATGATGCATAAACGCTTTTATCGTTAAAAGCGGCGGCCATCTTAAATCACAAGGCATTGTGGTTCATCCAGGGGGCGAATAGACAAAGCTTTGTTACAATTATTGCGTCGATTGACATTTACAAAAATGGACTAAGAAAATTTTTAAAATATCGTGGGGTCGATATTTCAGCGTCTCTGTTTTGTTTTGCCCCCTGGGCGACTCATTATGCCTTGCGATTCAAGATGGCCGTCACACCTTCTACGTCGTCCATTGTCGGATCGGTCCAAAACCAGTCAGTCACTTTTTTCAGCGCCCACATTTGGGATACATTATTTAAGTTGGTTGATTTCTTTCACACTCCAGCTTAACTAAATACTTAGCAATGTCTGTTTTCTTTAAACCAGGGACATCTTTTCGCTCTTTGTGTTCATGAGTTACTGGTGAAAGAACTTGTTGGAGCAGGTTTTGTACAAGACGATGATTTCAAGGATAAAATTCATTCTGAGCTCTTCACTGTCAAAGTCAATGAGAAGAACACGAAGCTAGACTCTTTGATAGGTAAGGAGAAAACATATTTCAGCCATCACACAGGTATAAATCAACTTCAAAATGTACGATTCTTAGTATTTTATCCTCACTGCATACTCATTGCCGAGTCACGGGAATTAAGATATGGAAGGTGACCGCGACTGCTGGCAATGAGCATGCGAAAAGCATGCGATGCGTCGTCAACCGCCACCAGGGGAGGTGGGTGAGGTGAATCTTCTACTCTCTCCTTAGGCAGCTTGCGACAGAATGATTTAAGGATATGGGTGTTGCGCTAATATAGGGAGGGGTCGCAAAGCATTACACCCGCACTGCGCAAACTCCAATGTCCATAAATGGGGGGTTGCTAAATTCCTACGTGACACGCTAATTGTGTATGCAGTGAAAATAGTGGCCATATTTGGATGTTTTTGTTTGTTTGTTTGTTTTCGGTTTGTTTGTTGTTTGTCTGTTTGTCTGTCTGTCTGTTTTCGTTGTTTTGTTTGCCCAAACATTCCCATTTAACAGAGGTTTCTAACCTGATGTTTTTACTGCAATTGTTAGACAGTATTATGGGAAGTCAAAGTGTTATATCGCCATGGTTACTAGACACGCCTACAAAAGATTGGTTCATAGGACGGGTCTTGAAAGCCTGGGTTCAAGTCGGTGGTTTCACTACACGTTCAATGTTGGAACGAGCAATGCAACAGTTGATGGCATACTGTCAATCAAACTTGAATGAGAACTTGTCAATGAAGCAGGTAAGCGACTGCTATCTTTGTGGGTATGTCTGTCTGTCTGTCCAGTATTTGTACGTCCGCACTGTGAATATTTACATTACACTGTACAGACATCAACTGTGCAGATTACTGACGAGGCCGGTAAGGCAAATTATTGATGGTTTTCACGTCGGCCATGTTGGAGGAATTTAACAAAAGAATTGTCAATTAATTATTTTGTTATATCCTCCAACATGGCCGCCGTGTCTTTTGTTATTTAATTCTCTTGGGAATGGTTGAAAACCATCAATAGTTGACAAACAAGATATGACTATGAATACTAATGCTAATCAAAGATGACACGTCTCTCTGCCCAAGTCTGTTTCTGTCCCTCTTCCTCGCTTTTTTGGTCGTTGGAATGTCAAGTTGTCTGTTTGAAATGCCTTAAATGCCGGTCTATGTGCAATCTATCTTTGCTTCTGTATTACTATAATTATCTAACTATTGATGGTTTTTAACCATTCCCAAGAGAATTAAATAACAAAAGACACGGCGGCCATGTTGGAGAATATAACAATAGAATTCATTGACAATTCTTTTGTTAAGTTCCTCCAACATGGCCGCCGTGAAAACCATTAACTCGACCGTCTACTTCTGTCTACCAGTCAACGAAAAAAAAATTATTCTCTGTTCTGTTTTTGCAGGTACTGATAAGAATATCATACGATATTTCCCTTGGATTACTACGTGGTATCACCCAAGACACCTACTCATGCTCTTTACCATGGCTACAGGCTTTAGATACCTGCTGTAAATCCCGCTTCCTCGGTTTCCTCTTTCTGCCCCAGTTTCTTTGCGTCCTTCTCCTTCCACAGGGAGTCCAGTCTCTAAGAGACATATCATGTATTGGAAAAAGCCTCGTAGAACCTACAGAAGAGGAACATAGTTCTATTCCAAGTGTTCAGTCTTCTGACGATGAGATTTTTAGCTTTTTTGATGGTTTTTACAACTTAATGTTGTTGTATAAGATTTGGTGGAGAGACCCTTCTGTCTTGAAAAGGTTTAACGGACATGTAAGTCATGATGGCGTAGGTGATCTGGATCCAGTTATATTCGACAAAGTAAATCCCTTACCAAGTAACAGTGTTTGCGCAGGACATCAAAGCGACATGGCCATTGATGTGCCTCTCAAAGAAAGTAATTCTCATAGCAGTGGTCACGTCGATGCAGCGTTTCATGTTGACGACGAGAAAAGGGATGACATTGCTACTTCAACACAGCTGTATCAGAAAAGTGATAGCTTTTTAGAGAAAAAAGCTATTCACAAAGAGCCTCTTTCATCTTGTACTTCGTTGAATGAGATTCTATCTAATGGTCCCAAGGAACCTTTAGACTTACACTTTGTCATTTCTCGGGTACGTGATGCCCTGCTGCGTAAAGATCTTGTTGTATGCTCGGCCCTCAAAGAACGACTCTTGGAAGTTAAAAAACAAGTGATTCTTCTGCGCTCTAGAAGAATATTAGAATCTGTTGTTGTGAATAAAGCTCCTGCCAAGAAAAAACAGAGCTCAAAGAAGAAAGAAAACCAAAAGTTGGCCTCGAAAGTTGTTGCTGAAAATCTAAGTTCCAAGAGCACTGAAGTGGGAGAAGATGATGAGATGGAAAATGGGACCCACACCCCCACGACTAACGAAACTGAAAACGAAGCCTTGACAGAAGCTGTTAAAGATCTGGGATGCACTATGATGATTGAGGATGATGAGATGGACGATGGTAACACAGGGAGTGGCGACATAGGAGATCAAAGATATAGGGATGTTGAGATGTTAACTGCGCCTGCGCGACCTGAACCACTGGATGTGAGGTATAAAGGAAAAGGATGGTCACTTGAGCTGATGCAAAGTGAAGAACAACGTTTACTTGAAGAATTGTCAAAATATCCATTAAAGGTACCCCTTGTATATGACATCAAAGCAGCTCAATTTGGAGGACAAAACAAAATAAACTCAATCTCCTGAGAATTGATAACTAGCTAAAAACTAGTGTGAGCTGCGTCGGTGTTTCTAATGAAACAGTAATGATAAAAAGGTAATAATAAAAAGCTAAATAATGCACCGTGAAAAGATGAAAAAAATTACTGACTTTTTGGATGCTAGTCCTTCGTCTTTTACTCCAAAGAAGGACTAGCGTCTGAAACGTCAGTAAGTTTTTTCATCTTTTCATGGTATGTAATTTACCTTTTTATCATTACCATTTTCATCTCCTGAGAATTGGAAAGCTATTGTTATGTCCTCCGAATCGACCACTTCAGGCGCTAGCCATCACGTGGTATAAATCGTATTGAATTGTGTTACGGTCACTACAAGGTTCGGAAATTGTTCTCGGATTTCGGTACGAATGTACTGACTTTTAAACAAGTTATTTACTCGATTTGTTTAGTTAGCTCCCTAAATACAAGCAAAATATCATTTTTCTAACTCGATTGAAGCTTTTCTTGCTGCTATTTAGAGAAACAGATAAACAAACCAAGTAAATGATTTGTTCAAAAGCAGTACTTTGAACGTAAATCCAATAACAATGTGTTTGTTGTAAATGTTTTTATTGCAAATCGGTGATTCTTTTTAGCTACTTTTTAGCTACAAGCTGTAGAAAGTGTGTTTTCAGTAAATTTCACCCATGGGAATCAGCACATGATTACTTAGCTGCACATGGCCTTTTTACGATAACTTACAAATTTCTCGCGCGCTGATTGGTTATTTATTATCATCATAAAGAGGACAGACAGATAAAGCTGACGTCAACGAGCGCGCGCTCTTTCCATTGGTTGTTTTGATCGCTAAAAATGAGAGGTTTTAATCGTTTTTGTTATTGTAAAAAAAAAACCAGACATCTGTTTTTTATGTGTCTGTTCTCTTATTGACGATAAATTTCATCGACGAAATTTATCGTCAGTGAGAGGACAGACACATAAAAAACTGGTCTCTATTTGTTGAATTGAGCAACCGATTTTAGCTGCAAAAAATATAGGCATTTTCCACCTTACTTTTTAAAAATTTGTTCCCTTTTTTTTTTTTTTTTCCCACTTCCAAGGATTTACCATTCCCATACCCTGTTGAAGCGGCATTGGTATTAGGTCACCTGTGTAGTCACGTGATCGCACTACCATGCCATGAGCCTGCGGTGCTGTATGAACTTGGACTTGTGGCAGTAAAATCAGCACTGGAGCATGCTCAGTGGGAACAGGAACTGAATTGCCTCAAGCAACTGGAGACAAAATTAACAGAACTGGCCGGCAAAGAGTGAAGAATGAAATGGTCAACTTTAGAAGGTAAATTCGTAAAGAATTCTACTTGTCAACTCTGCGAAAACTACCCCAAAATAGCTGAAACTCATGTAAGTTTCTATGGCAACACCATCAAACATACCAAACCGATTTTTTGACCCTGCGCTATAACAAACATAAGTTTTAGCCATTTGGGGTTAATTTTCGCAAAGATGTTTCTGTCTGATGATTAGACTTTATTGGAGCCATTGGATGAGTCGTCTTTTTCATATTCTATATTCTCGACAACGAGAAAAAATGTGAAAGAATAGTGAGCACCATTGTTATTTATTTTATAAAGGCTTTCAAATGAGGATTACATCCTGTAAGGCTCAGATATGCACTTTAATTTCCAACATTTGTTTTGGTTGTTCCAAAAAAACCTTAGTTCTAATGCGTCTTTTACGTTATGAATAACACGCTTTTAGTGATAATGTTATGTCGTATGAGATAAGATTTCACTAATAACAATACTGCAATAGAATATAAATATCCGCCCTAGAATGAAAACATAGTGAATAGGTTTAAACGAAGTTTGAAGAAGCAGCAATAGACGATGTTAAATTAGGAATCTTTATCCGTGTTATATATTGTGTCGTCGGAACGGATGTAGAGATCTTTCTTTTTTCTAACCTTTCCATTATTATTTTTTATGAAATATTTGAAATTTGAAATATAACACGTGCACGGATCCACTACGCCTCGTGTTCCTAAATTCTCGTGCTCTGCAGCTCCCAGCTTGTTTCATTATGCGTGCGCGCTTTATACTCCTTGAATATACCGGCGTGTCGCTAATTCTTGAGTTTTTTTCAGCAAAAATAAGAAATACACCAAATTAAAAAAAAATTATAGAAGATGCCCGTGGCGAGAATATTACCATTCCGGATGGTGTTTGTATTTCTCGACATGCAAGAAAATTAATTTGACTCTTACTAGTCCTTGACCAATACTAATGCCTGTCCGGGTATGAATCTAGCTTTTAATAAAGCTGGATATTGATTGATGTGGAGATTATCTTAGGACTCATATCGAGAATCACTGAGGACGTAAAGAAACCCTGGCAGTGACCATCCTCAGTGCCTAGTTTAGTTTAGTTTAGTTTATTTGTCGCAATATAAACATAGATTTTATGAAACTTGAGACATACAAATTTTGTGACTGGCGAAGAAAACAGAACTTTCGTTCCAATTGATATTCCCTCTTCATACAATTTACATACAGTACAAACATGATTAATTTAAAATTGACGAGGAAAAAACGATAATAAAAAGAAGCACATATCAAAATTTATCAAAATTCAAAATTTATCAAAAAGACACCTTATACTAACCACCTTTTGTTGAACAACTCATTTTAAAGCGCCTTTGGTCATATCCATATGGAAAAGAACGCTATATAAAACCATAAGTCATAAATCATTATAGATTGAACCTTGAATACTATATGTCTGTCAAAAACTCAGAAATTTTGCGTTTAGCAAAGATTTTCATCTCCTATCATTGTAAAATCAGTGAAATAGCGCTTAACTTGAGGCAATATCTTTTTTTTCATGGTACTATAATATGAAATTTAGTCTAGTCGCGGGTTTTCAAATTTACAGGAATGTATTGTTTTGATCAATTTATTTTCACAGCAACAAATGTCAAATACACAGTGAATTTGAGTTTTGAGTTTTTGCGGGTAATTCCTGGCAAAGACGTCTTTTTTTATCATAATCATAACTTTGTTTTTTATATATATGAATATCATCAAATGTAATAAAGTGATAGCTTCTTGGAATTAATTTTTGCCCCTGCCATTGTACGAAGGAGCGTATAGTACATAGCAGATGTAGAGTTTGACGGGGATTTTCTAGAAATGACAATTCTTCTTCATAAATATTTACTTTGCCAGTTTTCAACATATTTAAAAGTATCATCAAATATGGTAGAGATATAGCTAAATTAATTGTTTTCCTAGCGATTATAAGAGTGCATACCGAAGATATTAAATTTTTGATTGGGCTTTCAGGAAATGAAAGTTCTTCTTTAAAAAACTAATTTGTACTGGTTTTGTACTGAGGGATTCCTAGTGCTTCTGTAACTATCTGGTATTATTTTTTCTTCGTATGACGCTGCAAATATGTTTATGTCTAACAATGGAGGGAGGTTCCTGAGGATCAAAGTTCGAATTTTCTACTTGAATGTTTTGAAATGATTATTCGGCCTAAATCTAGTTTTAGTATAGTTGAGTATTAAAAAAATAATCCTTATACTGCCTTTTTTTTTTTTTTTTTTTTTTTGCTGCAGCACTAAGCAATAAGAAATAATAATTAGATATCTGTTATTGTTGATTTATCTGGAAAAGCAAGTGCCTTGATGCACTCATAACACACACAAAGTGAGTATTTACACATGGATTGTATTTACTTCGGTGAATACATTTCATATTACTTATCTTGGTTTTTAGCCAATTGGTGAGAGAAGGTGATTTACAGTTTAAGAGTAGCACCGTGAATTTCACACGTTCGTGTGATTATGTCATGAAAATCGCTCTCTGCCGAAGCAGTAATTTCATTAGCGACAGGTGCATTGGTCTTAAGACGATGTTTCAATTTTATTGTTCAACGAAATGCAGTTTTCTCCCTACCTTAACCAGGTTTTTCATGCCTGTATTCTAATTTACTAAGTCACAGAATGGTCTGTTCGAATATTGCATGATCAATTTACAGGTAAGAAATTCAGTGAGAGATTTAAACTACGATTGAAATTACAATAATGTTCCAGTAAGGTTCCGATGTCACTTCAAATCACCCATATCATCATACTTTTTGTAGAAAACCCTTGTAATAGACATCTTAAAAAAAATACCAGGAATGATGTCCCATAATTTCTGATATACTTTTGATATACTTTTGAATATGAACAAAAATGGATCAGAAATTCTGCAGCATATTGCTGTATATTTATGTATCATGTATAGTTTTTCCACATAAGTTTATCTATCACTGTTCTCCTAAAATCGTTCTTTGTTTGGTCTCTCGCTCTTAGTATAAAAAGGAATTAATATAAAATTTATATAATGTTAGCTTTTTTGTTGCGATTTTATAATCGTAAGTAATCTCGTATTTTATAATTATTTAACTGGTGTACGCAGCAGGTGTACTTTTAGTTAAAGTTCATTTACATGATTGTATGTATTAATAGAGTTTATTTGATAGAGTTCTCTCCCTTGCCAGAGGGGTTTTTCTCCAGCTCCGGGTTCTCCTGTTGTCCTTCTTTCGTAAAAATGAACGTAGGAGTTGAGAGTTGTGTGCTTAGAACGTTCAAAGTAGTGTTAGTGAGTGTGGAGTGAGATATACTTTAACAATGCCTCTGGCTAGGGAGAGTCGGCAACTAATCCCCGTATCACGACATTCATTTCATTTCATTTTATTTTATTTTATTTTATTTTATTATTCATTTTTTGTTATTTTTATTATATTTATTATTATATTATTATTATATTATTATCATATTATTATTTATATTATAATTTATTTTATTTATTTATTTTTTTTAATTATATTTTTATTATTATTACGACAATAGCATGGATCAGGGCTAAAGTATCTTTTTCCCTGCTAATATCGTCGCTTCTCTGTCTCCGTGGATCAAGAACTTTGAAACGAACATTCAATGACATTAATAACATTAATAACATAGATCTTGATATTCAGACTGTAGAAAGTTCAATTTTATAATTAATTATTATACTATATATATCATTCATTAGAATTTTTCCTATTTTTACTTAGTTTTATTTTTTTTTTCAATTTTATTCTATCATAGTTATATTTATATTACAGATTTTGAAACAATATTTTCATAGATTTTTTACAGATCATTCATACTGTTATTGTGCGATATTGACTCTGATAATTTTGCTCTCAGATATATATTTGTATTTGTAATAATGGTTATTTATATTATATTAAATATTGTATTTGATTCTTTTATTAATTTTCTTTTTTTCTTTTTTTTTTAATTTTTTATATTATTAACTGGAAAAAATCAAAAAAGGTTGTCATCGCCAAAGGTGATAGGGAATAGGCGAATAGCAATATGACATAGTTCATTCCAAGATCCAAGAATAGCTGGAATGACTTGTGTTTCTGCTTCTTATTCTCGTCAAGAACATGGACCTTAGTGTTGAGACTGATTCGATGTTCTTTATATTCAACGAAACCATTTCCATGTTAGAATGACCTATTGCATATCGCCTTTGGCGATGACAACGTTTCTTGAAATAGAAATTTGAAATTTTTGAATACACTTTCAAATACTAGTATAGATATAACTGTCACGTGACCAGCAGGTTTTTAAGCTCTTAACAGCTTAAAATCATTTTAAAGACTCTCTTTGTTGGCTCTTTACACCGTTAAACACTTTATTTATTCTAACCATGGTTGTTGAAGACTTTTAAATGCATCACTTTGTCGCTATTCATGTGAAGGTTTTATTTATTTTTGTATGTTGTTTCGGTCAACATAATATATGAATATGAATATGAAATATAGGTTCTCTGACACCCATTTGCACGCTAGTTTTCTTTTATATTAGGATATGACGCATGGCTTTTGAGTTAGAAATGTGATTTTTCGTATATTATCAACAAAACATAAAAGCAGAAAATTGTTTTTAGAATCAGATCTCCCGCCCATTTCAGATCTCCGACAACGTTTTTTGAATTAAGTGTATTTTTTCTTGTGAAGATAATGTAATAAAAAAACTATTCTTTGCTCTAGAAGTTTCTTAAGATATTCTGAAAACACAAGCTTACTATTTTTTTCAGTTTCTTTCAGCCAGTTTCTTTTTAAATCAAACTTACGTTTGTTGATCAAAATAACAAGTGATCGTGTCATTAAAATAAACAAAGTAAACATCTGTCATGGGTAAAATAGGTCATAATGATTAAGGAAAAAGGATATTGTTCATCGAGAATAGCTTTTATTTCGCCCAAATTATTCGTTCTTATCTTTTTTTTGGTTTTAATGAAGACAACTGAAGTAGCGCTGAATAAGAACGGATAACCGCAGGTAATTCTTTTGACATGGGAGTTGTTGCTGATTCCGTCCATTAGTGCTTCACGACATCATTTGGCGGAATTATTTTTGAAGTTTTAAAATATTGCCTCTCAAAATGGAAAACATGGATTGAAGTATTTGTGGGGTGGCATGAAATTGACTGTTGCAGCAGGTTTGAAAAATAAATTGAAATAAATAATATATATATATATATATATTTATTATATAATTACCAATGAAATATCTATTTTTCTCTATTTCGAAAAATTGATATCTTCACACGTGAAAATAACATGTTATTTTCACGTGTGAAAATAACACCATTGCGATGGCTATTCGAAAATACACGAAAAGAATTGCCTGAAAAAGCCAAAACATACTTTCATTGATAATTATATAATAAACAAAATATTACATGGGCGCTTGGAGATACGAAATTTATCTTCTCGTGTTGAAAATCTCTCACTCGTTCGCTGCGCTCACTTGTGAGAGATCTTTTCAACACTCGAAGATAAATTTCGTATCTCCGCGCGCCCATGTAATATCCTCTATTTATCATATAATTATCCATAAAATACCTATATTTCTCTTTTTCGAAAAACGGATATTTTCACATGTGAAAATAACATGTTATTTTCACATGTGAAAATATCGTTACCATGTGTATTTAAGCTATTAGTTAGTTATAATAATAAAAAGCTTATTAAGTTGATTTTATGGATAAATATATAATAAACAGAATATTACATGGGCGCTTGGAGATACGAAATTTATCTTCTTTTGTTGAAAATCTCTCACTCGTTCGATGCGCTCACTCGTGAGAGATCTTTTCAACACTTGAAGATAAATTTCGTATCTCCGCGCGCCCATGTAATATCCTCTCTATATATATCCCAAAATATGTGGTTTTAGATTTGAAATATTCTCTTGTGTATGTTATATCTTAATTAAGTTCGATCTAAATCATTGCAATGTGGTCCCTAATTTTTCATCGTTTCCTTGCTAATAAATGTAGCACTCTGCATATGTCTTTTGTCTAGACACCTAGTTAATTTCGGATTGGTTTTCCGAATAATGTAGAAAAGTAACTAGAATTTGAAAATTTATTAAAGGAATTTCCAAAAAGTTTCTTATTTCAGTGATATGTCTTCCTATTGGAAGGGCAAACGCACGCACAATCATAGCTGATCAAACCGGCACACTTATTAGTATTCGCGTCATTTAATTCAATGCCTTAATTCTCTCTCTTTCCGTTTTTGCAGGAAAAACGTAAACACCATCCAATTATAGACCTTTCACTTATTTCTAGAAAAAAATATAAATGCGTACTTGAAAGCGTAGAGGGTTTGTATAGACGATAGTTCTAAGAGCGTAAAGACTGCATTTCTTTCCTCAACGCAATCAAAGCGCTACACTTGAATTAGAATCTTGAGGAATTAAACTCGAGGCTTGAGCCAAGACAAACTTTTAGGAGCTCTAATAGCTTCAATCAAAGCTAGAGATATTGAGAGAAGCTCGTAACTAATTGTGATTTTTTTACTATTCGTAGAAAAACTTCCTGAGGAGACATGAACTTCACGATTTCGGTCAACTTGAACAACACCTTAAATTTCACAGAATGGCGCACCAACGGCTCTTTAGATTACGACAAACGATCTTCTATGGCAGTTCTTGCTCAGGCAGCTTCCTTGGCAGTGATCATGTTCTCATCTATCTTCGGAAATATTCTCATTCTACTGGCTATCTACATAAACCGACATTTACGCGAGATAACCAGTGTATTCATAGCGAATCTCGCTTGCGCAGACCTTCTGTTATCTCTCATAGGAATGCCATTTACGTTGGCATCGTCCATAACGTATAACTGGATCTTTGGTGAGCACGTGTGTAGGTTCCATGGAATGGCAAACGGAATATTCTGTTTTGCTTCGATGCTTTCTTTAGCAGCCGTGTCCTTTGAACGGTTTGTTGCCATAACCAAACCCTTAAAATACCGTTTGATCATGACTCAAAAGACTGTGACAATCATGATAGTATATGTATGGTTCCAATCGATTTTCTGTGCGCTGTTGCCTGTGTTTGGCTGGTCGCGTTACACTTATGTACGCAATGAATCGATGTGTACTGGAGACTGGCCAAGCGATATACCATATGTACTCTTTCTCTTTGCTCTGAACTTTTTCTTCCCTTTAATAATAATGAGCTATTGTTACTACCACATATTTAAGACAGCAATCGATCACTCCAAGCGTATAAAAACTGCTACTGAATGCATCGGAGTTTTGGATAAAATAGAACAGCGTCAGAAACCGAAAGACAATGAACTTGAAAGCAACGTTCGTGAAGAAGATATCGCCAAAGAAATGACCAAAGAAGAAGACCTCGCTCAGAACAAATCTACCAAAAAAGAACACGATTTCGCTCAAGTAAAATCCATAGAAATCGAAATAAATACTTCTCAGGAAAACAAGAGACAAAGAACAGAAAAGAAATACAAGCAAGACAAGAAAGCAGCCAAAACTCTTCTACTCGTGATGGGTACATTTTTATTTTGTTGGTTTCCTCACGTTCTCGGCATGACGTGCCTACTTTTTCCATCATGCCCCTGGCCTGACGAATTCTTCGCGACCACAACATGGTTGGCAATGATGAACAGTGGTTGCAATCCTATTATCTATGGGCTTCTTAACAGACGGTTTCGACAAAGTTTCAAAAAGTTAATCTTCTGTGGAAAATTAGGTAGACGAATAGAGAACGCAGAGAGTTAGTCACCTGCTTAGGTTTCGTCTCGAGGAGGTTGTCAAAGACCACCTTTTCCATTTAACACTGCAAAAAACTCGCTCATTTTCTTTTGAACTCAGATAGAGCGGCTTTCGTGTGAGTGGAGAATATACTAATAGCGCGTACATGGCATACCGCATAGCATTTGAGTTGGATTTCCATCGATTCTCTACAATTTATCTAATTACGGTCTGCGTATTCCGCACTTTAGAAAGGCATACAATCTGCCCTTCCCTGTTCCACTCCTACGAAATCTGCTTACGTTCAATGCAGAGATGCAATGCAATGATAGAACCCGCCCTGTTATAATAGCGATAAATTCTGTAAGATTTCTGCCTTTTTGAGACTCGCCTTTTCATTGTTTGGGAGCCAGACATAGAACCCGCCCCGTGTTATGTTTAAGTTCTGCTTTTGAGCCTCTCGCCATTTCATTGTTCCCGAGCTAGAGATAGAAGCCGCTCTCTTTTTATAGCATCGCGAGGTATATTTCAAGTTCGGCGTCTGAGACCTTTCGCCATGCTTTTATTCCCGAGCCAAATATAGAACGCGCTCTGTTTTTACAGCGTCGAGTCCTGTTTAAGTTCGGCTTCTGAGACCTTTCGCCATGTTTTTATTCCCGAGCCAAACATAGAACGCGCTCTGTTATTACAGCGTCGAGTCCTGTTTAAGTTCGGCTTTTATGACTCTCGCCATTTATTTATTTCCGAGCCAGAGATAGAACCCGCTCTGTTATTACAGCGATGAGTTCTGTTTAAGTTCGGCTTTTGAGACTCTCCTGCGCCGTTTTCTTATCGCGAACATCTCTGCTACTTAGGAGGGGAGGGAAACAATAATTAATAAATAATAATAATAAATAATAATAAGTAAATAATCTATCCGAAAGATAGGCCGACGCACGAGAAATATATAATAATATAATAATGATAATTAATACATTTGCTTTTAAGGATGTCCTCGAAAATAAAAATAAAATCGTGATTCTCAGTTTATTTATTTGAAATATTTATTTATTATGTTCTTTATTATTCGTTTCTTTGTATGTTTTTGAAAATCGTATCCTGTTTTGACTCACGTACGTGGTGTTCAGTGAAGAGGCTTGTCACCTTCCAACGCAGCCGTCTGAATCAAAGCACTCTTCAGCCAACTCAAAACATCTAAGTATACCCCTGCGCACGTTTGTAATTACACCAGCAAGTAAACTCAACTTAGCGGTTATTAATTAAATTTTGAATATTATTAGTTATTAATTTTCCTCAACTTTGTCTGCTCGTTTACCAACATAATTTATTCTGTGTTCTTCTCTTCATAATTTCTTCTATATACTCAATTGAAGAATCGTTGCTGGTCTCAGAAACATAGAAGCTGAGACCGAAATGGCACATGGGAAGTACGTTTATTAGATGGATGCTATGACCGGCGACCCGTGGCATCATCCACTGTTTTTAATACACGTTTGGCATTCTAAACCGACTGCATGGATGGCGTAAATGAATAAATTATAACATAATTATGTTATTTCCCATGTGCCATTTCGGTCTTAGCTTTTATGTTCTATGTTTCTGAACCCGACAACGATTCTTCAATTGATTGTATACAGCTTATTCAAAAAAGGTTGAATATACTGAATAGTGCATTCCAAGACCAAAGGGCATTGTGGGTCTTGTTAATTTAAAATAAAAAGTAAATGTACAGCAATGAACTCTCTACATGCAGTCAGTATATTGTTTCAGATGGAATACACTAAAAATAGAATAAACTCTCTACATGTAGTCAGTATATTGTTTCAGATGGAATACACTAAAAATAGAATAAATAATTATTATTAATCCTATTTTAGAAAATATCACGATGACCCACAATGCACTTCGGTCTTGGAATGCGCTATTCAGTAAGCAGTATTCAGTATTCAAGCTTTTTTGAAATAGCTGTACAATACATTTCAAGCTTAGTAAGGAGCATGCAAGATGCAGAATGCAGAATGCAACATGCAACAAAAACCTTCACCCACCATTTTGGAAATTGCTGTATATTACATCGTATGTACGTACCGTGCAGACCGTAATATCGAATAGACATTTTTAGCTACGGCATCACTTACTTAATTAAATTGTTGAAGGAATTTGCATTCCCAAAATTATAGTCGAGATTTTCAGTGGAAAAAAAAGCATAAAATTTGGTGTAGATATATTTGAGGATAAAATAAGGAAGTTCAGTGGGAAAAATATTTATTTAATGAAGTGAACATCGCAGCATTTTACTATAGATTCCATGTTACTACCAGAGCTTCAAGTCAAAAGTGCCAAATTGCGTTTGTTTTCCCCAACGAGTTTAGAGAATGGCTCAGAAAGTTATAGACTAATTCCATAAGCCGTAGTTTTCGCTCCGTTCTTGGTTCGTCGTGATCAATATCCAGAATCGACAAAATGGCGAATACACCGACTTATGAGTGGAATTAGTCTTAAGAAAATTAGAACTTCTGGGCCCGGTTGTACGAAGGGTGAATAGCGCTATTCGATGGATAAATCCTTATCCAGTGGATAAATCCTTATCCAGTGGATAAATAAATGCTGCTATCCAATAGATTTATCCACTGGATAAGATTTATCCGTCGGATAGCGCTATCCAACCTTCGTACAACCGTACCCTGAAGAAGAATTCTAAGTTTTTTCAGCATTGAGCAAGGGAGCATTGCAGCATTTTAGTGCTTTAACGTAATTTATTCATCCCATATGAATTTTGAACCACATTGTGAGCGTCAAGTTACCCTGGGTTCCAGAGGCTTGAGGAGGTCCTTCTCCTCCCCTCTCCTCCCAATTCCACCTCGACCTCATCAAGCCTCTGGAACCCAGGGTAGCGTCAAGTCAAAAGTGCCAAAACTTGCGTTTTCCCTCAGAAAAGAGTAAAGAAATTTTCGATATTCGCGCGGCCCTTATTAACTTATTCTCATATCTTGTGCGCCTGGAATATGATACAAACTAGACACTGAATCATCCTGCTCGCATTTAAACGGGTCCACTTTTGGCTCTGTGTTTTTTCGTCCGTCCACAACAAATGATATCCTTAAAACTTTGCCGAAATCGTCTGTTAAGGGCACCATAGATGATAGGATTACAGCCACTATTCATCATTGCAAGCCAGGTCGTAGTGGCGTAAAACTCATCAGGTCAAGAACATGAGGGGAATAGCAAACAAGTCATGCCTATAAAATGAGGACACCAGCAAAATAAAAACGAACCGACTACAATAAGTAATGTCTTGGCAGCTTTTTCGTCCCTAATGTACCTGGACTTGCTCTCGTTATTTTGAAGAACCGATAATACACTTACGCGAGAGGAATTAAGCATCGAGGTGCGTTTAACAGTAGGCACTGCCATTGCTGTCTGCAGTGGATTGTCACCTAGTTGTCCCAAGCGAGTTGTGGCAATTCTTCTCGAGTGCTCTCGAGCAGTCTTAAGTATATGGTAATAGCTATAAACCATAACAAGAAGTGGAATAATGAAGCAAGCAGTGAATATAAACAATGTATAGGGGATACTGTACCCCCAATCACCCGTACATATTGACTCTTTCCTGATGTAGGTGTATCTAGACCATCCAAATATTGGTAGCAAAGCGCAGGAAATTGACTGGAACCAGACATAAACGATCATCATTGTCACTATCCTTGGAGTTATGATTAGTTTGTATTGCAATGGTTTGATGATTGCCACGTATCGATCGATCGATACAGCTGCTAGTGAGAGCATAGACGCAATGCAGAACGCTGAATTGGACAGTCCATTGATTTTGCACCAGTGAGAACTAAAAATCCATTCGTATGTTATGGACGATGTCAACGTAAATGGCATCCCTATGAGAGATAAGAGAAGGTCTGCACAAGCGAGATTCGCTATGAATACACTAGTTACCTCGCGTAAATGACGGTTTATGTAGATAGCCAGTAGAATGAGAATATTCCCGAAGATGGACGAGAACATGATCACTCCTAGAAATGCAGCTTGGAGTATTATTTCCACTTGTGTGCGATGATCGGGAAATTTCTCTTCTTCTGCTTTAAGCATTGTTTCATTTCTGCTTGTGTTGATCATCATTTTACCTCAAACGGGAAATCTGATCTTATTTCTTTTCTTTTCCTTCTTGTACTCTTAGCAGCTTCTGAGTTTTTCTGCTTTGCTATTTGTCAACATTTTTTTTCAGTTCCGTCAATATTTCCTTTATCGAATAGTGTATATGGCATAACATCAATTGAAGGCTCTACAAAAGTTTACAAAGATTCTTTAAACCCGCTCTATTAATAACATGACAATCCATTCAAAATTGGTGAAGTGCATGGTTGGTTTGGATGTTGACACTTCATATCTGTCCTTCAATCTGAAGACAAAAGTACATGTAATTAATATTTAATTGTACATGTATATTGTATAGAAGAACTCAAAGAAGATTATGCGGAAGCATCAGTGCTTGTAGTCTGGAAAAAAATGTTTTGGATACGATCTTTAGGGAAATTGACTTAAGATCAACCTCTTTCTTCCAAGAATTCTCGGAAAAACTAAATTATTGGCAAAATATATAGAGAAAAATAAATAAACTAAGAGAAGTAAAGTAGAGTTTGAAATGTATTCAAATTATTTGACAGTTAATTAAGAATTCTTGAAGAAAATGAGTTTACATCATACACCTGCAAATATTGCGGACAATGAATCGAGAAATCCTCATTTTGAAGTATTAAACTTCATCATTTAGTCTTCATCAGTCATATTATTTGAAATATTTAACAAGTCAGTTAGTTACAAATTCTCAAGTAAAGAGAATGAGTTTCAACATACACCCGTAAATAATGCGGGAAATCAATCGGGAAATCCTAATTTTGAAGTATTGAACTTCATAATTCAGTCTTCATCAGTCATAGTATTTGTTTGAAATATTTGACACGGCAGTTAATTAAAAATTCTCGAAGAGAATGAGGTTACAGTATACACCTGCAAATAATGCGAGAAAGGAATCAAGAAATCCTCATTTTAAAGCATTGAACTTAATCATTCTTAGAAATTGTAAGCCGTTGAAATAAAGGATATATATAGTGACTATATCAAAACAGTTACAAATCAATCATCATGCAAGTTGTATTATGAGCTATTCTTTAAAAGTGGTGTTACACGGAACAACTTGCAACACCGATTTTTCGTGCAACGCTATTGCGCCATTTGTGCCATGTTACACGGGAACAACTTTTCGCGCAACATTCACTTTAGTATTCAGTCTACACGCTGCCAACTCACTCACAGCTATCTCTTTTCTTCTTTTCTTGCTTTTAACATTTTTTATCAACTACAAAAGTTTCAACTTGTATGTTTCAGTAGGTTTAGACAATTGTTGCAGTTGCTGTACTCTTTAAACTTACTTCTTCTACAGTCGGCGCCATTTTGTTGCGCGTCAAATCGGCGATGGACATGTTACACACATCGATTTGCTGAAAATTCGTCATCTTGTTATGCAAGTTTTTAAAGCCAGATCAAAAACTTTCAACGTGTTGCAGAGTGAAAAATTGCGCGAAAAATCGTCCTCGGCGCTATGTTACACGACAACGATTTTTCGTGCAACAGTGTTGCGCAAAAAATCGGCGTTGCAAGTTGGTCCGTGTAACACCACCTTAATGAGGAATGTGAAGTTCCTAAGTTCATGACGTGGTTTTTAATGTAGCACATTTTGCATTTCAAATTCATCCAGTAAAGTATAGTCCATTTACATGAATTATTGTTATTTACCTTTCGGATTGTATTATTTCAATATATATATTATCATTTTATTATATATTACTTATATTATATCTGGATACGGTGGCATATCGACAGAAATTCAAAATTTTGATTCCCCTGTGCCATACCTCCAATATATCGGCAGAGCTGAGGCGTTGTATGGACTTCGAACCTGATGGCAATTAAGGCTTTTTGTCTGCCCTTGGGCCCGAAAGCATCAAGCAGAGACTGGGTCACCCATCCAAGTACTAATTTTACTTAAGAGTGTGTTTCAAGGATTTCTCAACAATTTTTTTAATTACAAATTAAACTGAAAGGTTCCATTCAAAAAGAAACAATGCCTTGATTCACGGTGTTGATCAATTGGTAGAATGTCGTCCACAATATATCACATTTGTCGCGGTGTGGTTACAGAAACTGAGTCAATTACTGGCTTTCCAATTACATATTAGCAAGTCCTTATATCTTATATTGGCAAAGATATTTTTTATTTAGTATTTGTTCGGTTTCCGATCATTTGAAAGCATATTTTTTAAATTCTACTTTTTATTTAAAAAATTCATCCATCTTCTTAATCATTTTCTTGCGCACTTGAAAACGCAAAGAATATAACTGAGAAATGTTTTAAAAGTTCGAGTTTTAAATGTCCTACCATGAGGATTAAGACACAATGCGATCTTTGATTCATATTGGATTTACCTATAATGTGTAATGATTAATGACAGTGGTAATGGAAGAGAAAGCCAAATTATTTTCTGACAAAAACAGTAAAGGTGTAATCATCCTTTTGTTTTTATTTCCTTTCGTTTTGATGTCTGTCCCAGTAAACTGTTTCTCGATTGATCCCACATTTGCTCTAGTAAATTTGATTCCCGGTATTCCAAAATTTCTCGTTATGTTTGATCTCTAATCCCGTCAGAATGCTACGATACCATAGATACTACCCACCTGGTACCGGCCACCATCGCAGCTGATATATATCTGTACGAAAATATATAGAAAACTTGATATCAAACTATAAAATTTTAAGTACTGCGCTGGCAAAATAGATGTGCTAGCGTACACGCTTATAGGGCATTTTCTCTTTGATATTACGGACAAAAGACTTCAGTGGTCACCGCCGTATCTCGTATTATATACTATTGAGCGAACAATCATAAGAACTGGACACCAAACAATAAAAAAGCATGTTACTGTGTAGAGTCGACATGCTACACTTACAGGTAAAACAAAACCTCTAGGGTATTTCCTTTAGTGATGTCAACAAAATACTCTACCACCACCGTAGCTGTTATACATTCTACTAAGCGAAACAACCTGAACATCAAATTCTAAATTGTTACAGTGTGTAACTGTGGCCGGTAAAAATGCATGCTAAAGATTACTGGCAGAACAATTAATACAGTTCAAAATTTACCTGTTTTTGACATTTTTCTCGGATTTTCAGTTTTCCGCCTTCCTCCGGATCTGAGAAGCCTGACTGAGGTTTCTGCTTTGAATCACACAGCATTTGACTCAAAAGTTCGTTTCTTCCTTAATTTCCCTGGGTTGTTTCGTAGTACTGACGTATGATTTTTTAGCTGCGTTATTATAAGAGTATTGAGCTTGATACCAAACAACTTTGTTTCATTAAGGGTTCTCATTGGAGTTAAGTGATATGCAAATTAAATTTTACCCATAATTGATAACGAGACGCTTGAAAAGCTGTTAACGAGTGTTACGCTCTCTCAACTTGATTAATGATTTACCTGACGATTTATAGCACACGTGCTGATATATATTTAGATAGGAGCGATTGTATTTCAGTTGTTGTGGAATCATTCGCACGCCGGATCACAAGGACTCAATATAATATTGTTCAAAAGCGTAATAGCAAGACAAAACATTCAAAACACTTCTCTAGTTATCTCAAACGAATTTGTAAGTAGTTATACTTATAATGATTTAATCTTAAGTGATTTTTAGTTGAATTAGCGTTTATATCCCACAGTTGACTATTGCCAATACACATGTAAGGGTCACGCTCGACACGCTCGACAGTCCCAGATATTGAGGAATTAGTACAAGAATTAAAGATATTCTAGAGAAGGAAAATCGTGTGTTTTCATTCATAAGTAGCGACCCACGACGAGGGAGCGAAAACAGTCAAAAATTCCTAAAGAAAACTTCACGAATCTGACGATTACCAAGGTCAACAAGGCAAAGACAAGTCGCTCTACAGCCATCACTCGACCAAAACTTAGCATCATTGGAGCTCTAAAGGACTAAAAAAAAAAAAAAAAAAAAAAAACCAAAAGACTTCTTAAACAATTATACAGACTTACATTGTTGGACATAAGGACGTTTGGAAGTTAGTGAAGGAACATTTTGGAGTACAGCTTCAAGCACAGCAAGACTCGAGCAAGACCGATTAAGCAAAATCAATCAAGTTAACAAACTATTAACTTTTAACTCATTCAGACCGACAGAGAAACCATTTGAATTATTTGAAGGTACGAACAACCTATTTTATCTGATTTTAGAATCGCCAATGAACACATTTTGTCTTTTGTACAAATTAAACCATTTCGTACTTGTAATTTGAGTAAAGCCTTCCATTAGAAAGACAACTCGCACGTGGAGTGCATGGAAACGAGGCTACGATACTTATAAAATCTGAAGTAAAACACTTTCGCAGCAAAATGCCGCCAAAATTAGCATCAGGAACACTAATTGCACGGATGCAAAATGCAACTCATAATCTGTACGAACTTTTCGACGAATTTAATACGATTTATGAAACAAGACCACAAATAGAAAGACTTAACCGCATATTTATCCAAGTTGAGTCTAAATACAGAAAAGTTAAACAACAACTCGAAGATTACGCTGATAGACTCATAGATGAAGGTGCATCTACAGAAGACGAAGCATCACAAGCCAACAGAAAGTTTGGAAAAGAAATAAAGGCCGACTATTTGCAGATTGCTGAAAAGTTCGCGCTGTACGAAAACGAATGCAGTACACCAAAACAAGAAGGCGCAAAACAGTTTGACAACGCAGGATCTCTGGAGGCCATGACAGCAGCAGTTACAAAGATGGCAAAATCCCTAGAAGTGAAATCCAATCCCAGTGGTCTAGAAAGATTGTCTGTCCCGTCATGGGATGGAACCCGCAGATCTTACGCAACGTTTAAGAAAGAATTCAACCACTGGATGACGAAATACAAACAAGACGAAGAAGAGCAGCTACAACGCTTCCGGAAAGCCATGCCAAAGGGCTGGTGGTCAGATCAAGTCACAACCTGCAAAAGTATCACTCAAGCTTGGAGCATCCTAGATGTCGAATTTGAAGACAAAAGAAGACTTATGGACAGTCTCTTAACCGAGATAAATGATCTTAAAGCCATCAAGAGAGACTCGAAATCTCTGATGAGTTTTAGCACCACAGTACGCAGGTACGTCAACGACATGGAAGACAATGACTGCTCAGTAACGAAATCTACAGAGTCACCATTTTTCATGTCCCAGCTTCTTTCAAAACTGGATCCCAGAGATAACGTAGAGTACGGCCGCGAGATGCAAAGACAGCGCAAGCCAGAAACTGTCATGACGCTGATTGAATGGCTTCATCAGGAGGCAAACCTCCGATCAAGGGGGAAGCGCGACGACAACAACGCTGACGACGACAAGGCAGATAAACAGAAACGATCCATATTTTACCGAAGGTCAGACAGTCACGCCGTTGACAGCACCCAAGCCTTCGCAGACGACGACTGTATACTCGGATGCCCTACAAAACATCTACTGCAAACCTGTACCATCTTCCAGAGCTTAACAGTAAGTCAACGCTGGGATATTGTCAAGCAGAACAAACGTTGTCGCAAGTGCCTTAGACTACACCATACCAACGATTGTCAAAAGGCCGACGGAACATCGTGTGACAAATGTACGAAGAACCATCACCGCCTTCTCCACAGCGAAAAGAAAGAGAATTTACTAGTACCATCTTTCATCAAGCCACCTGCTATCAGCAACAATAATGCACAAACCAGTTCCCGAAGTGAGAAAACAAAATCTGTTGCTGGACTTTGCCCAATACAGAAAATAAAAGCAGTTGACGACAAAGGAACATCTGTAGAACTGCTCGCTATGCTTGACAGTGGATCAAACACAAGTCTTCTGTCAAAGAGCGCAGCAAAACGGCTCAACCTGAGTGGATCTAAAACTCACCTCACCATGAATCTAGCTGGAGGAGGTACGAGATCAGAAGAATCTGACCTCCTGGAGATCACGATCATGCCAATCAACGAACAGAGTATCAAGAAGACTTTGTCAGTATATACAGTGCAAAAACCATGCAGCAGTGCCAAGACGGTGTCAAAAAAACTCGTAGAAAGTTACAAACACCTCAAACAAGTATCAGATGAAATATACCTTGCTGGTGGGACAGTAGATCTTTTAATCGGAACTGATTTTGCGGATGCATTTGTCGATATACACTCTATCACAGGAGAGACCGGTGAACCCATCGCCAAAAGAAACTGTTTCGGTTGGTATATCCTGGGACAGTTCCACTCAACGTCGATGACCGAAAACATCCAGTTCGTGGATGTAGGAACAGTAAGCATTGCCGAAGACATCAAATCACTCATCCAACAGGACCAACTAGGAATTAAGCCAACGGAGTTCTGTACATGCAACGACAAAGTTCTTCAAGAGAGCAAGTTTATCAAGTCCCTTTCAAAATCAACAACCCTGGTCGAAGGACGGGTGCAAATTAAGATGCCCTGGAAAGATACTGGTCCGCCTAAACAAAGCAATTATGACATTGCCTATAAAAGAATGAAATCATCGGAGAGGAGCTTCAACAAGAAGAACTGCTTCGAAGTTGTAGAAAAGGAAGTTCAGAAACTTATCGATCAAGGCTTTATCACACAAGTACCATCAGATCAGATTGACCACAACAAACCAGAGTGGTATTTACCACTTCAAGCTGTCTTCACTCCTGACAAGACAACTAAAGTTCGTCTGGTGTTTGATTCATCCTCCAAAGGGCATGATGGATTGAGTCTGAACGACCATTTAGAAAAGGGCCCAAATTACATCAATAATCTCTGTGACATCCTTTTGGCTTGGCGTTGGGACAGTGTCGCTTACTCTGGTGACATAAGGAAAATGTTCAACCAAATCACAGTTCATCCAGAAGATCAAATCTTCCACCGCTTCTTATGGAGGAAAAGCCCTCAAGACCCGCCTACTGTGTATCAGTGGCTCAGGCTGAACTTCGGAGACAAACCAGCCCCAGACATCGCCACCAATACGATTAACTTCCTCGCAAAGTCATCTGAAGACCAGTTCCCTGAAGCTGCAGCGGAACTTAGAGAACATGCATATGTCGACGATATTGGAGGTTCAAAGATGCAGTCATCGGAAGCAAAGAAAGTCATCAAAGACATCGACACAATACTGAGCAAAGGACAATTTAAAATAAAGGCCTGGCACTCAAACAACAGAGCCATAGACCAATCTGAAGGAGACCAATTCACTGATCTACTGGGACACAGATGGAACAAAGACACAGATACTTTCTCCCTCAAAAGAAATGCAATCACGGCACCTCATCAGAACTTGACGAAACGAAACTGCCTAGCACTCCTCGCTCAAATCTGGGATCCCATTGGTCTAGTGTCACCAGTAACAGTAAAGTTCCGAATCGATCTTCAAGATCTTTGGAGCTCAGGGTTTAACTGGGATGATGTCCTACCCGATAGCCTTCAACAAAAATGGAGAGAAAACTTGGAGGTAATGAATCATTTATTGACCTTCGAGTTCAAGCGACAACTAAAGCCTAGCAACGCAGTTGGTCCACCCGAAGTCCACGGATTCTCTGACGGAGGGGAGTTAGCCTATGGAGCCGTCATCTTCCTCAGATGGGAACTGAAAGATGGATCCTATAAATGCGTCCCAATAATGATTAAGCCCTTCGTCGCACCACTGAAAAAGAAGTCGATCCCGAGACTCGAACTGCTTGGATGCCTCGCTCTTACCAGGATGTATGACAGCTGTACGAAAGCGCTGAATTTTGCAAAGATCAACAACTGTAGAAGAACATTCTGGGTCGATTCATCCACAGTACTCTCTTGGTTGAAAACCCCTCCAAAGGAGTTCAAACCCTTTGTTTCTGCCAGAGTAGCCGAGATACAAGAAACGGTCGACACCAACGACTTCAAGTACATCAGATCAAAGCACAACCCCGCGGACGCCCTTACCAGAGGCATCAAGGCAGAGCTCTTGAACTCTTGGTTTAACGGACCTGAGTTCCTACAGCGTCCAGAAAGTGAATGGCCCACGTTCGAAGAAGAGCCAAAAGGCCTTAACGGAGAGCCTTCGTTAGACGCTGAGACCAGAAGAGAGAAGAAAACCTCAACGAAGAATGAAATGGGAACCTACAACACAAGGTCTACCACAATCCACTTGGCAGCTGTTTTCAAAGGAGAAGAGAAAAAAGACAATCCCATTCTTTCGCACCTGCTGACATCATGCTCCACATTCCAGAAAGTCAGAAGGACCCTGGCCTACGTACTACGTTTTGTCCAAAAGGCTGCAAAGAAATCAACAGAAGGAGGACCTCTCACAGTTAAAGAACTGAGTAACGCAGAGAAGCATATCTTCAAATTTGTACAGCTGAAAGTAGATGTTACGAAACTCGATAAGGGTTTGATCGCTCAAGCAGATAAAGATGGTATCGTGAGAGCCCATGGACGATTAGAGAATGTACAATCCCTTCCACATGATATGCGAAATCCAATCATCCTCCCGAAAGATCACCCCCTCGTAGAGCGGCTTATCATACACCTACATAACGAAAGGAGACACTGTGGATACAAGAGCTTAATCCACGAGACCCGGAAACGTTTCTGGATTGTTGGAGTACGAAGTATGGCTAAACGTCTTACAAGAGAATGTGTGGTGTGCAGAAAGCTCCGAAGGAAGCCGCTAGAGCAGCTCATGGGTCAAATTCCCCATCTTCGTGTTGCCACAAGTTACCCTGCCTTTACGAACACAGCACTCGACATGTTTGGACCAATCCAGATACGACTTAATCGGAAAACTTTAAAAGAGGCTCAAATCATAATCTTCACATGTATGACCACAAGAGCAGTCCACCTGGAGTTGGTGACAGACAAGAGCACGGAAACTTTCCTTATGGCGTTCCGACGTTTCGCAAGCTTGAGAGGTCACCCGAGCGTGTGTTGGTCCGATCAAGGCACAAACTTTGTCGGATCTCAGCACTACCTTGAAGAAATTATGAAACAGTGGGACCTAGACAAGATCCAAACCACTCTATCTAATGACTTCACGTGTGATTTCAAATGGGAATGGAACATCCCAACTGCCAGCCATCAAAATGGAGTTGTTGAATCACTAATCAAGTCTGTACGTCAAGCCCTTGATGCAACTTGCAAGAACCAAAGCTTCTCAGAAGAACAATGGCGCACCTTCCTTGCCGAAACCAGCTACATTATCAACAGCAGACCTTTATATCCTAGCTCGGACAACATCTGGGAAAGTCCACCAATCACACCTAATGATATACTGATGGGTCGACACATTTCACCACCTCAGCCCTTAGCGGAAGAAAAAGTCAGCCCCCGTGACCTAGTGCGATCTACTCAGAAACGTATTGAAGAATTTTGGTGCTGTTGGATGAAGTACTTTTCACCAAATCTGCTCCCAAGGAACAAGTGGTACCGAAACAGAGAGAATGTAGCTGTTGGAGACTTGGTATTACTAATCGACCCGAAGCAGAGGAGAACCAAATGGAACGTGGCACTAGTAGTGACCACATACCCAGGGGATGACGGACTAGTGAGGAAAGTCAGAGTCAAGACACAAACTGGCCAATATGATAGACCAATACACAAACTCTGCCTCATTGCCACTCACCAGGAACTTCAGAGTGGCAATTAAACGAAGAACACTCCAAATATTAACATTATATCCCATAGTTAAAATACTGTTTTCAAACGTTACTCAATTGTAACAATTTCCGTACTGGAGGGGAGTGTTACGCTCTCTCAACTTGATTAATGATTTACCTGACGATTTATAGCACACGTGCTGATATATATTTAGATAGGAGCGATTGTATTTCAGTTGTTGTGGAATCATTCGCACGCCGGATCACAAGGACTCAATATAATATTGTTCAAAAGCGTAATAGCAAGACAAAACATTCAAAACACTTCTCTAGTTATCTCAAACGAATTTGTAAGTAGTTATACTTATAATGATTTAATCTTAAGTGATTTTTAGTTGAATTAGCGTTTATATCCCACAGTTGACTATTGCCAATACACATGTAAGGGTCACGCTCGACACGCTCGACAGTCCCAGATATTGAGGAATTAGTACAAGAATTAAAGATATTCTAGAGAAGGAAAATCGTGTGTTTTCATTCATAAGTAGCGACCCACGACGAGGGAGCGAAAACAACGAGGTAAAATAAAACTATCTCCCCTTGAACTATTCATAGTTCTAAAATGCTAAAATGTTAGGATTTTGAAAATGAAATAAAAATTGTCGTTTAGCTCTCATAGAGGCTACTTGACTTTTCCAATTTGAATTTTAGTTTGATGTGATAATGAACAAGAAACTTCACCTTCGAGAGTTTTTAATGTCACAGCACTTGAACCTCGGGAATAACTTTTGTTTATAAAAATAATCGTAAAAATATAGAGAGGATATTACATGGGCGCGCGGAGATACGAAATCTATCTTCGAGTGTTGAAAAGATCTCTCATGCAAGTGAGCGCAGCATAAAATCAACTTAATAAGCTTTTTATTATTATAAAAAAATTTATTTATTTTCACATGTGAAAATAACACGTTATTTTCACATGTGAAAATATCGGTTTTTTGAAAAGGAAAAATATAGGTATTTTATGGATAATTATATGATAAATTATATATCCTTTTAGATTTCAAATAAAGCAACCCGTCACTTTTCCTCGGTGTAGTTACATGTAATGCTCCGAACTCAGTTGATTATGTTCAATACATCCTCCTTATGTATTACCCAGCTCGTTAAATAAATTTGATCGTTTTATCTAACTGATAAACTATCAGTGACGTGACACCAGGGCCCGTTTGTACGAAGGGTGGATAGCGCTACCCGACGGATAAATCTTATCCAGGGATAAATTTATTGGATAACAGCATCGACTTATCCACTGGATAAGGATTTATCCGTCGGATAGCGCTATCCACCCTTCGTACAACCTGGCCCAGTACAGTCAGTTCTGGTTTTAACCGAACCACTTTTTAACTTGAGAACCTTTTATCCTCCTCGAAAAAAATATCCCTTCCAAAAAAAATTGAGGCGACTACGTATATGAATATCATGTTCTGTGTTTACACTAGAAAATGTTTTATTCCTTACTCGAGTACATTTATCAATAGCCCGGCAACAATCAATATTATGCTTGTCATGTTTCTTGGTGATATTACACCTTGATTATTAAGTGTTAGAAGTCTATAATTAAGGTTCTCTTCGAAATTCAATGACGTTAAATTACGCGCGCAGGTGTGGATTATGGTTTGTGGATTACTTTTGGTGGATATTTGAGTCTCGTCTGTGCGCAATTGCGGAATATCTTAAATTGCTGTTACTAATATGTAAACGATCTGAGAAATTACAGCTACTAAGAGGGAGGGGGAGGGGGGATGGCGAAAGCGGCTGCGCAAGCCGCGGGACAAGACGAGACAGTGCGTATTTATTCACCTAGTTTTTATTGATAGAATAAAATCAATGTTCATCTTATCCTTTTATTAGACTAGTTACCCTGTGGTTTAACTTTTAAATGCTCTGACCAAAAGGATTGGGAACAAGAATGCATTTCGGCCGAAAAATCGAAGTCTTTTACTCGGACCAAGTCTCCAGCCGCGGCGGACTTGCTTGAGCCCGCGATGCAATCTGTCTTCACAACATTGAACACTCGTATATGTTTAATCTTCTTTTGCTATTGCCATAAGAACATTTGGCAGATGTTCTTATGTTCAACTGCAGATACAGTTTTTAAATGTCTCGAAATTCACCTTTTCAGCGTTTTTAGTTTAAAAAAAAAATATATATATATATAACAAAGTACGTAATGTGGTCTATACTGTTGAAACAGTGCTCGATGCGTAGGGATGCAGAACAATAGATATATAGTAAAGATTGGATTAAAGACGAGACATGTTCACTGTAACTCCGAGTTTCGTGCTTACGCACTCATCAGACAGACTTTAATGAAACATATTCCTATTACTGTAATATTATACAAGAGGTGTAATGATTATTTACAATCCTGCAACAAGACCGAATTCGACAAAGCCAAACCCATCTATGAACATGCCCTGAATTCCAGCGGATATACCAAAACCCTGACCTACAACAACCATAAACCATCTACACATTCAAAAAGAAACAGACAACGGAACATCATCTGGTACAACCCTCCATACAGCAAGAATGTACAAACCAACGTCGGAAGCATCTTCCTGAAGCTCATACACAAACACTTTCCCAAGCACCACAGATTTCACCGGATCTTCAATAAGAATAATATCAAAGTGAGCTACAGCTGCATGGAAAACATGAAAACCACCATTACCAAACACAACAAGAAAATCTTCAACACCGATACCGATCCCGCCACCACCTCTGAGAAAACATGCAACTGCCGTAAAAAAGATCAATGCCCTCTAAACAACAACTGCCTCTCCTCCAGCATCATCTACAACGCTCATGTCACAACAAACGAGGACACTACTGGGAAAAACTACATTGGCCTGACAGAAGGAACATTCAAACAACGATACACTCAGCACAAACTATCTCTGCGAAATAGAAAATACGCTAACAGCACCGAACTTTCTAAATACATCTGGGACCTTAAAGATAACAACAAAGACTACAACATAGAATGGACAATCATCACTTCAGCCAGACCATACAGCAACATTTCTAAGAGGTGTGACCTGTGCTTAACAGAAAAGCTACTTATCATCAAAGCAAACAGCGACACTCTTTTAAACAAGCGATCCGAATTGATCTCCAAATGCCGACATGAAAACAAGTTCTATCTGATGAACAATAGAAATCCAGGCCTAGCTAATTAACTCCTTTCCGAACAATACTTCTTTTGTAAATAATCATTACACCTCTTGTATATAAATATTACAGTAATAGGAATATGTTTCATTAAAGTCTGTCTGATGAGTGCGTAAGCACGAAACTCGGAGTTACAGTGAACATGTCTCGTCTTTAATCCAATCTTTACTATATATATATATATATAAAGTAGAGAAAAAATTATTTTCTTCATTAGTAATGCAGCATATCTTGGAATTCCCCTTTTTACATTTTTTAGTTCGTCAATTTGGCATACTTACTTTTATCGTGAAAAACGTTTGTCGGGTAAAACAGCTGGCTGCTGCAACACATAGAATAAAGTATATCATTTCGTTTGTTTTATATATTTAAATTTTTTATTGGTTTTGCTTTTAATATTTCTTGTCAGCAATATCTCACTAGCAACTACTGCCTAGCATTTTATTCTTAATGCGTGCAAAGAATACATATTCAACGCGTAAAATAGTGTAAAATCATTTCACTTGTTTCATCTAGTTAATATTATTAGTTTTGTTCTTAATATTTCTTGTGAGGCATCTCTCACTAGCAGTTACTGCCAAGCATTTCTTGTTGTCTGCAGTTCTCTGTACGATTAGTAATCTAAACATTTTCGTAATTCCCAGGGTATATGTCCATAAAATGTCTTCGCTCTTCACTTCTAGTTCTCTTGAAGCGTTTACAAACCCAGTCGTTCTCGCGACAATCTCTTGAAATTCTTTTTTCGATTGGAATTTCCTTCTGAATCAAAGACAAAAAAATATTGTTAAATGTAGTTAAAACCTTGCCATCAAATTGATGCGTGGGTAAGATTTTAGGTTTAACATAAGGATACTTTTAGATGTGTAAGGATAAAGAAAGCAAAAAACAACAACAAACAAACAAACAAAAACAAAAACAAAATAAATCAAATATTGAAATGATTATATAACGATGGAAATTTCAATATAAATAAATAAAATAAGTTTTTATTTCTCTATAGTGAGAGTGTTTTAAAAAAACCCAAATCAATATTTTCAGTTGACTGGTAATATATACATGATTTGGGAAGCACCGGTGGAGTGCGCTGCTATTGCACCGCCTCTCACCAATTCGGCCCGAGTTCGAGTCCTGCCGACCTCGATGTGGTATGTGAGTAGAGTTGTTTATTGGTTCTCTCCTGTGCTTCGAGGGTTTTTCTCCGGGTTCTCCGGTTTTCCTCCCTCCTCAAAAATCAACTTCTAAATTCTAATTCGATCTTTGGGCTTTCATCTAGTTTGGAGCCTAGCTCTGTTGTGATTGTCCCACGCTGTGATACAACAGCGAAAAGCTTTGTAGATTTGTAGTGATACATCTTTGAGATATCAAGGTTTATACTAGTAATATATCAGAGTGAAACATTAAAGGGGGCATTTGAGTTTATTTTTCATCACTTGTACGACACAATCAACACTTTCTCGGCTGCCATTCGATTCAATATTCTAAAACACAACTATCAACTGAAGTTGTTTCTTTTTTTTGAGGATATACATTCAGTAAATTCATCTTGATTTAAATAAAAATCACTCCTAGTACGATAAAACAAACTTGTCGAACTATAATGATGATAATAAAAATAGAAGAAAAAACAGGAATACATCATGATGAAAATCTTTGATGTAAAATACAACTTAGAATGATAATATCAGTATATTATTAACCACTCCCCGCTGTGAATTAGAGGATTGAGAGGTCTGCACTCTTGCTACATGGTGCTTTAATAGAGCTCGTGGTAATTAGGCATTTTAAAGTAATACAGTGAAAATAATCTGGATAATTCTTCACAGATGCTTCTTACATTGGTTTTTTCTTCGTAATATGAATAAAGAAAGAAACGAAAAATCATCCACTGAAATAGCTAAATTTTCAATACCATCACCTTTACATTCTTTCTTTCTTTCTTTCTTTCTTTCTTTGTCATTCTCTTCTCTTTTTTCTTCTCTTTCTTTCTTTCTGGGCGTGTCGTTAGTTATGTATGTTATGGTCTTCTTTCTTTGCTTGGTCTTCTGTTCTTTCTGTTTTCTTTCTTTCTTTTCTTTCTTTCTTTCTTTCTTTCTTTCTCTCTCTCTCTCTTTCTTTCTTTCTTTCTTTCTTTCTTGCTTTTTCCTCTTCTCCTTCTCTTTTTCATTTTTATCATCATTTTAAATCGATTCTTATGAAAAAAAAATCACGAGAAACCATTTTCCAAGTTTAGAAAGTATTATCGTTAATTCCTCTTTCCACATTAAAATCAAAGCTAACCAAACATGAAAAATAATAATTGAATCCCGTTTCTAAACCCATATACTTCTATCAGCTGGCATGTAAACTAGATTCGTATCGTCGTGCTCCAACTATACCTTTCTTTTGCCGCTAATTTTTGCGCCTTCTGGTAAGCTGAAGAAGCATTCTGTCTCTGGTATAACCAAGGCTATAATCACAACACCGACGAGTAGAAACAAAGGTAACCACTCGATGTACATCTTTGATAATCTTTAGATTGATTCTTTTTGAGTTCCTTAGGACTTCTTTCTGTAGATGTTGAGGTGTATTGCCTTTAAGATCAATAGAGAGTGTAAAGTGAATGATCAGTATGGCACGGCCTAGTGTAAGTGTTTTACTACAAATACCTTTACCGCGTTCTTGTAATTGCCAAATGAATGTGGTTACAGCAACTGAGAGAGCTTTGATTAGCCAACGACAAAACACAAAGACATTCCACGCTATCGTTCGTTCTTTATTATGATTATCTGACTGCAAATCTTTGAGGATATACTAGAAAGATAATCCCGCTAATTACAACCTGAATTAGGCTCGCCATCACATCCTGAAATACTCATGAACTATTTTAACGTCAGTCTCCGGGACAGAATGTCTTTCAAACGATATTACGTTTTACAACAGACTCAGGCTTATTAGTTTTCATTAGTCTGATAAAAGCTTTGAACTTGCTGCAAAAAAATATTTTTCCTGTCGAGATGGTGGTTTGTGGGTGCTTTATTACTTTATTATTACAATTACTCGAAAGTTGTAAAGTAGCTGATAGCAACGACTCGCCAATTTAGAAGATCATTATCCCAAAACTTGATCCTAACTTCTCGTTGTTCGGGATTTTGTTTTCGTTCGTCTGCCACACGTTTAAAAGCGTATTAATTGCCTGGATTTTGAGTTATTAGATTATAGTTAACCGTGTTCATAACACGACAAGTATGTTCACAACACGACTAGTGTATTCATATTCTAACATGGAATGCAGTTTTCTTAAAGAAGTCAAGCTTAAAACAAAACAATCAATAAAACCTATGTTCTGCATTAGATTTTTGTCTGGAATATTATTTATGAAACGAAACAACGACTTAACGCGAGTTTACCAGACGTTTCTACTTCCTATACTGACCCGCCAAATCCGTATTGCTATGTCTGCGCATGCGTTACAAATAATCTAGCCACACCTCGGCTTTGTCCTTGCCATTTTATTTTGTAAAAAACAGCGGCTTATTTGCGCGGAGAGCCTTTAACTTAAGTAAACCCAATTCAATAAGACACGCTATTTCGCACAGCAGCTCTGGACAACTCAAGTAAAATGAATTAGAGCCATTAATGCCAATAAAGGAATGAAAACTTCGAGTCTAACTATTTCCTGTTGGACCATTCTAGTCAGTGTCCCTAGACTTGGAGTCTAGCTCCTTCCTGTGGCCTTGGACTGTTTATCACGCGAGATAGTGACCCAATTTCGATTCCATCAGTCCAAGTGCAAACTATATATTTTTTGAGTAAGGAAGATCCATATGTCACTGCTTGCATGTTTTCTTGGGCAACATCGTGCCCTTGGTTTAAGGGTTTTTTTGTACTCATTCCGATTCAAAAAGGCCGATAAAAATATAGTATTAAAAATACTAATATAAAGTTATATAATCTTATATAAAAAAAGAAGAAATATAGAAGGAAATGTATAAGTGAAGTGTACATTGGAGTATTTCATGATTTGAGAGCCTTTCTTTCTTTGGTTAAGAGACCGAAAAGAAAGCCGAATTAAAGGAACGTATATTACGTAGAATTGATATCTACTCGTGATGTTAATTTTTTAAATTGAAGGCGAAGTAATGAAATTTCTCTTATCGCTCGGCCAAGTCGTTGACGTACAATGCTTATTAGTAGTCATTTTACAAACTACCTTCAAAACTACTCTCCGTCTTGACTTTACCTTGACTGACATTGAAAAAAATCTTTCATTTCAGTATCGAACCTGATTGCGCTAATCAAGAACTAATGATAAGTAATGAAATAAGTGATGAATCATTTCTCAAATATTCCCAA
Organism: Actinia tenebrosa; assembly: GCF_029948245.1. Lineage (NCBI taxonomy): Eukaryota > Metazoa > Cnidaria > Anthozoa > Actiniaria > Actiniidae > Actinia > Actinia tenebrosa. The sequence continues at coordinate 4,794,517 of NW_028292583.1, forward strand.
TTCTTTTAGCAATTCCTCGTCGATTTGAACGCCGACAAAGGTTATCGTGCAAGAAAAATGCTTTAAATATTTGAAACATTGAGGAAGTTCTTTGTTCGTCAATAATTTTGCTTCAATAGTTGTAACCGCTATTGGAGTGGTACACCACGATACTGATACCATTATCATCTTAAGCAATATCTGTACGCCACCTTTGCGAGATATGTTTGTCGCCAAACACATAAAAGGTGCTCGTAATGACTGAGAAAGTAAATCAGCAAGCTAGCAAAGTCTCGAGTGTTATCAAGTGTCTTTGGTCATCATCGGTCCTGAACTATACTTAAGAGATGTGGTCATTCGTTCTTCTGGGTATTGTAGTGATAGCCTTAGTGATACCGACAAGCGAGGGCTTTATTAGTCTACCGAAGGGTGCTAAAGTCGATGGCAAGAAAAAGGTAGTATTGATAGAACACTGTTTGAAGCGCTGATTGTGTGCGCCGCTTCTCACAAATACGACGTGAGTTTGATTCCCGGGCTCGGTGTCGTATGTGTGTAGAGTTGGATAATTAGTTCTCTCCTGTACTTTGAGGGTTTTTTTCCGGTTTTCCTTCCTCCGTACTTGAAAATAAACTCCTAGATTCAATTCTATCTAGCGTCGAAAGCTTAATCATGAGCTTCTGGCTTGGGAGAGCTATATCACCTCCTGCAATCGACGTTGGTGTTGCACCTCGTAGGGGACAATTGTTCTTTTGTAGCACCTGCCTTATTGCAAATTATCTAAAATAATTAAACATATTTACATTTTCTATCTAAGGTTTTTTTTTGTTGTTGTTGTTGTTGTTTTGTTGTTGTTGTTGTTGTTGTTTTGTTGTTTGTTGTTTGTTTTTTTTTCTCTTTGTTTTGTTTTGTTGTTGTTGTTGTTGTTGTTTTTGTTTTTGTATTTTGTTCTTCGATTTTTTTAAAACAAACATTTTCTAATTCTTTATTTAACTTCAATTATTTCTACTTATGGGGAATAGTAGATTGCTACACTTAATCCTTAAAATAGTATTGATCCTTGGCACTAAATAGTTCAAAATATTACAAGAACGTCTATTATACGTTGTTTCCCATCGTTTCCCATCGCTTCGCATCGTTTTCCATCGTTTCCCATCGTTTCCCATCGCTTCCCATCGTTTCCCATCGCTTCCCATCGTTTCCCATCGTTTCCCATCGTTCCCATCGCTTCCCATCGCTTCCCATCGTTTCCCATCGTTTCCCATCGTTTCCCATCGCTTCCCATCGTTTCCCATCGTTTCCCATCGTTTCCCATCGCTTCCCATCGTTTCCCATCGTTTCCCATCGTTTCCCATCGTTTCCCATCGTTTCACATCGTTTCCCGTCGTTTCACATCGTTTCTCATCTGCTATTGAGTACTAAATTATTAGTTACGTAGAGTGATTTTCCTAACTACCTATTTCACGGCTGAGTAAAATCACTATAGCACTGTTTCTTATGGATATATTTAAGGAAACAAACAAACAGTGTGCTTGCTAAAGTTTCCTTTTTTTGTTTTCTCGGGGCATCTAGTTCATACAATATTCTGTATTTGTTCCACTCATTTTCCTTTTTTCCTTGTTTTATTTCTCCAGAAAGGAATCCCACTTGAGAAGAGAATGCAAATAGAGTGTCCAAAGGATGATGTGGACTGCATGTTATTCATCAATCAAATGAGAAGAAAGACTTATAACATGTTTCCTACTAATTATGAAGAGGACTGATCTACACTGTCGGAAAAAAATAGTAGTTTATAGATAAATGTGATGAGAAAAATTAAATGTATTTATTTTGAGCAAGAGAATAGAAAACAATAATATACACGTAACTTGTGACCTACTTCAATTTAGAATACCCCAAAATTTTATTTCCCATTTGGTTTCATCCTTTTTAGTTGATTCACTAATAGACCGTCTGAAATAGAGCCGATAAGCTACGACCACTATCACTACCAATACTACCACTACCACCACTACCACTACCACTACCACTACTACCACTACTACCACTACTACCACTACTACCACTACTACCACTACTACCACTACTACCACTTCCACCACTACTACCACTACCTCCCTACCTACACTACCACTACTACCACTATTACCACTTCTGCTTCTACCACCACCACCACTACCACCACTATCAACGCTACCACTACCTCCGCTATCACCACTACCACCACTACCACTATCACCACTACCACTACCACCACTACCTACACTACCACTACTACGAACACCACCACTACCAAAACCCCTTTGAACTCACATCGCCAATGATACATTTCGGGCTTGGTATGCAGCATAACAGCCTTCTTTGAAATAGCTGTAGACATGCGCAGTTTAGGAAGAGTACATCCCACATGTATTATTGGGCCTTGAGACATGACCTTGGTGCTAAAAGAACCATATTATTGTATCAGAAGGTCCATTCCACTAGTTCGGATGAATTAATAAATACTTTTTCATGAAACGAAAAGAACAGAGACTTCAGCATTCTTGTACCCAAACGTTTCTCACCTAACAAAATTATATAAATGTTGACTATGAGAAGGGTTTTGGGACTAGAATGAACTCAAATATTCTTTACCTAGTTTAGTTGGACTGGCGCTGAAATTGGTATATCTTTGAACATTTTTGGCGAAGCTTTATAATGAGAATAAAATACAATCAATATATCTGTGATATGAAACTTTGAAATTAGGGCTGGTTCGTACGTATGATTAGCAATGCACTGATGAAACAATAATATAAACAAACGTATAACTAATTTGTACTATTTTTAAAAAGCGCAAAATTAAATAAAAAAGCGAAAAAAATTTTTTTTTTCCTTCAATCCTTTTCATGATTTTGTTCTTTAAAAAATATAGTTATAGGAATTATATTTAGTAATATTTTAAAATTTAATTTATATAACTCATCATAATTGACATGTAAATGTAGAACATTCAAGAACACAGAAAACTTTTCATTAATATCCCACATGGAAAGCCTTAAGTTTCTCGACAAACATGTTTTTAGTTTACAGCATATTTTCACTATTAGTACTCGTTAGAGTATCACTTTGTAATTTATTTTTTTTTTTTTTTTTTTTTTTTTTAACATTAAAAAAACGCGGAGAACGGCATGCATATTTGATGTTAATGTTTTTAATGAATGACCGAAAGCTATTAGAGCTTATTGTTTTACAGTGTATTTGAAGTACGTGCAAGAAAACAACAATAAGGGATAAAAATATTATAAGGAATGTGAATAGTAGATTTTTATTATTTAGTGAATGGCGATGAGTATAATTTTCCGTAGGCCAGTGGAGCGGATACGTGGGATTAACAAAACGATTCACATGCTTGCTTCCATTAGTATCAAAAACAACAGGGATTCACATTCCGTATAATCTTTGTTGTCACCTATGGTTTTCGCTTGCTGACAAGAGTAAACTTCTGGACTTATGCTAGTCGTGGGCGCGTAGCAAAGAAAACGGTGATAATTTCAACAGTTTAGAGTATAAATGATTCAAAAAAAAGGATGCGCATTTTAATTTCACGTCGGAAAGTCATTTGTATTTGCTTAATGTTTGTCAAACAGTAATGAAAGATTCAAAAACGTTTTGTTATTAAAGGTTGGTTCAAGAAATAAACGGATTTTAAAAGATTGCTAAGACTTTATTCTTGTCCACATGGACCCTACCCCAAGGACGACGAAAAGACAGGACTTCTTCTATTATTACGATTATGCAGCTCAATATTTCAGCTGCGCAAAAATTTAATCACCTTCGTTAAGGCCTAGGGTAAACGTCGAACTTTCCATGCACCCAACTCATTAAAAACAATGGATATCAGGTGATATTTAGGCGGCATTCTGTGATGTAATTAAGTTCGGTGCATGGAAAGTTCGACGTTTGACCTAGTCCTAAGATTCCTATGGACGTTTATCTTCCTTTGATTTTAAAACCTAAATGTTCCCTGCGCAAAAACAAGGAGAAATTCATTCTGAAATGCTCGAAGACGTGAAAAATATAAACAACACGCATCCCACATGTAAAAGCCTGGAATAAGGAATGGAATGTCCCGCTGCTAATTCCCAAGGGATTCGATATATTTTTCAAATTTATTACGTATTTCTTACGGCCGCATTTTCTATTTGATCGAGCAAGAAAGGAAACTTGTACAAAGATTGTACATCCCACATGGACCACGGTGTTGGTATTACCTAGGTAGTTGCATTTTTATGAGACGGGGAGATTGAATGGGGTGGGGAGGATCCTATGTGGATTTTCCACATCACTTTTCCAAGGATTCAATTTTAAGATCCTTCCTTGCTAGATATCCACATTTACCAAGGATCTGATGAAGATGCTGGCTCGATGCACGGCGTTTCTACATGGGTCTTCCATGATGTCCCCTGTACAGAGAGTGCGATAAAGAGCAAAATACCGATGCTCGAGTGGAAACAAATGTTCGGAAAGGGTAGTTTTATACAAAAAATATACATCCCACATGGACAGTTGTGACTAAAAGATAGAGAAGAAAGGCATTTGCATTGGAAGGAGGATGGGGTAGATGGAGGACATCCTAGAGTGTCTCTATAAAACTGAACACTTAGTATATATCCAAGATTCTTAATTAGTCTTAAAGGGTCGGATCAAAAGTACCCCCTTTGAAAAATCAAAAAAAAAAAAAAAAAAAAATGTTTTGGTATAAAAAAATGAAGGAGTTAAAAATCAAAAAAAAAAAAAAAAAATTCAAAAGAAAAAATGTTAGGGTTAGGGTTAGTGTTTTGAGTGTTAGGGTTAGGGTTAACGTTAACCCTAACCCTAACACTCAAAACACTAACCCTAACCCTAACGATCTTTTACCTAACCCTAACCCCAACACAAATTCTAGCTAGAATTATTAATAGGGTTCTAACCCTAACATTGTTTAATTTTGTTTTTTATTTTTCCCCACAGAGAGTTGTTGATGTGATATGTACAATTTTTCTACAAAAAAATTTCCGTCATT